>NC_089780.1:18015165-18027665 GCF_040412425.1 Macrobrachium rosenbergii
TTTTCACCAATTTTCTTCATGGAATTCGAACTTTACAATAACATTTGAAACGATTGTTTTTTGGGTTTATTTCAAAGATTAATTTATTTTACAAAATTTGAATATTTTTGGGTTTAATTATTGGGTAGAAGTGACAGGCATCCATTTTACTTAGATGCACTCCAGTTTTGAAGACATATTGAATAGAAAGCAATGTGTGTGTATATATATATATATATATATATATATATATATATATATATATATATATATATATATATATATATAAAATTTATATATATTAATATATGTACACACACATATATGTATACATATATATATATATTATAGAGAGAGAGAGAGAGAGAGAGAGAGAGAGAGAGAGAGAGAGAGAGAGAGAGAGAGAGAGAACAATATAATCGCAAATGAAGAAGACCTGCATTGGTATCAGTTGAAAATAATAAAGGTAAAAAAAAAAATGAGCGAGCAGTCGATATGTCTCTCTCTCTCTCTCTCTCTCTCTCTCTCTCTCTCTCTCTCTCTCTCTCTCTCTCTCTCAGCAGCGCCAGGAATTTTCGAAAGGGCTTGCCTTCAATCATCTTAACCTCAACAATGGAAGACCAACGTTTACACTCGGCTAACACGCGCTAAATTAATACTTAAAGAAAGCGATAATGGAATACGGAATCAAGCGGTATAAGAAACAGACACCCGTCCACAATATTTAATATTAAAAGGTTCGTGTTAGTGAATAATAAATCATTCTCTTGGCTGTGAATTCTCATTCACTGAATGTAGACCTCGCCTCGGTCTCGGCCTGCTAATTTATTCAGTGGTTTCTCTGTCATTTATTGAAAAGAGTCTTTCAAGTTTTTGAAATCCTTTCTCTCTCATGTCACTGATTAGCTTCGTGATACGGCCTTCGTCGAATTTAAGAGAGGTACGGGGATAAAAGGGTTCTTGCTCTCTTTTCTGTACTCTCTTTTTACAGGATGATCTCTCTCTCTCTCTCTCTCTCTCTCTCTCTCTCTCTCTCTCTCTCTCTCTCTCTCTCTTTGCACACACACACACACACACACACATTACAGTTTCAGTACCTTACTCAGTTATTTAAGAATATTAGTACCTTTGAAACAAAAATGTTTGTAAACAATATTCCGTGTTTTCTCTCTAATTCTTCTCTTTGAGTAGATCACAAGATGATGAAGCGATAATTGCTTTTATAATATTATTTATATGACTGCTAATGGAATTGCAATTACATACGATAGTAAATTTCAGCTCAAGTGAGCTAAACGCGTGTATTTTGTTCCTATTTTTTTATGGCCTTATAACTGTTCGAACTAACCACTGGACCACTGTTTTGGTTGTCAACAGTTTCAATCCCCTAAGAAGAGGTGATATTGTAAATTTAGTTTTAGGTACAAATACCTAGCTTTACCAAAAACGTCGTGGCTATGTGCCCTTTATTCCGTCTGGGATCGAAATCGGGAATCTTGTTCATGTTGCAATAGAATGAGATGGCTTATGCAAGCAGGAATTTTGCGCATAGAACAACGAGTAGAATCTCGCTTTTGAAGTAAGCTGGTACTAATATTCCAGGAGAAAAAATGATATTCATTTTATATAGTACCAGTTTCCAGCTTACTGAAGAGAAGCCTATTTTACGAATAGTACGGAAAAATGGTTGGTGCACAATTTATTTTATTTTATTAATGATGTTGAAGCAATTACAAATCATAGTCATCAGAACTGAACACAAATAATTGACATCTGATTTATGAATTTATTTTCGTATACGATTTCAACCGACCGATGTTCGAAAATGTATTCGCATTTGAATTTCCAACAGAAGTTAAATAAAAAAAAAAGTCGTTAATATTTGTTGCCTTCCAATTTTTCGTCAGATAGGAATTTATGCCGGATTTTATTTATTCCCAAACGAAAATGGGTTCCAACATTATTTATGTGGGCAGTAAATATGATGCTAAATAAAGAATCATTTCATTTTCAAAGTTTAATAATAAAAACATTGTAATGATTTGCTGTGCTTGGTATTTTGAACTATATTATTTCTGTTCAATCTGTAGCCTTAAATATCAACTTTGATTTTAGCTTGTTCATGTTGTGTACTCTTATTTATGGATAGATAAATTTTAAAGCAAAGTTTAATAAGGATAATGAGTACTTAGGGATTTTCATTCTGATCCACTCTTCAGTATTTATTTGATTCAGTTCACACCTTGAATTTAATTTTGCCAATTGCCCATGAAAAATATTAATCATGAATAACGGGAATTATTGAAGAAATCAGTGCAATCTATATCAATCTGGGTGATTTCGTTATCACTGTTATTCTCAATGACGCTGAATTCGTATATGAGATAGAAATATACCAATATACCTACACAACAGTTATGACGGACAATATAAAGATAAAAGGAATGTTAAATTGTATTGGGATTTACTTCACGCTATTTTTTTCTCGGGTTTCTACACAGCCATAAAGCCCTTGGAAGGTGACAAAGACCGAACTATTTAATTTGATGAAAATAAGCGTTCCTTCTTGATGTTAACATCTTAAGAAAAAATAAATTCCTCGGTAAGTATAATGAACGTAAAAGTAAGAAAATTCATCAAAATGTGATTCAGTCAATAGAAAACTCATCTAAATGTGATTTAGCCAGTAGATAATTCATAAAAATGTGATTCGGTCAATAGAAAATTCATCAGAATGTGATTTAGCCAATAGACAATCCATCAGAATGTGATTCGGCCAATAGAAAATTCATCAAAATGAGATTCAGTCGACAGAAAATTCATCAAAATGTGATTTAGCCACTAGATAATTCATCAAAATATGATTCGGTCAATAGAAAATTCATCACAATATGATTTAGCTAATAGACAATTCATCAGAATGTGATTCGGTCAATAGAAAATTCATCAAAGTGAGATTTAGTCAATAGAAAATTCTTAAAAATGTGATTCAGTCAACAGGAAGTTCATCAAAATGTGATTTAGTCAATAGATCAGCCATATTTTTAGTTAGCAAAGCTAGCAACAAAGTGAATCAGTATTTCGCAAAGTTGCTACAATACGAAAGTCGGTAAATCATAAATATTTAGATACAGCCAAAAAATGAAACATTCATATAATATTTATAGCTGGAAGATGGTCTTATCTCTTTCGCATACAGGTAGATTTAATGAGATGTAATTCTTATTCATTTTTTAATCCTGAAGGTAGATATTACTAATAAGTAAATTTCTTACGCCTTGTATATTCATGATTACAATGGTAAATCTCTCTCTCTCTCTCTCTCTCTCTCTCTCTCTCTCTCTCTCTCTCTCTCTCTCTCTCTCTCTCTCTCTCTCTCTCGGGGATTAACTCTTTGGCAAACTTCATCTGTAGCTTAATTTTTCATTCTAAGCTAAAATTTATCTTGACTGTGGAAAAAGAACAGAAAAACGCATTATTTAAAGAGCACATAATTCTCCTTTTCTTGTATTGTTATTATGGCTGAATTTATTTATATATATATATATATATATATATATATATATATATATATATATATATATATATATATATATATATATATATATATATATATATATATATATATATATATATATATATATATATATATATATATATATATATATATATGTATGTATGTATATGTATATGTATATGTGTATATATATATATATACTGTATATATATATATATATATATATATATATATATATATATATATATATATATATATATATATTATATATATATATATATACTGTATATATAGGATTTGGACTTTAGAAGATGTACCAAGGTTTGTAATTTTTTTATGAATCACATAAAAGTGAATTATGACTTCTAATAATGCATAAGTTTTTGACATTATTTTAAACGATGAACATTCGCTGTACAGATTTGTCTCTAATGCAGAATATGGATTATTAAAAATTTACTAGAACATTTGACTGTGAATCATTCTTTTGTTTTCTAAGCCAGAAAAGATGAATAAAAGCAAAAATAATAATTTATGACCCTAATTTTCTCACACTGAGATGTCTTTTAACTTAATGATTTATAATCCCAGATGAACTTCAGTCATTTGATTTCAACTGCAAGCATTAAAGTGACTTCACTTTATGAATTATTCGGAATGTTTGAGAATATATCACCCTTTCGTTCCATTACCTTCTTCCATAAATTCTGACACTTTGTCTAACTCTGTCACTTTATTTTGGACCCACAGAGAATAGAGTTGGGTAGTTTGTTCTTGCGTAAGAATTTAAGAGGTCCTTATACTTAACTTTGCTAAGCATATGCTAAATAAGTGTTTTATGTCTACAGTATCTGTGGATTATTCCTTTCTTTAATATCCCTATGTAATAATCTCGTCGTTAAGGTATAGTTCATAATGTAAGAGAGGGTGAACTATTTCTTTAGTTAAGGATATTATTACCTACCTGTGTTATTTTTCGAAGCTAAAAGTTGGTACACCCGTGCTACATTCGATCAAGTTGTTTTCAAAAAGATTGGTAACCTCTATTATCTAACAAGTGTTAATATGAGCTTTCATTTTGCTGAAAAAATATGCCTCATACGAAAAAATGGCTCTTCTAGCATACCTAATTTTTTTAATTACCCTAATTTCTTTTTCTCCTATCCACAAAGGAAATCAAAATGACATAAAACCAACCCTTCTCATTAACTTTGAAGTTTGTTTTCTTGATCCACGGTATATAGACAGAGGGAGCATTTCCCCACTGATATGGAAATAGCTGATTCAATTTGTCTCTTCAGTTTCGTCATCGATCTTGACGTAATTAACCGAGAAGTTCCAAGTTAGCTTAAATCAATTCTCGAACTGAATATTTACAAACTTTCTCGCAGCGTTATTTTCCCCAAGATTTCTTTCATTTGCGCTCCTACAGGACTTCGGTGAAATCGTAAGTGTTTGTCTTTTATCAAAATTAATTTTTAAAGTAAAATGAAAGGAAATGAAAACAGTAAAGCGGAATTATTGATGCTTTTTGTTTTTTATTTCTATGACATTTATTTATTTCTTTTGCATAGAGACATATTTTTTTTCATTCTAACATGTTTGCTTGTTTGTGTTTCTTACCGAATTGTGTATCCTTATTATCCAATAAAGTGATCGTTTAAGTTTGTATCTATAAACACAGTGTATTCAACAATGACTAACCGATGGTCTCCTAACCTTACGATTTCGTCCTTAACCTGCCTTATTACGCCCATCTGACGTAACATTCGCCCAGGCGTGAGCTGCGTATCCTCAAATTCTTCGTGAGCCTGACGGGTCCATTGGTATGCGAGGCCTACCGACTAACTTAAGAGGCGAGAACTGGCGGTTGTATTGTCCCATTGAATAACAATGGGTCGGAGACTGCCGGAAACCACTTGGCATAGTAGAAGCTTTCGGAATATCGAGAACAGGGTTCCTTCTCAGCAACTACCTGTTCAAATGGCATTTGATAGAGGCAGTCCAAGAGAAGACCGTCGACTGGGAATTGGGTGGGTGGTTGTTTCGAGGGGGGTACGTTTGAGTGTGCCGGGAATCGTGGAGACATATTCATATTCAACAGAAAATTATTGCGGTGCTCTAGAAGGTACATTTGAGAGTGCCTGGAATTGCAAAGACATATCCATGTTAAATATATTCAGCAGAGAATTATTAAGGTAATCTTTTGTGGTCATTGTAATTCATGACCAATGAATATGAGAAAATCGGCTGAAAAACTAATGACTTTGGCTTTTTTTCAAATGAATATTTTTCTTCATTACCTGCAGGAGTTTGTTCAATGAATATTATTCTTCATTATCTGCAGGAGTTTGTTCAATGAATATTATTCTTCATTATCTGCAGGAGTTTGTTCAATGAATATTATTCTTCATTATCTGCAGGAGTTTGTTCATTGAGTATTAGTCTTCATTATCTGCAGGAGTTTTTTCAGAGTATATTTAAATCTTATCTAAGAGTTATAAACCACCATACCTCCTCAGGAAGTACCTGGAGAACGATCCTGATGTGTAGAATAAAACCCGTTGACATCATTTCTTGATATCCATGGTGTCTCTGTTGACTGAAGCAGAATATTATTGAACTGGGACTTATTATTTCTTCACCAAATGATGTTGGAATAATCAGGAGGTAGAACAACTCATGTGCTCATTTACTGAAAAGGAATGGAAATGCATAAAATTCAATAAAAAAAAAATTAGCTAATGAAATCTATAAAACGATTCAAAACAAGATATAATAAAAATTACTTTTATTATATTTTCCTTGGAAAATATAATAAAAGTAATTTTCTACCTAAATATATCGAAATCGATAGATTTTCAGGAAATGTGACACACAACAACCGGATTGATTTATCAGAGATATGTAAAATGAAATTATATTTGTTGCGATCAACGATGGAAAAATACACGAGCGCTGAATGAGTTCGAATAACCGATAAATAGATGGCAGCAGCTCAATAAACCAGATGTCTTTCACACGCCCGAATAAGATAAACGACGCCAGCAACAATACCAGCGTTCCCGACATTTATCATTTGCCTATACGTCCTTCGGTTACTTACTCTATTGGGACGGACGTCACGACTTTAATTCTGGTTATTCAAAAACCTCAGTGCAAACGGACCTTCATTTTCCGATCCCACGTGGAATCCAGAGAACGGACTCTGGGTGAAAAAAAAAAAACTCCTTTCTGTACCGGGGAACGAAAGAAACTTTACTCTCCTCTGCGTCGTGCATTGAAAAGCATATAACTGAAAAATAATCTCGCTGGCCATATTCATGCTCAGAGAATTATGGGATTCCGTCTACCCAAACTTGGTCTCTTTTTTTTTTTCTATTTCCAAAGGTATATCTCATATGAGAACTGTATCTTTAAAATTGACTCTTAGCGAATGGATGAGTCTTTGACGTTGAAATGAGGCTGCATAAAGTTCTCTTCTTTTTGTCAAGTATAACCTTGTTTTCTGATATTCATCAATATAAAAAAAAATTATACGACCAATATTTTAAAGTGCTTGATCTGCCGAGATAATTTTACACAGCGTTTTCAGTTATTAAACTTTTAACCCTGCAAATTTCCATGCGATATGAATGCCTGTATCAATCAAGACCGTTTTATACAGCGTTTTCAGTGATTAAACCTTTGACCTAATAAACTCGCAGTCGACGTAATTGCCCCAATCAATCAATCGTTACAACAGCCAAGATGTGCGAAGCTCATCTTCCAATTCTTTGTGAACGTGACAGGTTCATTAGTATGCGAAGCCCATTGGCCGGCTTGGAGCAGAGAACCAATGGGGCTGCATTGTCCAGCCGAATAACAATTGGTCACAGGCTGCTGGAAAACCACTTGGCACAGAACTGGAAGCCTGCGGAATATCGGGAGACTACCACAGAACTTATTGACAGCGCCGTTCCTTTAGAGCAACTGCCTGTTCAAATTGCATATGATTAAAAGGGCAGTGGGGCAATGGAACACCACCGCCTGGAAAATGGTTTCCAGGACGTTATTACTTGATGCCTCGGGAAATTATAACCAAGTTTATTTTGCACGTTTAATTACCATCAAACTGGAATAGTCTTTTGTAATAATACGTCTGTAAATTCCACATAAATTTATTTTGTACGTGTTATTATCATCAAGCGGATTTAGTTTTTTTGTAATAATATTGTGTATTAGATATCAGTGAATGTTATTTTGCGCTATATAAAAGTAAACGTTGTTTGAGTAAACAGTCAAAACATTATTTAATTTTCGTTTACATACTAAATGTGTCTGGTCAAAAGGTATTAATAATAGTAAACCCTATTCCAAGTGCATATTTTAGTAATGATCATCTTAAATCTGCCAGTTTTTCTTTACCATAAGCAATGATTTAAAGAGAAAGCAAAGTATAAAAAAAAACCTGTAAAGAAACACACAAAAAAAACCATAATGATAGTAAAACAAATTAAGAACACATTTCTGATGATAACCTCAGTAACATTAGTAATAAGAAAATGTTTACAAGAGTCGGAAACGCACTTCTCTCCTATATCATGAATGAAATGGATGAGAACTGCAATATTGTAAGTATTCCTCCTATTCATCATTCATTTACATTTCCTTCCATTTTACTGACAATATTGGAATGGACACACTGACTGTCATTCTACTTCTTTAAAGTCTACACACCAAATTGGTTCTCATTTTCCGATCCCATAAGGATTCCAGGAACGGAGACAGTAAAAACCATTTTATATAAACGGAAGACAGAAACTTGCTCTGTATATTTTTTAGAACTTTTGAATAGCACAAACGAGAAAAAAAATTCTGTGTTATATTCATGAACTCAGCGTTATAGGATTCCCGCGTTCCTGTCCATGATTTTTTATCGAACGAGAACTCCTATATAAGAGCGACAACTTGAAAGGTTTCGTTTGAATGGAACAAATGTTTAGTTGTAGTTGAAATAGTGATGTATGGTTTTTGTCTTTTCTTTTTGATAAACTGGTCGTGTATGATACATGAAACATACGCTACCGGGGTCTAAGCGATGTCAGGCAGGGCAGCCGATCGAGACTACAGGTCTACCCCAAAGCCAAATCAAAAGTCCTTCAAAAGAAGGCATCGTGCTTACCCCATACAAAAATGGGAAAAAAGCACGTTAAAAGAAGAAGAAGAAGGAGATATGTGATTGACAGTATTCTCCCAGAAAAACACAACCGCCATTTGATGTCTTGATGTGATGAATTTGATGAATACCTCGCTCAGAAAACGTTCTAAGAACACCTTACGTTTTATAGCTGCTCCGGTTTTCAGTCTAATTAAAAATTATATCGAAATCCTTTATACCGCGCGGAATGCAAGCAGAGGACCGTAAGAACACGATTCTAAATTAGTGACCTAAAAAGCTTTGTTTTTAGAACTCGGCTTCTATCATGAGATAGATGCATATGTAAGCTATGGATTATACATTTAAGGCCACTAATAAATTACCACAAGTGAGACAATCCCGTATGAATTTTCTTGAGGGATCTAACAATTTTGATTACTAAGCACTCTTCATTGGAATTTTGATTTTGTCTGGTAGGAAATCCAACTTTTGTGACTATGAAAAAGTGAATTTAATTTTAATTTCGTAAAAAGGATCTGAATGCGTGAAACCATGATACCACGCTCCCATACTCAGCGTAATTGCCCTTTAAACCGATGCTTATAATACCAAAGGTGCCCAAATGTTATCTTCACTCTAGGCAAACGCGAGAAGCCCATTATCATGCGAAGCCTGCCCGGTTAACTTGAAAGAGAGAACTGGTGGCCGTATTGTCCAACTGAATACAAAATGGGCCAGAGGCTGCCGCGAACCCAGTCGGCATGGGACTGGAAGCGAACTGGATGCCTGCAGAATATCGAGAGGCTCGAACGGACACTCCTGATAGTAGCGCTCCTTCGGAGCAAGTGCCTGTCAAAATGGCATGTGATGCAAGGTACTGGCTGGGAGGTCGCTGCTTGGAAAATGACTGACAGGTCGCTGTTACATGGTACTTTTTGATACGTATTGATATTCTAGTTATAAATATTTCACTTTTCTTTAGATGTTATCAGACTGCACTATTATATTTAACGTACTGTTAAGAGAGACTTCATCAAGAAAGGGGATGCCTATCTAAATAAATGAACAAATTAATAATTGATCAGTGCTTGTATACATACAATCTAGAAGAGGGAAAAGGCTGTTTTCGTAATGTATTGTCATTCTTTATTTCTTTTATCTATTTCTCTGATCGTCCTTTGCTAACACACACAAACATGCATACACATTGTCAAGTTTTGCTTAGGAATACCTTAAATTTTAACTAAAATTTTTGACTTACTTTAAAATAAAGCTAAACGGAGGCACAGTAAGTATTAGTACTGCCCCATTTATCATTTACGCATAATACATCCCAGTTGATTTCTGCTGTTTTAAATAAACACGCCAAACTAAAATTTCATTCCGGTATTCGAAAGACCTCTGAGCAAACGGGCCCTCCTTTCCCGATCCCGCGAGAAACCCAGTGAACAGAGCCCAGATAAAAACCCTTTTCTATAATATGGACCGAAAGAAACTTACCCTATTTTTCCTGCGTCGCGTATTGAAAAGCAGAGAACAGAAAAAGAATGTCTCCGGCCATATCCATGCGCATGGAATTATGGGACCCCGGACTTTCCGAAGTGAATGTTTTATCCAAGAATATCTGGCGCACGAGAAGGACATCTTTAAAACCGATTCATTAGGAAGGGGGACGAGTCTTTTGTTAATGTGGAAGTTAGACTGTACGATTTTCTCGTGTCTTTTTAATAAACTAGGACCATCTGTTTTCTGACATTCAACCTGGAAAAGTAAACGTTTTTGTCTTCTCGTGGTATGCTGAGTACAACTCGCGGAATAACTAATATCTTCATGTATTACTGTTTTTGTTTGATTTAAGGAAAAACGTACAATATGAAATCTTTAATACTTTGTGTGATACTAATATATCCCCAACTACTAAAACTTGCTATTGCTTTTGAAAGAAAATTTAATATCTGCCATGTGTAAGTAACGAAAAATCAGCTTACATTACTTCCATTTTGATTCTATTACTTTGCAATTATTATACAAAACATAACAAAATTCTAAACACAGAACTAGACATTGCTATCAGAAACTCAAACAGTGGTAAAATGTGGAAACGTTTGAAATCGAGTTTATAGAATAGCCAAACCATTCCTAAATTAGTCTCTCACTGTTGAATATACTCGTGGGATAACTAATATCTTCATTGCATTACTGTTTTTGTTTGATTTAAGGAAAGACGAACAATATGAAATCTTTAATACTTAATGTACTGTACTACTGAAATATCCCAAACTGCTAAAACTTGTTATTGCTTTTGAAAGAAATCTAATTTCTGCCTTGTGTTGAGCAGCGGAAATTCAGCTTACATTACTTCCATTTTGATTCTATTACTTTGTAATTCTTATACAACACAATAAAATTCTAAACACAGAGCTAGATGTTGCTATCAGAAACTCAAACGGTGGTGAAATGTGGAAACGTTTGAAATTGAGTTTATAGAATAGCCAAACCATTCCTAAATTAGTCTCTCACTGTTGTATAAATAAAGTGAATACGAAACGTTGATTTAATTTTACACTTCATTCATATGGAATTCCGACTTCAGTATAAAAATTCAATATTAATCGGATTGATTCTGCTTCGCTCTGGAACTGTGTCGAATATGTAAAGGATGAATTTCATTTTTCTTCTCTGTAAAAATTAATCCATTCATAGAGAATAATATTTTGTTATCTGAAGGTCATTCAGGGAAGCAATTTCGCAAACAGAGAGAATCAGGCATGTAAGCGCCCGCGCGCGCACAGACACACAGACAGACATGGCCCATACAAATTGTACCCCATTACGTATTTCACAGAAGACATGTTTCAGTCTGCTTCAGACATATAACATAGAAGCTCCTTTACACACACATGTATATATATATTTATATATATATGTGTGTGTGTATACACACACACACACACACACATATATATATATATATATATATATATATATATATATATATATATATATATATATATATATATATATATATATATATGTATATATACACACACACACACACACACACACACACACACATATATATATATATATATATATATATATATATATATATATATATATATATATATATATGTATGTTATTTATATATATGTTATTTATTCAGTGTGAGATTTTTACCATATATATATATATATATATATATATATATATATATATATATATATATATATATATTCACTGATTTTGGTTGTGTATGTGTGCGTATTTGTAGGTATGTGTATAGTTTGTTTTAATGATAAGAAAATAATCACAAATTCCACTGAAATTATATGGTAAAAATCTCACACTGAATAAATAACAATTTCTAAAAAAAAAAAAGGCTCGATTCAATTTGCCTCGCATAACTAAGCACGTAATCCCCTTATTATGGCGAGATTATTGGTAAGATCTCAATGCAGTAAAGAAGAATTTTTCTTTTTAAATGCAAAGGTATCCTCTTCCTCCCCTTCTGAAGCCGGCGCTCGAGGCAAAGCTTTTCAGAGGGGTGGAAGGTGTATGCTTTCGAAGTTTTAAGAGGACCCTAAACGAGGATCAAGAGCAAAAGGGAAGTTATCACAGGTAATCTGCATAGTTTTAACCGGGTATGTATCCACCTTTGCGGGGCGCTTAGCACAAGGCCGTTGGGGATGACCTTAAAAACGTAAGCAAAAGACTGTAAATATCATAAAGATAATGATCTCTAAGAGATATTACTCCTAGAAAACCCTTGGGGGTCACTATCTAGGAAAGATCCTTTTTTATAGAAGCCTTTTACAGTCAAAGGTATATATAATCTCGTGCTTGAAAATTTGACTAGTTATAAT
>NC_089780.1:18032665-18060165 GCF_040412425.1 Macrobrachium rosenbergii
TTAAGCGGTTCCATTTTTCTCAAGTATTCTCTGTTATCTACTGTTCAAGTTTTTCTTTCACAAATAACGTGATAAAATCATTCGGTAAGACATATTTCAGTTAAATTGTTATTATATTTACTATTATTAAATGGAGGATTATTAATCAAGATAGTTTTCTCACTGTTAATGCCATAAGAGCAAATCTGTAAGAAAAAACGTAAATATCCGCATTTTTATTTTATTTCTCCTATTGTACCTGACACTATGCTAAGAGGCATTACATTACGACAGAAATTCTCATGTTACGTACGTAGACCACCTGCTAATTGAATGTATCCTGTAATTGAATTGGTTTTAATGGGATTATGCTCATTTACATGATTATGATCAGAGGATATCGGAAATTCCGAATCTCATGAATAGGAAAAGATACCCTTTGGAGTTTTTTGCCTTTGATCCTCGAAGAAAGAGAGAGAGAGAGAGAGAGAGAGAGAGAGAGAAAGAGAGAGAGAGAGAGAGAGAGAGAGTTATACGTCCCAGAAGAAGCTCATGGCTGGTGTACACTTTAACCAAATGTAAAAATTGTTATGGTTCAGTCCAATTCAAGAATTACATACTACGTCTCACATAACTGAAGGTTGATGCTCAGATGTTTCTGTACTGAAGTTAGAGATAAAGAAATGACGATAGAAGTCAGATAGGTTAAACAAAACTACTTGTACTGGAAAACAACAAATGAATTTCTATAAATGTAATTACCTGAGAACTGGGATTTGTTTTGTGGTAGAAAATTAGGATTAAAATGGCTTGTGGTAGAATACATGATAATGTGAACAGATCATATGTGAATAAGCAGGAACAGTTAAAAATCAGAGCGAGAACAAAATTGATTTAATTATATATTTTCCATCATTTATTTATGATTTCCTGTTGTTATTATATATATATATATATATATATATATATATATATATATATATATATATATATATATATATATACATATATATATATATATATAATATCCTAGTGGCATAATGACTTAAGGTAACGATGTAAAATGATAAACTTTATGCTTCATTCTATTTAGTTATTCACTATAGAAGACAACTAGCTGCTGTTGTTATTTCATTTGCTTGAAAATCTATGATAGAGATCTGAATGATGTAGGAGCACTTATGACGGGATTTTTTTAGATTTACGTTGTAATGGCTACTCTTTGTATTCAGTGTCCTATATAAAACATTAACTCTTTAGTGAGTACAGATATTAAATGAGCATTAGACTTAGATACTGATTATATATTGTAATATAATTCATTTCATTGTAGTGTTTTTACGTGCTCCTGATCGAAGATTATTGAATACGAGCTTGTTGACGCGCGCTACTTGCGCTGAAACTCGATGCTGTTGTTCCCCTGCCCTCCCGATCCCCTACCAACCCCGCCCCCTCCCGGGCGGACAAACAGGTTTGCAGGAGGAGGGTGGATGTCTCCCCCTACCATCTCGTTCCCCTACCTACCCCCGCCCTTACCCGGGCGGACAAACAGATTTGCAGGAGGAGGGTGGCTGTGTCGTCTCTCCCCTACTGTCACGGGGGGAGAACAAACAAGGTCCATTCGGATATCATTACTATAGATTCTGTATTTTTTTAATATGGAGATGCAACTTTGGGTCTGTTTCCTGCTCTTTGCTCTTAAAAGAGAGAGAGAGAGAGAGAGAGAGAGAGAGAGAGAGAGAGAGAGAGAGAAAGATTATTAATTTATTGACCAGAGGCTATATTTTTAGAAAGATGCTTTTAAGTATACATGTCTACTGATGAGAAATTGAGGAACATTTAACATTTCAGGCCCCAGAGAGAGAGATTACTAATTTATTGACCAGAGGCTATATTTTTAGGAAGATAATTTTAAATATATATATTTAGTGAAGAGAAATCGAAGAACATTTAACATTTTCAGTCCCCAAAAAGAGAGAGAGAGAGAGAGAGAGAGAGATTGCTCTAACTTACGGTCTACGTAGGAACCTAAATAGTAGCAGGAATTAATAGATTTTAGTCGTTTGGTAAATTTAGAAAACTACTCGAGATTCCAGGTGCATAACAAAAAAGTATTATAGAATAATATTAGCTACCGTATAAATATTAGGAAAATTAGAATAGTTCAGTCAGTGTTCACAATATTCTAAATGATATTAATGTAATTTATATTCTATTTTATATCTTACTATTGATAAGGTTATTATATCCCTATTTAATTTTTTTGGAACTGATATCATTACCAGTGTTAATTTTTATATGGTCATAACTTTTTTGTTTTTGTTTTCTGTAAAAGAAAGCTATTTGCCTGTCTGTCGGCACTTTTTCTGTCCGCCCTCAGATCTTATAAACTACTGAGGCTAGAGGGCTGCAAATTGTTATTGATCATCCACCCACCAATCATCGAACATACCAGATTGCAGCCCTGTAGCCCCAGTAGCTTTAATTTTATGTAAGGTTAAAGTTATCCATGATCGTGCGTCTGGGACCGCTATAGGCGCCAACAACACAGGACACCACCGGGCCGTGGCTGAATGTTTCATGGACCGCGGCTGAGAGTTTCAAGCAGCATTATACGCTGAACAGAAAACTCGATTGCTTCGAAGAAACTTCGGCGCATTTTTTTTTTTTTTTTTTTTTTACTTACAGGAGGGATAAAACTTGCCCTCATTTCAAGAGGCAGAGCCTCTGATATTATTTAAATTTTTACACTAAATTAAAAAATAGGTATAAAACACATGTACAGGGGAATCCATATCTTGTCGACACGGATTCTGATAGAAAACTATTACCCTCGAAGTTTGCGCTGTGACCTTTAACCTTCAGGAGAACATATGACCTTTCCCTAACCCACGATCAGGACTTACATATTTGATACCGATCATTCAAGTTTTAGATGTCCATTTTGTGTTTTCTGCGGCATGCTACTTCGTTTTATTTATTCAGTTCCTCAGCGGCGCCATAGGAACATCAAGTTACAGAGAAATGAATGAAGAGATACAGTACAGTGTGCTTGTGTGTTGCTTTGAAGGCAAAAGTTTTTCGCAGGCTTTGATGTGCGTCAATCTGAAGAGGTCTCTGATGAAATTTGTTGGAAAGAGAATATATATATATTATACACATGTATATAGGTGTATATATAAATATATATATTATATATGTATGTATATATATATATATATATATATATATATATATATATATATAGATAGATAGATAGGTATAGATAGATAGATAGATAGATAGATAGGTAGATAGATAGATAGATAGATAGATAGATAGATAGATAGATAACTGACGGTATCCCAGTTTAAAATGATTGGGTAAATGGTAGAATAAATGAACTTCAAGATCTCATCTATTCTTTACAGCTCCACCCTCCTTAAAACTTCTAAGAAATATGTACTCGGGAAATACATAACGTTCTCCTTAAGACTGTTCTCCTATGCTATCCCATACAATAATTCAGTATGCCAGGAACACAACCTAAACTGAAAAAAAGATATAGTACCGTATTTCAGTTGGGAACCATTCCTTTCCAAAAAGATAAGTTATTCGTAAAAATTTCTAGTTAAGTAGAAAAATTCGTCTATTTTTTTTTTTTTTTAAATATTGTACAGAAGATTCCCATATCATATCAACTTATATTTGGAACACATTCTGCCTTAAAATTGCCATATTGTGATGGGTTGGGCCTTCCTCTCCAATCTGAACTTTTCAAAATGCCATTGTCTTCAAATCCAGGGGAAAAACCCCTTTATATAATTTTTTTTTTGTTTCATCACCAACTTCTTCATCCCAGTGAACCAACGACTGCAGTGAAAACAAACAAACATCCCATAGCGTTTCAATTAAAGTAGAGTCCTGCTCCATACCCTTGTCAGATAGGCCTCTCGGCAAAACCTTTTAACGACCGAAACTTTTACTTAAGTTTGTTTTTGGAGAGAGAGAGAGAGAGAGAGAGAGAGAGAGAGAGAGAGAGAGAGAGAGAGAGAGAGAGAGAGCGGGGAGAGATGGACAAACATTCAGACAAATAGATGCTGCTGGGCAAGTTTTCAGATGAACGGGATAGATAGATACGTATTTTTGTAAATACTGAATAAGTATTGAAAACTAATGTTTCGTAACAAATAGTGTAAAATTCTAGAGAGAGAGAGAGAGAGAGAGAGAGAGAGAGAGAGAGAGAGAGAGAGAGAGAGATATGGACAAACATTCAAACAAATAGATGCTGCTGGGCAAGTTTTGGGATAAACAGGATAGATAAGTATTTGTAAATATTGAATAAGTATTGAAACATGGCGTTGTGTAACAAATAGTGTAAAATTCTAGGGGAGAGAGAGAGAGAGAGAGAGAGAGAGAGACAGACAGACAGACAGACAGACAGACGGACAGAGACAGAGAGATGTACAAACATTCATATAGATAGATGCCGCTGGGGAAGTTTTCAGATAAACGGAATATATAGTAGATAGATAAATATTTGAAAATATTGACTAAGTATTGAAACATGACGTTGTGTAACAAATAGTGTAAAATTCTAGCCAAAACAGTTCGAAGGGGAAACCAAGAAAATCGTAATATATTTTCAGAGGTGAGTGATTCCTTGATCGAAATATAGTTTTCTTAATACTTACACAAAAAAAGTTACCGGATACAACGTTTCGTGTTCAAATAGATTATGCAAAAATTTTTTAATGAAATATAAAATCAGGCACAATGAATAGTTTACAGGAATGAGATAGGAGGTTCCCCATAACTGGACTGAGGCGATAGTCACTTTTAAATCTACTGCTTAAACAATTATTAATCCTAGTATGTATAAAACTCCTGGTAAACACACCTACACACATACACAAACGTGTCGTGTCTATGTATACACATATATATATATATATATGTATATATATAATATATATATGTATATATATACATACATACATACATATATATATATATATATACTGTATATATATTATATGTAAATACATATACGTGCATACATGCGAGCGTAATTTTACAGTAGTTGAAGCATATCTACAAAATCTACAAAACTTCACACATATGCGAACCTCTAAAGATGAAAATCTCTAGGATTTTTCCAATTCAGCAATGAATTTTGTTATATTGATTTTGAAATATCATTAGACTAGCTATAGAAACACCCCTCGATAAACTTTCTGTATGATAAAAATTATGAAAAAGAATTTACTATCCATAAAAAAAAGTCAGTCGGCTTAATTGATCGTCGACAACTAAGGCTAATTAATAACGTAAACATGAATTTTTAGACCATGTAGCCGAAGTATATTTCATTTATAATTTTATCTTATGAGAGAGAGAGAGAGTTCGCATTTTTAATATATTTTAATCTCAAGAATGCATCTCTGCGATTCCGAGGTTAGAAGCTGCACGGTGAACACCGTTTTAAAGAACAATAAATATTATTTCCATGCAGACGCTTAATCTTTGTTCCCGAGTGAGCCGAAATCAATCCTGTCTCTATCCGATATACATTTCGGAATCGGAATCCAAAATAAAATGCAAATAGAAGAAAATAAAGTTAGCGTTTTGTGATTTGGTTTATTAGAATTGTACTGGAAAGTTTAAATTTGTGATGGTTTTGGAATTCCATCAATATTTTGCGACCGGTTCCAGTACGGCTGGTATTCGAAAGCGCCGGATTTGACAGGAGCATTTCGCGTTTGGTACTCACTGAATTTTTGCGCGCGCGTATGCTCTCGAACTCGCAAACGGATTGGAATGTGTTAGGCTTAGATTTCCAATATTCAGGTAAATTTGTTTAAAGGAGTGATCTACGAATAACCAAGAAATTTGAAACGAAAGGATAAATTAATGTAGAAAAGCTTTATAGCATTTTGCTGAAATATTATTTCAACTATCTTGTGCTTTGAATCTCCGAGTTGCTAAAAGACAGTCATACTTTTGTGGCGGATTAGGAGATAAAAATCTAGATGTGTCAAAAATCTAGCTTAGGTTTCTGAAGCCTGGTGGGTTTTTGCAGCGTCCCTTCGGTCCCTAGCTGCAGCCTCTTTCATACCGTTTACTGTACCTCCGTTCATATTCTCTTCCCTCCTTCTGACTTTCCAACCTCTCTAAAAGTTGATTCATATTGCAAATGCGAGGTTTTCCTCCTGTTACACCTTTCAAACCTTCTTACTGTCAATTTCCATTTCATTGTTGAATGACCTCGTATGCCTCAGCGCTTGGCATTTGGACTAAATTCTGTATTTAACCCAAGTCTTACTGAAGTCCTTTGGGCTTTTATTCTATTCGTCAGAAGAAAAACAATAGACAACTAGCCTGAGAAGATTAACTGAGCTTCACCTCGGTCGGTCCTGATATCTTGGGCTCAGATGTCATTGACGGGACTTCAATATTTGGCGATGCGTAATTACACGTCTGATTTTTTCAATTCGTAAGTAAAAGACGTTATGTTCTGATATAAACGAAAATCACTGAGTAATTTTTGTAATTTATAAAACTTTCTGGCATTCTATAAAGAAGTTTTTTACGAAATATATCTGCCACTGTTTCTGTCTGAACGTAATATTTCTTCGTTATATAAACGAAACACGGGTCTGTCGTGCAGATCAGAGTAATCATCGATGTCTTTATTCAGTGTTCTCTTCGGGGCACATTTAAAGAAACAATAAGATTCTAGATAAGTGACTTTCCAATTAAGCTTCTTTCAGCCAATAACAATAATATTCCGTAACTTTGTTTTGGAATAACATGCAGTCCGTGACTCTTCAAAGGGAATGCCAGAAGAGAATAATTGTAGATTGTTCATACTTACGAAGTTACCTTCTCTCTTTGATATAAAGGGAATGCCAGGAGAGAATAATTGTAGATTGTTCATACTTACGAAGTTACCTTCTCTCTTTGATATAAAGGGAATGCCAGGAGAGAATAATTGTAGATTGTTCATACTTATGAAGTTATCGTTCTCTCTTTGATACACCAATTTGGTGAAAATCGGAGATGAAGACTGTTACATCATTTTGTTATCACGGTATTAAAGTATTTTTTAAATTCAGTTATTACAGTAATTTTTTTTCTCAGTAGTAATATTAGCATATTTCACCAATAGTAGATCCTCTAATATAGGGCACGTTCTCTAAGTAAACTGACGACTTTCTTGCGCAATATTTGAAAGAATCGTCTTGTAAGGCATTTGAGGTTGCAATAACGTTTTTCTCCGGAGGCAATTATGAAAAATTACAAATAATGCGTAAATGTCATATAATCAACACTACATTCTTTCAAGTCCTCATGAACAAGCCAGTAAATGAAAAAGAATTATTTACTTTTCTCACATGTAGCTGAATAGTCGTAGACGACAAAAAAAAAAAAAAAGCTTTCTCAAGAAAGAATAAATAAAAGAATGACATTTCTTCATCTCAGAGTTATTAGAACGACGTTCTCTTAGGAAATGATACAGTGAACATCTGGTTCATTTTCTTCAAGCTGACCCTCGCTGGCGAGATGAAAATATGTTGGCGTCTCTCTCTGTTCTCAAAAAAAAAAAAAAAAAAAATGTGAATTTAATTTTTATGATTATAGTGGGTTCTGTATTCTTGACTCTCATCATGATAATTACTAGTTCAGTTGTAATGATTTGAGTTTGTAATCCATTATCTGGTGTAAAATTGTGTAATTCACTAAAAGATATGTATTGTTGTGTGTTACTGGCAAAAAGTAATACAAAATGTAATCTACAAATGACACATCGGTTCCCGTTTCACTGAATATATGTACACACACATATATATGTAAATATATATATATATATATATATATATATATATATATATATATATATATATATATATATATATATACGTAGTGTGTTTCAGTATGCTCTTGTTTATATGCGTCGTCAATTCCTGCTCTTTCTACAGTCGCAAAAACCTACTTGGAATGCAGGGCGATAAAATATTTAATTCTGATAAACTCTCTCTCTCTCTCTCTCTCTCTCTCTCTCTCTCTCTCTCTCTCTCTCTCTCTCTCTCTCTCTCTCTCTTATAGACGAACCCTTAATACCCCTGTCTACTCCCTTTTTTTCCCCAACACCTAATTTCATTTCTTCTGCCTCAGTGAATATGAGTGAGTCAGCTTCAGGTAACCGAAAAGCCTTTGAGAGATTTCCTTGAGAGTGAAGGAAGTAATGAGGCGTGTAATGATTGCCTTAAAAGGATGACGTGAGGCGAGTGTACCATAAAGTATAATGTGGAGTTGATAGTATTTGGAAAATTAGGGGAAGGGAAAAATGGGGGGAAGGGAACAATCCCTTATGAATGCTATTAGTACTCCTCTTGTTTTAGTTTTCTGTAAAAGAAGACTATTATGCTGGCTTTGGCTGTCCGTCCGGACTTTATTTTGTCCGCACTTTTTCTGTCTGCCCTCAGATCTTAAAAACTACTGAGGCTAGAGGGCTGCAAATTGGTAAGTTGTTCATCCACCCTCCAATCATCAAGCATACCAAATTGCAACCCTCTAGCCTCAGTGGTTTTCTTTATTTTATTTAGGGTTAAAGTTAGCCTTGATCGTGCTTCTGGCAACTCAACAACACAGGCCACCACGGTCGGCTGAGAGTTTCATGGGCCGCGGCTCATACAGCATTAAACGGAGACCACCGAAAGATAGATCTATTTTCGTTGGTCTTGATTATACGATGTACTGAAAACTCGATTGCGCCGAAGAAATTGAGGCGCAATTTTCACTGTTATTTTTTTTTTTACCAAGATATATATTCTGCTTTGTATAAATTGTTACTGCTTTCTTTTACATACTGCATAGCCTATGTTTACGAAATGGTCTATGTATAGGCTTTGGCTTAAAATATTGGGGAACGATATGACAGTATCAAGGCCTTTTGTTTTATAGATAAATCATGTTTTCAAAAGAAATACCTGAAACGTTTTCTGTAAAATCTCCGCTACAAGAACCTTCATTTTCTTGGCTATTCCAAATCACTTTCTATTTTCCAGTCAAGTGAAGTAAGTGAAGAATATGAGACCTGTGCAAAGAGTTACTTTTATGCATCTACTCCAGACATATACATACATTGACACCCCTTTTAAATTTTCTATAAACTGGAGTTTTATAGAAATTTGCTTTCAGGAATTACTAAAGATATTCACACGACCTTAGTTCTACTAGAAATTTTACTCATCTCCAGCCAACTATCTCAAAGTTCTCATCCAAATAATCTGTTCTAACTCTCCTGGTGCCCACAGGAGTCTAGTCGAGAGTGTCACGTGTTAAAACGCATCTTTGAGAAGCTGTAATTTTCATTCTCTTGCTAATGACCATATTCTCTAAGAAAGTGATATTCGATTGTTATCAGCAACCGGTTTTTTTTTTAGTAACCTTTGTTACCGAAATAATCAGAGATAATATAAGTTAAAAATACGTGTTTAATCGTCGAGGGTAATCGTTATACAGGTAATTTTCAAGTGACTGATAGAGATAATGAATGGTTTTTATTCTAGTGATTTTTGTAGCGGAAGTATTCAGAAGGATTGTTACTGATGAATCTCTTTCTAAACATCAAGGGTAACCGTTACAAAACAAATACCTAATACTTTTTCTGTAAAATCTCGGTTACAACAAGAACCTTCATTTGCATGGCTATTCTCTGTATTGTAGAGATACAAGAAATGATTACAAAAACGAATTTGGCGACAGTATTCCAGCGATTGGCAGAGACAGTGGAAATGGTTACAAAAACGATTGTGGGAAGTATCAATTATGAAATGCACAAAACCCGCCCGCTTTTCAACGGGTCTTTCTGGGTCACATCATTTGTAGAACAATGAGTTGGAATCCGCGCAAGTGGCATTTCAATTACAGGTCTTCTTGCGAAGGACAATGACGTCTCCATAGCAGTGATTTCATTTGAAGGAGATGAAATCGTAGAACGTGAGGGTTCCGAAAGAAAATGATTGCTCTAGCAAGGAGAGAGAGAGAGAGAGAGAGAGAGAGAGAGAGAGAGAGAGAGAGAGAGAGAGAGAGAGAGAGAGAGAGAGAGAGAGAGAGCGCGATTGTGTATACTTCAATCAGGAGTAGTTATATGGCCATATGCTTCGTGAAATTCTCTCTTCGTTGGTGTAGAGAACCTTGACTGTTAGAGACTAATTTTGTATCTTTAAGTAGAAAAGTGTTTATATACACTAGAATGTTTTAGCCTCAATCTTAATTATTTATTTTACTGAAAAACCTTTTCCTTGAAATGATGTTCTGGCTAGTATTATTTGTACGATTAGTGAAACCTTATTAATCTAATTTTCCTTTTTTCATCTCTCTCTCTCTCTCTCTCTCTCTCTCTCTCTCTCTCTCTCTCTCTCTCTCTCTCTCTCTCTCTTCCTTTGTTTTATACTAAATATAAAATAAACAGAAAGAGAGGGTAAATGTTATTCAATTATATTGTTGCTGTTTTACCATGAGGGCAGTAAGACAATTTTATTAAACTAATTAAACCAATTTCAGTTGTAAGTAAGCTTCTGAATAACTGTTAAGGGTTAAAATAGCGGAAAAAACATTTAAAACTATTTCGATTATAGTAGAATACTAATTCCTTTGGGAAATCATCAAAGCGAAAATTCCCTAAAAAGAGGAGGAGACTTTTTCAAATAATCACTTTAGAAGAAAAAATACATACGATTTTTATAGCAATATTTTAGCATATTCATCAAGACAGAGAACTTTTATTTCTTGTCGAAATTTATTATGCTAAGATAAGGACGTTTGCAAAAGAATGATAAAAACGTTGCAGTAGATTTTGTTGGGAAAGAAGAATTTAAGGCTAAGCTGACATATGGAGAAGAAATAAGCTTCTATGAAGATTCTTGACGTTGATTGAAATAGAATCAGATGCCAATTTCTGTGAAAACCAAAGGGAAATATCGACTTCTCTAGGTATTCATTTACAGTATCGAAAATGGTAAAGTTTTAAGAAAGGCCACGAATAAAAAAAATAATTAAACATAAAAAAATTGAATTATTTATTCACAGTCAGTTAAGGAGAGTTGGTAATTGAATAATTTTGACTCAACCGTATATAATTCTCTCGATTTTGTAAACTAACAAGAAGAAATCATATAAGCAAAATATATACAGACTGCAGAGAACTGAGCTAGCTTCGATCGCCTAAGTTTTATGAAATACACGGGCCACATCATTTTTGAAATATCAAAACTTATATACGGACTTTTTTTAGCTAACCAACTATTAGAAGGAAATGCGGCTGGCATATACTTATATTTAATCAGACGCCTATAGTGTTTCTTTATTGAATGAATCCAAAGTTTAACGTCCCACTGAGTCAATATATCTTTCAGTAACGAATACCAGACGAAGACAAGAGCTTCTAAAAGTTTAGACCACATTACGGCTGTTGTTAACATTGTAATGTCAATCGGTTCCAGATGTATATAAATAGGTTATATAAGCAGTGATTGGTTACTGTCGTGTCATATATTTATTTGTGATTCAATGTTTCTTGCGTTTCTACTTATAAATACAGAGTAAACACACACACTGCACTTATATATATATATATATATATATATATATATATATATATATATATATATATATATATATATATATATATATATATATATATATATATATATATATTTGTGCCTCAATGTTTCTTATGTTTCTACTTATAAATACTGAGTAACATACACACACATACACACACACACACACACACACACACACACATATATATATATATATATATATATATATATATATATATATATATATATATATATATATATATATATATGTGTGTGTGTGTGTGTGTGTGTATGTGTATATATACTGTATATATACGCGTGTAAAAGTGTATTTAGAATTTGACGACATCGCTAGGCGGCAAAAGAACCACCTTCTACTACAAGTTCTCTAAATGCAAGAAAAGACGCACAATCTCTCATTGTTACCGAGTAGTACAACTGTCAAGATAAACTGACATAGTTTAATGCAACACATCAGTAGGGAATCATACTTCGCAAATAATGCCATCTACTTAGAACGAAATTTTCTTTAAGATTTCGAAGGCGATTATTTGAGAAAATTATCAGAAACATTTTGCCTATGTCCCATATCACGATTCACATTGTCGGTTTAAATTTTGAGTAATTGTTATCTGTGAATAATTTTTATTACGTTCAGTTACCGTGTCCCATTTCAGTTGTATTTGAAAAGTAGATGAAATTTGAACTTACCTAACTTCTCAACAATTAATTTTGACAGGGATTGCTGCAGTTTTCCATCGTGAATGCTGGTTTTTTAATTTTCTGTAAAAGAAAGCTATTGTGCCGGCTTTATCTGCCCGTCCGCACTTTATTCTGTCTGCACTTTTTCTGTCCGCCCCCAGATCTTAAAAACTATTAGAGGCTAGACGGCTGCAAGTTGGTATGTTGATCATCCACCCTCCAGTCATCAGACATACCTGATTGCAACCCTGTAGCCTCAGTAGTTTTGATTTTATTTAGGGTTAAAATTAGCCATAATCCTGCTTCTGGCAACTAGATATGATAGGCCACTACCTGGCCGTGGTTAAAGATTCACGGGCCGCGGCTCATAAGGCATTATACCGAGACCACCGAAAGATATATCTATTTTCGGTGGCCTTGATTATAAGCCGTAGCGGCTGTACAGAAAACTCGATTGCTTCGAAGAAGCTTCGGCGCATTTCTTTGTTATCTCTCTCTCTCTCTCTCTCTCTCTCTCTCTCTCTCTCTTTCGCGGTTGGCTAAGACTTACGCAGTTGAATTTATCATTTTCTAGATATTTCCAGATCAAGAATATTAGATGCCTTTCTTCTGGAGTTACATCCTTTCCAGAAAGATTATGAAATAATTCTAATTTTCCTTGTATTTCTCTAATTTTTTTTTTTACTCCTCTCCATACCCTTTCTACACCACCTGCTTGTCATTAGCATTTTTAGGGTAAGAATTACCATTTTGTCTCAGTGCTTATAAAGCTTTAGCTGAATGCTGACTCCATTTTTCTTAGAGAGAAAAGCAGGAAATTTAAATACATGATATACTCGACGGCTCATCTGAAGAAACAAAGACTACTTATTTGTTTGGCTGGTCATTGATTCTAAGTTAAAAGGAGGAAGAGAGAAATGATAAAATAGAATCAAGAGTGATTTCCTCCACTTGCTATTCTCTATAGTAAGCAAATATTCCAAAATCAAAATAAAAGTGGGGGGAAGTTGTCATTTTCATGATCATTCTGTGTTCAGGTCACCTTATTAATGCTCCTTTTTGGAAAGTAACAGCGAATTTAAGTCAGTAGAATGTACGCTATGATTAGATTTCGCTTTTTTTTTTTTTATTTAATCGTATCCAAAAGGGTAATAACAAACATGTACTCGTAGGGCAGTGGCTTCTTAGGAGATTATTATCATTCAGAAATTCTGTGAAGAGATTATTGTGAATAGAACAGTCTGTTACTGTATGTTCTAGAATTCATGGATTTTTTTTTTTTTTTTTTGGGCTTCTTATGAAAAGGTTTGGCAAACCTATTCACTACTGAACGTACATCTCCTTCTACGCCCTTCTCCTTCATTAAATCCGTATTATTCTGCATTTCTCCTTTTTAGTTTTCTGAAAAGAAAACTATTTTGCCGGCTGTGTCTGTCCGTCCGCACTTTTTTCTGTCCGCCCTCAGATCTTAAAAACTGCTGAGGTTAGAGGGCTGCAAATTGGTATGTCGATCATCCACCCTCCAATCATCAGACATAAGAAATTGCAGGCCTCTAGCCTCAGTAATTATTATTTTTTTTTTTATTTTAAAGTTAGCCAGGCCGTGGTTAAACTTTTATGGGCCGCGGCTCATACAGCATTTTACCGAGACCACCGAAAGATAGATCTGTTTTCGGTGGCCTTGGTTATACGTTGTAGCGGCTGTAAAGAAAACTCGATTGCACCGAAGAAATTTCGACACATTTTTTACTTGTTATTGTTTAATCTTACATTTTCCTTAACGCAATGCTCATGTAGGTACAAATTAAACCTATACATCCTTCTAAGCCCTTCTCCTTCAGCAAACCCTCATTCTGCATTCCCCTTTTTATGTTTCAATCCTACATTTTTCTTTCCGCAATGCCTCTAATTCAATTATATCTTTTGCCCCGACGCCGTTCCTCTAATTCTCTTGTGACACCGGTCTGTCTCCCTTCACATTCGTTTCATTATTCACGTCTCGGCCACATCAAAGAATTTCACCTGGAATTACATTCGCCTCGATATTCACATTTCAACAACACTCAACATTTTCAGCTGTAATTTCCTCCCCGAGCCAGGTCACGGCCGCGTGTATCATTTCATTATTTTACTCGTTCTGTATGTTGTTTCCCGACTCTCGGAACATTTTGTTTCCCCCGTTGTTTCTTCGTTTGGGTTTGGAGCTTTGTGGTGAGAGGCGCGTACAAAAAATTGTCAGGATATCGATATGCTGAGTGGTTAGACAAAATGAATACTCGTATTTAGAAAAACTTCTTCTTCTTCTTTTAACGTGCTTTTTTTTTACAAAAAATTGTCAGGATATCGATATGTTGAGTGGTTAGACAAAGTGAATACTCGTATTTAGAAAAACTTCTTCTTTTAACGTGCTTTTTTCCCATTTTTGTATGGCGTAAACACGATGCATTCTTTTGAAGGACTTTTTGATTTGGCTTTGGGGTAGACCGTAGTCTCGATCGGCTGCCCTGCCTGACATCGCTTAGACCCCGGTAGCGTATGTACATGTATCATAATTTACCGAAATGAACAGGTACAATAATCAGTTTGTTTATGGCGCAGGATATTTCAAGCCTACATGTTCCCATCATCAACAACGAGGCAACGATGTAGTTGTCTCAGAATAGAAGTAAAACGCACAGCTTATAAGGTTCGATGCATTGAAGGTCATCTTGCTGTGTAGAATTATGAAGTAGCTGCTGTTTTTGTTTTTTTTTAATTTTATGCATTGGGGGTTCATCAACTATTCAGCAATTTAAATGTAAGTACAGCATTAGTCCTTGCGAGTAAAATTTTCAGCCATATTAGGTGATTGTTGTTCTTTGCTTAAAATAAAAAAAAATATGATAATTATTTATGCAGTTTAATAAATGGGGGCCACTGATCTTATATAAAATTAAAAATTTCTGTAGGTTTAGGATGAAATTGTTCAGAGAAAGCATTACTATCCAAGATGAAGCAAAAATACAATAAATATATTCAAACTTGCATTATGGATAAATGTATATACATTTATATTTTTAAACACCATAAGTCCATACTGAAGATAAGCGTAATGTTTTTGAGTAATTCGTTTCATCTAGAATATTAACACTGAATATAGAGCTTCAACATTATTTGTTGAAGTTCTTGGAGTCTTGTTTGCAATAAGATTATTTTTTCCAACTTCAAATTGCAGAATAGAGTTAAAGTCGTAACACCTCTAAAATGCTGGCTAAATAATTACATGTTGATTTGAATACTGATAATAAACTGCATGTCAGTACCAGAGTAAAACCCCAAAGAACTAATTTTATTAATATGCGAATTTTTTTAAAACTTACATAATTCAAAACATAAATACATACTTATCAACAGCAATTGAAAAAATAATTAATAAGAAATTGATAATTCAAACATGAAATTGAGCCTTCTAAAAAAAAAGCTAAATATTGCAGTTAAACGGAAAGAGAGAATCAGAAAGAAAAGATCATTCCTACTAGGAAAAAAAATACAATTGATGTTATTCCATCAGCATTAATCCTAATCCACGGTCATTCCTGCTCAATGAGGAAATTTGTTTCCACCATTACGGATTCGAACGAATGCAAAATGCTTGCAATTAAAAGCACTGATGCCATATTTCTTGCGCAGAGCGAGCCTTTTCTTCTGTGCTTTCATATTGATTCAAGTTTTAGTCTTCTGTAAAAGACAACTACTGTGCCGGCTTTGTCTGTCCGTCCGCTCATTATTCTGTCCGCACTTTTTCTGTCCGCCCTCAGATCTTAAAAACTACTGAGGCTACAGGGCTGCAAATTGGTATGTTGATCATGCACCCTCCAATCATCAAACATACCAAAGTGCACCCCTCTAGGCTAAATAGTTTTTATTTTATTTAAGGTTAAAGTTAGCCATAATCGTGCTTCTGGCAACGATATAGGACAGGTCACCACCAGGCCGTGGTTAAAGTTTCAAGGGTCGCGTCTCATACAGCATCAAACCGAGACCACCGAAAGATGGATGTTTTCTGTGGCCTTGATTATACGCTGCACAGGAAACTCAATTGCGCCGAAGAAACTTCGGCTCATTTTTTACTTGTTTTTTTCCGTGATCAGTATACACGAATATAGGGATCTCTTTATCTGTGGGCTTCACGCGCATGCGCTGAAGTCATGCTTTTATGAAGGGATTGATATCATTATTCTCCTCGAACGTTAAGGAGAATTGCATCGGTTTGTTTTACGTGAAACTGTACTTTCTAAGATCTTGTATGATGCTACATATAAAATAAGAATAATTGTTATGATTAAAAGTCAACAATTTTCGTAAATTATTAATATTATTTAACCTGATAGAAAACAAAACTATAACACGTACAGGATCTGCTGCTAGATTAACAATTACTATCGGAAAGAAAAAACGACTCGAGTGTATATAGAATATATATATATATATATATATATATATATATATATATATATATATATATATATATATATATATATGTGTGTGTGTGTGTGTGTGTGTACACACACACACACACACACACACACACATTATTACACATATATATATATATATATATATATATATATATATATATATATAAATATATATGTGTGTGTGTGTGTGTACAGTACACACACATACATACATACATACATATATATATATATATATATATATATATATATATATATATATATATAGCAGAAAGACTTCTTCAGTATACTTCCTTTACCTGGTGCAGTTGTCCCTTTTAACTCAATATCATCATTGAGAGCTGCTTCTTTGAGCTATCCACTCTCAGTGCAAACATTACAATAGGAACGGCATTGTTGTTCATAGGAAGACTTGTAATTGATAGAGCACTTACTAGGATTCAGTGCCATTGTTCTTTTAATGATGTAACCCAAAAAGAGCCATTGGAATAAAGATTGGTTTTGCATTATATAACAGATATTTCCGACATCATTTTTCTTTTAATGGAAAGAGACATTTCATTGACACAAAAGATCAGTGTTTTTAATTATCTTTGGTAAATACCAATTAACAATACCAATGATTAAATGGGCCTTTTTGGTTTAGGAAATCTGTTAAATATCGAATTTAACCATTGAATGCTTTATATGTTCCTTAAAAGAAAAGGAACTTTGTTTTATTACTTTATCAGGAAATGCAGTTTTCATCATCTAAATACCCAGTGTCTAAAAATTGTATCCGAGACGGGTAAAGATTGTTCTTGCGGAAGTGTGTTACTGAGACAAACCCTTATTATTCTTTTTTTCATAATCCTTACAATGGATAAACATTAATATGCCCTATCAGATATAGGGGTGCCGTTACTGGTAGATGCTAAGCAAAATTGGGGAAGAAACTTGGGGCCCTTATTTTGGGTCAGTGCACATGTTGCTATACTGATCATTATCCACTGTCAGATATTAATCCTCATTATGAAATAAATCAAGGCATGGGTAAATTGAGCATATATATTCTTTATTAATTTTCTTCCTTTTTTCCTACCATCCAGCCATAAACTGGGAATTTACCCTATAGTGGTCCACGTTTTGATAATGGCCACCATTTGTTTCTCGAAGATCATTGTTATCTTCTAATCCTCATTCCAGTTGTCGTTATTTTAAAGTTTTCAGTTTTCAATTTGCATAATGATGCCCATTGGATTCTGAAAACAGTTTCTGTCTTTAAATTCTCATCTCAATCGTCGGTCAAGCAAAACTTTCCAATTTTCAGTTTGAATAATGCCCATTGGTTTCTTGAAGATAACTTCTCCCTTCTAATTCTCATCCCAATTGTCGTTTGAGTGAAAGGTTTCAATTTGTAATTTGAGCAACGATGCCCATTCGTCTCTTAAGTATAATTTCTGCTCTGATTCTCATCCCAATTCTCGTTCGGTTAAGATTTTCCAAGTGACGAGAGAACTCTCAATATTCCTTTCGCTCCGGCGTTCATACCAGCCTGTTCTCCAATACCTTCCAACCCAGTGGAATTCAATATGAGAATGAAATTGGGTTGGGGGTGTAGTGAACTCTCTACCCTCGTCAGGCAATATGCATACCAACAGAGCCATCTGGATGTGAGAGCACTTGACGTCTTGTACCTGATATACACGCAGCACAATATATATTTTTCCCCCCAAAAGAATGAACACATTTATTTTTATGTAAACACAGACGTCCTAAAGGAATTGCTTACAAGGTCAGGGAACACTGGTTCCCCACACGCTCCTTTTTTTCCTAAAAGAATGAACACATTTATTGTTATATAAACGCAGATATCCTAAAAGAACTGCCGACACGATCAAGAAACACTGGCCCCCACACACCTTTTTTTTTTTTCTAAAAGAATGAACGTATTTATTTTGATATAAGCGCAGATATCCTAAAAGAATTGCCAACCAGATCAAGAAACACTGGTCTCCCACACGCTGTAGCTTGGGCTTTAATAATGTTTCCCACTGTTCACTCAGTACAATTTGTGTCCCATAACTTTCCCCTGAGAGTGCCACGTATGGTCTCCTAAGTGGGAGTCGAACTTCTCGACATTCCTCTAACTTTGACCCCCATACCAAGTTGTCTGCTAATTCCTTCGTTCCTCGCGAAATTCGGTATGAGAATAAGGTTTGGGTGGCCTCCTCCCTCTAGAGGTAATCTGCATGCCAACAGTCATCGGTATATGAGAATTCTTTATGTTTTATTTTGAATATTCCATTTCATGAATGAATCAGTCCACAATTTATTTCTTGATGTAGTGAATTTATCGGGCGATACATTGTCATTTATCGGTATCGTTTTACTCCGAATACCATAAAGTAGTTGTCCTTGTATCTTTACATTTAGGTTGTCTTGTTAATATTTCATGAGATTAATCTAAAGCATTTGGGGTTTATTAGTCATCGCTATGTACCTACAGAAATGCAGAAGAGCTTTCGAAAAAAACTGTAAAAATAACCGCAGAACTATACACAAAATTACTGTATATTTACCATGTATAAGACCTCGATTTTTCAGTCAATAATAACCTTGAATTTTAAAAATTGTTACGAGTATTTATAAACTGACAGAGTCAGAAATGTTACGATAAAATTCTCAATTTTTTTTCCCACCCCGCGAATTCTATCCATGAATATTACTCAAGATTATTTAGACAAATCGGACGAATATGTTTTGATAGTCTATAAATGTATAGCTAAATATCCGTGGGTATGGCTTAATACATCTATTCACTTTTATTTGCATAGATAAATATGTAAAAATTTTTTCATTCGCTTAACAAATTTCATAGTGATTTTCATATAATTAACTTTATGCAGCCAACTAACAATGTTAAATAGCCGTGATGCTTCCAAGTTTAGTTGAAATTACCTATTAAAAAATAACTAAAATAAAAAAAAAATCTATCACCGTATATCAGAGGAAAAATAAAGAAAAAACGTTTGTGAAATATTTTACAGCTAAAAATACCAGGATTAATTTGCGCCGCACGAAGCAGCGCAGTGGTTGATGATACGGAAATACATTGCGACAGCCGGCATCTATTTGTTGAGAATATATTAATGTATATATGTATATATATATATATATATATATATATATATATATATATATATATATATATATATATATATATAATTTCGAATATAATACTAGTGAACTGTCATCGTTTCGAACTTCGACAGATCTCTGATATCTGGAATTTCAAATCTTAATTAATGGAACTGGAACTTCTTAAAGGTTACATCCTGAAGGTCCTCATTTATACAAGAATATCGATCATCGCATCACGAGCCGGTTTACGAAGTCATTAGAGAATAACGTGACTTTGGTCATTATTGAGAGGAAGTGGTGGATACGACAGAAGAAGAATTTGAAGAGATTGAATCTCGAAGTGTAGAGACTAGGATGAATGACGTAAGATTTAGTTAAATTGGATATTTTTAGAATTAAATTGGATCTTTCAAACCATGCGTAAATTATATTCAAAGAGAAGTTAGAAAAATAAATTATTAATCCTCTAAGGTGTGCAGAAACAGACTAGTGGACGAAAGCACAGTTTTGAGCGACATATTTGTATCCATAATTGTTTTCCAGTTAAGAGGATAATGGTAACTATTTCACTTTAGATTATATAAAAATATTATTTGAGGATATGAACACTTGTTCGGGTCGACTTGACCACATTTCTTGTCAGTCTTTCATATTTGGGTTCACTACCTCGAATGTATTCTTGGTAAAATTATTAGTTTTGAACTTTACATTTTCATTGCTATGAGTACAATATTGTTAGATTCATAATATTTCTAAGTATACATTTTCATTGCTATGAATACAATATAGTTAGATTGATAATATTTCTAAGTATTAAATTTTCATTGCGATGAGTGCAATATAGCTAGATTCATAATATTCTAAATATACATTTCCATTGCAATGAGTACACTATAATGAGTCTCACAACAATATTTTTAGATAGGATTCCTCCAGATCAGAAAACGAGGATGTCCAGAAACAATCAGGGGAATAATAGGGAAAAATGAATGCCGTGTAACTGTTCTGTAAGAGTGACGTGGAAGACTGAGACTAATAAATGAAAAGAAGTGATGAGAAAATCATTCTACTTTCTCGTCATTTTCTGCTCTTCATATATTGACGTCTACTCCCAAATAATAAAGGGCGTGCACTTGATACTAAACCTGTGACTTAGAAATAGCCTGATGGGCTTTGAAACCGTTTATTACGTCTCTTATTTCAACGTTTTTAAAGCAGATATTTTAGTGGTTTTTAAGTGACCAGAAGCTGATCCCCTCAGTTTGCCTGAGGCAAGTTCTTAAAAGTTGCTTAGGCAGAAAGAAACTGACACTGACATAAAAAAGTTTAATTTTTACTCAACATCAATCTCGAGTGATCATGTGCTTGCCCAGTGTTACATTCAATCTTAAGTATAGTGAATATGTGAGAAATTGTCGACTGATAATGATATAAAACCGAAAGTATAACTACCATAAAGAAAAGTACATTTTATGTGTATCGTTCAGCAGAATGAAAAAGAAAAAAATATTTCTTACAAAAACCAAAAACAGTATGAGCAGTTTACTTTATTCAAGTTTGTTCAGGCTGTTAAAAAGAAATTGTTTTCATTTAGTAAACAAATGAAACTACATTCCTTTAGCAAATACTTGGATAAGATAATTTAATATGAAAATGAATTCATACCATTCAGAAATGAGTTCCCATCGACGCTTCGGGTACTGTTTGTTGTATAATTATATTTATTGAACATGGCATTGATATCTGTCTGTGAATATGTATTTGCAAACAATTATCAGACTTTATTTCTTTTCCTTTAAGTATGATGCCTTATCCAAAGAGGGCGGAAACCATTGTTGTTTGAACTTTTAATATTACAAAAAGCTTTCTTTTAGATAATACAAAAAGTATACTGTTGATGGTAATTATACAAAAAATCAGATAAACCAACGTTGATGAATTTGTATTCCAGGTAGATACATCTGGCCATTATAGAATTTCATATTACTGGATGCACAGAAGATGATGTGGAATAATAGTTTTCTTGACGTTTGCAGCTCCAAACGTCCACTGCTAGTCTAAATTACCTCAAGAGAAATATTTCCAGACTATTCACACTCCAGGCAATCCTCATAGTTCTCGGTCTGAGCCGCGTGGTTCTCGAAGGGCCCCCAGAGTGTATTTGCGAGGCAGGAAATTGCTTCTCTCCTCTGACGTTTTTTGCTATTTAACCTAGGAGCCATTACTCGCCTCTCCTCCGATATCACCTTTTCTGACTGCAGGTTTGAGTGAACTCTCTCTCTCTCTCTCTCTCTCTCTCTCTCTCTCTCTCTCTCTCTCTCTCTCTCTCTCGGTGAACCTTGATTTATTTAAGCGCTGTCTGTGCTTTTATGTATTCTTTTTTAAAGCTCGTAGGAAACGAGAATGAAGGTCAAGCCGGTCGTGTTTAATTCACGTCATTTCTTCATGTTTGTTATATTTTGTCTTTGTTTTCCGCTGCAGTCCTTTAGGTTTCTGTTAAAGGCGATCCTTTCTTTCGTTGGTGACGTTAATATACTTTGCCTTTTCCAAAGACGTTATTGGTTATGTTTTTGTCTGCCTATTTTGTCTGTAGTTCTTTCGTTTTTAGCTATAGTTATTAGACTACATCGTTCATTGTATTGTCATCACTCGCATACGCAGACACACACACACACATACACATATAAACATTATATATGCATATGTGTGTAAATCTATATATATATATATATATATATATATATATATATATATATATATATGTGTGTGTGTGTGTGTGTGTGTGTGTGTGTGTATGTATGTATGTATGTATATATATATAAACACACACATATATAAATATATTATATATGATGTCCCTTTACGTATGAAAACCTCTTTTAGTAATGGTTGGTTATATATATATATATATATATATATATATATATATATATATATATATATATATATATATATATATATATATATATATATATATATATATATGTGTGTGTGTGTGTGTGTGTGTGTATGTGTATATACGAGGGTAAGTCAAAAAGTTCCAGGAAAAATTGTTGAATGATGTATTTACACAGGAATGAAAAACCCAAATACTTGGTAAACAATTATCTGTGATGTAGTGATCCATATAGACTTGTTACCTCAGTCATCCTCTTGCTACCGTGGTGTTAACATCTACTTCAGAAAAGTAACTTCTTGAACCCATGGAAAATAAAAATTTTGAGATGAGAGCTAACATCAAGTTCCTGACCAAGCTTGATTGGAAACCAGGAAAAATTATTGAAGCTTTGCAACAAGTTTATGGAGATTCTTCTCCATCTAAATTAGTTGTTTATGATTGGATAAAGCGATTTAAGGATGGTCGGGAGGACCTCAAAGACAACCCAAGAGAGGGAAGACCATCGACTGCAAAAAATGAAAGAATTGTGGCTTTGGTGCAGAATCTAGTGGATGAAGATCGTCGGATTACTATCAATATGATAGCTAATGAAACTGGGATCTCCCATGGTTCCGCATTTTCAATTTTAAATGAAAATCTTGGTTTGAGTAAACTTTCAGCACGTTGGGTCCCAAAAGCGTTGCGCGAAGACCAACTGCATGGTTAACTTACCATTCGCAAAGGGAGCATTAAAAGCGAGACGCCAAGGGTTACAGTCCTCATAAGCGGGTAGCTTCGAGGCATCCGGAATGGAGTAACCCTGCTGCTGTACCGGACCGGAACGAACTGCATCAAAGAGCTGAACTTTCTCTTGCAGTTTTAACGAAGATTGAATCAAACGAATCAGAGTTTTTTGACCGGATTGTTACTGGAGATGAAACTTGGATCCATCAATATGACCCAGAAAGTAAAATTTAATCAAAGCAATGGTTACCAAGAGGTTCAGCTGCACCAGTGAAGTTCAAAGTGGCGAGATCTGCCCAGAAGGTTATGGCAACAGTGTTTTGGGACTCCAAAGGAGTGATTTTGATTGATTTCCTTGAAGGACAAAAAACAATCACCGGGAACTACTACAAAGGTGTTTTGCAAAAACTGAAGACTGCATTGGCTAAAAAACGTCGAGGAAAGTTGCACCGCAGAATTTTGTTCCATCATGATAACGCTCCTTCACATTCATCAAGGGTTGCATGAGAAGTCCTACGGAAATTTAGGTGGGAAACTCTTCCACATCCTCCTTATAGTCCTGATCTTGCTCCTTCAGATTTTTTCCTGTTCCCAAAACTCAAGGAACACTTAAGAGGAGTCCGGTTTGAATCTTTGGATGCTGCTAAACATGCAGTTTCAACATGGTTTAATAGAAAGGCCCCAAATTTCTACAAAGAAGGGTTGCAGAGGTGGAAACAGTGCCTTGAAAAGTGTATAGAGTTAGATGGTAGATATGTAGAAAAATGATGTTTGAATTTCCTTAAATAAAGAGTATATTGAATTTTTCCTGGAACTTTTGACTTACCCTCGTATATATATATATATATATATATATATATATATATATATATATATATATATATATATATATATACGTATATATGTGTGTGTGTGTGAAGGAATGAACTGAAACTGTTCTTACAAAACCGAATTTGAAGTATTAGACAAAACTTAAGTATTTATAGTGGCTTTCATGTTATTGAGTACGTATGGCAGAAATGGCTTTTATTAAGCTTTATCAGGCGATTATATCCTTCTTTAATATATAAATATAAACATTATTGTACGGGATTAAAATATCTTAAGTATTCCGCAAATTATTTCAAAACTGAAACGAGAACAATTCTCAAAGTAAACATTATTTAAAAGTTCAGTCAGACGCAAATACTGGCTCCTTGTGCTTCAGTGTAGCGCTCTGATTGAATTATAAGGACTCCAGCGAATCCAAAACAAATTTTAAATGCAACAGCTGCCGTTTTGTTTCTTAGACTAATCTACCCTATGGTTTTTCATTTTCACGTGGATATAATTTTTTTTTAGATCGAATACACCATAATTAATGGAGTTGTGACAGTGACTGATGGTAATACTTTCATAAAACATCGTTAACTTTTCATTTTCACGTGGATATAATTTTTTATTAGAACGAATACGCAATAATTAATGGAGTTTGTGACAGTGACTGATGGTAATACCTTCATCAGACATCGTTAACATGTGCGTAATGAAATCATAATAATTGTATGAAATCTTGTCACCCAAAACCTTCATTTAATTCTTGTAGAAAAGGAATGATGTAAATCCTTAAAGGAAACATCCTATCAACTTCCATCCGTTGGAATGAAAATTGAAGTAAAAATTAGGCATCATACTACCATCATTACCCGCAGTAACCTGTCATCATCCTTCAGTAAGACATTTCAGTTCCACCTACAAAGATTGAAGCAAAGCCACAGTCGCTTTCAAATGTAAAAGCTGATACTTCTCGATTTTTTATACTGATCTTGCCTTGTCTTTCCTATTGGCATTTGGATTCCAGAATTTCCCCGGGCGAAGACACGAATATTAATGGAATTTGTGCCACTGAGTGGCTGGGAATGCCGGCAGGCATATTCGCTAACGTACTCCCAGATCATGTTATCTGTATGAATTGCATTTATGAAAGAACAGAACTTTTTATTAACAATCCCGTTTGGAGGAGTTTTCGTTACTACTACTACTACTACTATTATAATTATTATTATTATTATTATATTATTCATATCATGGCCTTTATTCATTTGGAACAAGCCCACAAGAGCCGTGGACTTGAAATTCAAGCTTCCAAAAGAATTTTATTATTATTATTATTATTATTATTATGAACCCTATTCATATGGAACAAGTGAATAAAGGCCGTTGACTTGAATTTCAAACTTCTAAAGATTATTATTATTATTATTTGAAGGGAGTAGACCCTCTTTTAAACAGGTCTTATTAAAAAGGATGGCTGTATTATGCGAATTTATCTTATATAGTGTCTTTTCTATCCTCTTTATGATTCGCTTTTCAGGCTCAGCGATGTTAGTCAGTAACTGGCCGATATTCATGTTGAAAAGGACAGTGCGGAATATTGGAAGTCTTTTATTACAATATTCAATCAGAAATCGTTCGTCTGGGTTCAGGTTCTATTGTAGGTACCATCGACATGTTTCGACCAGCTCGTTGGTCATCCTCTGGACGTGGTTGCAGGAGGTCTGAAGAAACGATGCTCGGGTTGGTATTTATAGGGGAGGTCATGATCGGTGCTGAATTATGATTGGCTGCCCGGGGCATGTACCGGGCGGAGCCTTCTCATCCAAGTTCTGTTTTCGTCTTGCGTGCGAGCGGCGTTGTAGTGCTGAGGATGAAGAGAAGAATTTCGATCCTCGGATGCCGAATTTTGATTTGCTCGTACGCTATGGGGATCGCTCGGTGCATGTCTCCTGGCTGCCGTGGGGAGGAGAAAGGTTTCTTGCGTAATGTTGAGTGTTGGTTTCTCCTTCCCAATGTGCAATGCTTCCAAGAGGCGTAGGCGGCGGTGGTCGGTAATTTGGTCAATCACTTCGATGTTCGTGATTATGTCTTTTCTTGCTATCCTCTGGTTATGGACGGTCCTGGCATGATTAAAGATAGCCCCCTCTTGGGCGTGGCAGGAAATCCTTTTGGAGAAACATGAATATCGGCCAGTTACTGACTAACATCGCTGAGCCTGAAAAGCGAATCATAAGGAGGATAGAAAAGACACTATATAAGATAAATTCGCATAATACAGCCATCCTTTTTAATAAGACCTATTATTATTATTATTATTATTATTATTATTATTATTATTATTATTATTATTATTATTATGCAGAAGATGAACCCTTGTCCATATGGAACAAGTCCACAGGGGCCATTGCCTAAAAATTCAAGATTCCAAAGATTACGGTGTTCATTAGAAGAAGTAACTGAAGGCAATTGGAAATATATAAAGAAAAGATCGCTTAATAGATAAGAAAAAAATAAATTACCTAACTAATAAATAAGTAGATAACAATATGAATGAACTGTTAAAATACAAGGAGAATTGTATCAGGTAATAATAATAATAATAATAATAATAATAATAATAATAATAATAATAATAATAATATTATGAAGGAGACACTCTTGTGAATATATTCATTAAAGATTACGGCTGCGTCAGCAGATTTTAAAATTCATAATAAATTTCCGCAGTTTCTCTAATAATTCCCTTTTCTGTATGGGACAGATGACACAGTAATTGTCCTCTGTATTTTACGAAAGGGACGGTATTTATTCATTCGGGAATGATTTAATTTTTCTAATACAAATGTACAATAACGTACACAAAAAGGAAACTTGAAATGTAACTGGACTTCATTCCATTGGTATTAATCCAAATCAGTGTTAGTATTATTATGCAGAAATTATTCTTAAGGACCCAAATAGTCTCGTATCAGTTCAGTGTTTCCGAAGTATGAAAATAAGACTCATTAACTCATTCATTATAATTCATTATATGCAAATATAACCCATTATATCCAAAAATATAGTTATGAACAGTCTTAAAAAAATACGTAACATCGTTTATTTGTCTCCAAGGTAGATAAAAGGAAGAACCAATCTACTGTTAAGGTAACACATGCCCATGCAAAGCAAAACTGGTCTGGTTGAGGAAAATGTACAAGAAACGATAAA
>NC_089780.1:18065165-18100165 GCF_040412425.1 Macrobrachium rosenbergii
AACGGTACGTTGTTTTAATTGTGATAAAATAGGCCATAGTAAGTCAAATTGCAGAGTGAGATATTGTTCAGTTTGCAAATCTTCAGATCATGGATGGAGATTTTGCCCAGCCACGAAGAATAGAGATTATTCAGGGAAGTCACGGGGAGTTTTTTCTAGATATGACAGGAGAATTCCACATGATGCAAGTTCTAGATACACAAAGGAACAGCAGAATTTTCACAAGATAAGTTCGAAAACAGACACAGGATAATGACTAATCAGGTCGTAGAGTCACTAGAACCTAGGCCAATTGTACGTGGATTCTCTAATGGCAATGAAATTTCTATTTTCATTGATTCTGGTAGCTCAGTTAACTTAGTAAATGCTGACCTTTTTCACTCGAGGTTTCCAGAGTGCAAATTAGTCCCTTCTAGTGAGACAGTGTGTGATGTACAAGCGAGGAAACTGAATATTTTAGGTTCGTCATTTCTTACGCTTTGTATCGGTGGAAAGACAATAGTAGAATCATTTTTGGTCATAGAAGGATTAGCCTTAGGTGAAATGGTTTTGCTAGGACACCCTTCTTGTATGCGACATAACATCAACATTCTTACGGGAGTTCAGGGGATTACAATAGGTGAGTCGGGTTGTTTTGTTCCATATATACACAGGAAAAAAACTTGTGAGAAACTTAAGACACAGTCGGAGACATGTGTAACACATTCATTAGAGAGTGAAGATATTCCGCAAAGATCTTTCAAAGGATTTTTGTTGGAAGATGTTGAATTGCAACCGCGAGTTCCTACATTAGTTAAAGTGTCGCTGAAAGAGAAAAAGTTTCCTTCTCAAGTGTGCGTTGTTGAGGGAACCGAGAAATTCAAAGACGTTGTGAGTACGGTGTCAGTGAATGAAATTTCAGTCGCAGGCGTGACTTCAGTAGAATTAGTTAGCTATCAAGACTCAGTGAAAAATATCACAAGGGTACTTATGTAATTGATTTTGAAGAGTTTAATGAAGAGCATAAATTAGTGAGTTTTTGTGGAGACGGGAATATGTTTCCTAACGAGGAGCAACAGTTCCGAAGTCAGGTTCTACATGAACACTTGGCTAAAGTTGATTATCCTGAATATTCAGATAAAGTAGAGAAAGTGTTGAAAGAATATCTAGATATCATTGCTTTGAAGGGAGATAAATTAGGAGTTACAGATGTTTTAGAACATTCAATCCGCCTAGAAAAGGGTACAAATCCCATATATATTCCAGCATATCGAATTCCTTTTAAGATCAGGGAAGAAGTAGAAAAAGAAGTTCAGAAGTGGGAGTCGGAAGGCATTATCAGACCGTCCAATTCTCCGTTTAATTTTCCTTTGCTTGCAGTTCCTAAGAAAGACGGTAGTATCAGAGTTTGTGTAGATTTTCGTAAATTGAATGAAAAACATGCCCAGATAGATATCCGGTAGCTTGTTTGCCTGATTTGTTTGTTGAGATCGGTGGCAAGAATATATATTCATCTATAGATCTTATGCAAGGGTTTTTACAGGTTCCCCTTTGTGAGAGTAGCCGTAAATATACAGCATTTTCGGTACCAAAGGGACATTACGAGTTTAATAGAATGCCTTTTGGATTACAAGGGTCCCCAATAACATTTACTAGACTGGTTAACACAGTACTTCATGGCTTGTTAGGAAAGTCGGTGTTTGTGTACATGGATGACATTCTCATATGCACAGATACAATTGAAGAACATCTAAAGGTGTTAAAAGAAGTCCTTAAGCGATTACGGTTCGCTGGGTTAAAGGTCAAATTGGCCAAATGTGAGTTTCTGAAGAGAAAAATCGTCTATTTAGGACATGTTATCTCTAAAGAGGAGTTAGAGTGAATGATGAGAAAGTTAAAGCCATTGTGAATTTTCCAGTTCCCAAAACCAGGAAACAGATTCGTTCGTTCCTAGGTATGTCGGGTTTCTTTCGCCGTTTTGTGCGGAATTTTTCTACAATAGCGTCTCCATTGACAGATTTGTTACGAGAAGACGTTAAGTTTGTTTGGGGTGATAGTCAACAATTAGCTTTTGAGAAGCTTAAGAACGCTTTGGTGAACCCACCAGTTTTGAAGTTTCCAGATTTTAGTCAACCGTTCACCTTAGTGACTGACGCGAGTCAGGAAGGTATAGGTGCGTGTTTGATGCAGAAATTTGAGGGGAAATTACACCCAATTGCTTTTTATAGCAGAAAGTTCAAAACACGTGGTAGTAACGAAAGGCTGATGTCAGTTGTGGACAAGGAGGCTGCAGTGCAGTCGTCTCTAGCCTTGTTCATTTTAAGATGTTGTTGTTGGGAAATAAAGTTGAGATTTTTACAGATCATCAACCGTTGTTAGAGCTTTTAATAAGCCAAATTTGTCGCCCAAGAGAGCACGTTGGTTCCTAACATTGAGAGATTTTGATGCAAACCTCAAATACATTGAAGGTAAGCATAATGTAGTTGCAGATGCATTGAGCAGATATTTTCCGGTCGAGGATGAGGAAATACACACCGAATCCTGTGTGGGAGAAGAGAGTAAATATTTGGTGTCTAATGTCTCTGATATTAGTAGTTCTGAGAGATCGCATGTAGAGGACATACACGTTCCTACAGTGCATACTTCGGGGAGAAATAGTGAGTCGGCAGTCTCGGGAGAGATTGTTATTCGTGATAGTGAGAGTAACGCAGTGTGTTATATTACGGGTGAAAATGTCACTTGGGACATAGGCTTGCTGGAACAAAAGCAAGATGAAGATAAATTGTTGTCAGATGCTAAGGCATTTCTTAAGGGAGTTTCACCGAAGAAAGGGTATAAGTTGCCTTTTCTGGTCTAGAGTTGGAGAATAATTTATTGGTGAGAAAAGTTAAGTATAACTTATGAAGTACTCGAAGCATGGGTGAGATTACACAAATCATCGTGCCAGAGAGTCTAGTACCACAAGTTCTAGACATTGTACATTGTAAATTTGGTTCTCCTCATTTGGGTGTAGACAAGACGTATGAAAACGTCAGGTCAAAGTTCTTTTGGAAAAATATGTTTTCCGCAGTAGAAGCCTTTGTGAAGAAGTGTGCTATTTGCAATGCGAATAAGCCAGCGACGACAGTGTCGTGTCGTTTGGGTTCATATCCCATACCACATAGGCCGTTTCAGAGAGTGCATATGGATATTCTGGGTAACTTCTCAGAGTCCGCTTATGGTTATAGACATTTATTAGTAGTTGTTGATGAGTTGACTCGCTTTGTCGAGATTTTCCCACTGAAATACAAATCAGCTGAGGAAGTTGCTATAGCGTTTTTAAGGGGATAATTTGTCGATATGGTGTTCCAGAATGTCTGATCACAGACAATGGTAGGGAGTTTATTAATAAGACTTTAGACGGTCTTGCTAATTTGTTGGGGATAAAGAAAGTATCTATAATCCCGTATAGACCTGAAGCGAATGGGTTGTGTGAGAGGGCGAATCGGAAAGTAATCGAAGCTTTGCGCATGATGGTGGGAGGTTCCGATACACATTGGGACAGATCTTTGGATGAAGTGCGATATAGTATCAATACTATGATGAATGACACAATTAAGATATCTCCAGCAGAAGCTTTGTATGGATACAAGTTGAAAGGACCTTTTGATTTGTTACCAGAGCGAGTTCAGGGTGATGTTACGGTCACTTCATTGATAAATACAGCGAGAGAAAGATTTGCACGTATCAGTAAAGAACTTGAACTTAGTTCGCGTGCAATGGTAGAGAAAAGTAACGCGAAATCGAGGGGAGTAGCTTTTTCGATGGGTGATAGAGTGTTTGTTAAAGTGAATGTTCGGAATGATCTGAATTATAAATTAAGTCCGAAGTTCCACGGACCTTTTGAGATTGTAGAGATCAAAAGAGGGAATAGATTTGTAGTTAAAGATGTAAATACTGGAGTGACGAAATTGACCCATATTTCGAAGTTAAAGAAAGTTGGGATGTAATGGGTTAATATTTGTATATATATGACATTTATTTTTTAAATTTTTTTTTGTCTCTTGTTCATTTTAGATGTTGAAGTTCTTAATCATTTGTTTTCGAATGATTTTAGAAGTTGAGACATGGGCTAATTTCATACGAGATTTGACCCGTGTGTTAGTGTGTTATTGTGTTATGATGTATTTTATCATCTGACGCAATATGGGTGTTGTTTAGATTATTTTTTTTTGGGGAGGTATTTAGTATATCGGACCGAACAAGTCTGATCTTTTTTTCGGGTTGGGAGATCGTGTTTGAGTATTTGGATTTTTTTTTTCCTCAGTTCCTTTTTTTTTTAAATGAAGGGAGCTGTGTTGTGAGTAGTTGTAGTTGTTGAGATCATGAGAGCGATTGCCATTACGTCAATTGCTGTTTTGTTGAGAGTTAGTCAGGTGTTGCGAAATATTTGCTAACCAGAGTAGAACTTTCATGTCTTTTACGAGATATGATACCTTTTAGTGTTTGGATAGAATTTTTTTTTTATGAGTGAGTTCCGTAGAGTTATTGTGCTTAATAGTGAGTTGACTGTGATTATTCTGAGATACAAACTTGGAATTAGTTCACATTGTGAGTGTTTACTTTTGCATTAGTGGTTTTGTTTGGTTCAGTAACATGAAACCTTTTTGTTATTAGACCTTTTTCGAGTGTTTTTGGGAGACTCAGTAGTGACATGGGATAGAGTAGAGACCATGTTCATTTTGGGAGATCAATATCAAGGTTCGGGAGTTGATTATAAGACGAGTTGTGCTTTAGTTAGAGAGAAGTGTGTGTGTGACAGTAGTATTTTCCAGTTGCGAGTTGTGTCTGTGGGTGGTTGTGAATTATCATTGGTTCATAGACAGACTCCGACAGAATGTGACTTTAGACAGTTCCTGCGAGATTACCACATTGAGTCCACCAGTACTCTTCCTGCCGTGTTTTTGCAAGGAGTATGCAGTTACAATGATGTGCCAGAGCAACAAGTCGACGACATTCGTTCATCGAGGGTCCGAGCAGTTCGATTCATCCTGCAGAATCCTGTCTACGGAATTTCTCGTACTTAGCCGTGCTGTATTCAACAGTTCCGAGAAGATAATTATGCGTCATACGCATAACGAGCATTTGTAGTGGAGGTACCTACAACCAAAGGTGCCAATGACGGTTCCACCGTTGGAAGACATTGACGATTCCGTGATGTTCCAGTATCAGAATATATTATGCCGACAATTTTAATTGTCTTAATAGCTATTTTACTGATAATTCTTGTTGTGGGGGTAGTAAAGCTTATTCGTGTTTGTAAGATTACATGTAAAGGCTCTAAGAACTCAACCCCAGTGACTTTGGAAGTGCGTCATGAGAGCAGTCCTTAAAGCTGCAGTGCAGTAGACATTGCTAATTGAGCATAGCTCTATCTGTTATGTTTTATACATATGCTTTTGTTTTGGTTTGCCGTTAAGGAGAGCGAGACGCTCTTATGTGGTGGCTTGAGCTCTATTTCAGAAAAGATGGCTGCTACAATTTTAAAGGACACATATATGCATTTCATAGCTTCAATGCTTTAAGATGTGATGAAAGAATTTATGGAGTCAGATGGAAGTAGTCGAGAGACTCGAAGTAAAATCTTTGTGTTCAGCAAATAGTTTGATTCCTCAGCAATATTGCCAGTCAGGTGATCTCCGAAGTGTTATGTATATTCGTGAGTACGTGCGTTAATTTGATCTAGATTGTGCCAAAATCTGCCCTAAAAGTGAGTTTGATCGTTCATTAACGTGATAGAACTGCAGTTGTCTAGACGTAGCTTTGGAGAGGATCCAGGCTTTAAATCGGCAGATAAGGTAGACTTTGAAATCTCTGTTTTTATGGGAGAAAATTGAACTTGTGATTTTTACCATGATTTTCTAATCATTATGAACTTTTGAACTGGTGTGGGAGATTTAATATGAATATTCATACCTCTTTTATATTATTGTTTTGTCATGTTACGTTTGCCATATCTTGGCTATGCATTTTACACTTTCCATTATTGTGTTTTGCATTTCATATATTTTTGGGAGTTTTGTATCATGTTTGATTCTTCCGACAGATGTCTGTGGACAGATGTGTCGGTGGATAGTGTGGACGGTTCAATGAATAACATGTGGTAGACTGTTTTTTTTTGACATGACTAGTTATTGATTTGGGGAGTATGTGTGAGTTTGGATATTTTCAGGCTATTAGCCATAGTGAGACTTCTTTAATCAGAAGTGTTTTGCAGTTTAGAGTTTAGTTATCTAACTCGATATTTCATTTATTATGCATTCTAATCTTTGCTTTGTTTTATTCATTTCTTGTTGGGTTATTTGAATAATAAACTTATTTTTGTAGAAACTATTGCGTTTCTTTAAATGGTCCATTTAATTGATTTGGTGAGAATGAGTGCGATTCGGGTGGGTGAACTTCGGAAAACGATGAGAGAGAGAGAGAGGCGATACACAGAGAGAGAGAGAGAGAGGTGATACACGGTGAGAGAGAGAGAGAGAGAGAGAGAGAGAGAGAGAGAGAGAGAGAGAGAGAGAGAAAGAGGAGAAAAATAGATGTAAGTGTTGCCGTGAGCGAACGTTCATACGCCTCCGTTTCATGATTAAAGATCGTTGGAGCACGTTACGTACACCTTCAAAAGGGTGTTAATTCTGTCCTCGTTACATATATATATATATATCTTTTTCTATGAAGTAGGTGGTACGACAAGAGTACAAACCTTTAGTTCATTAACAATTCTTGATGATGTATGAAGTCACTTGTCCCACACCCATTTGCATATTATCTACAGCAGGCTTTCGACTAAAATGTCATAGAGAAAAAATACGAGTACAGTATACAGTAACCTATCCATTCGAAATACATCTGAAACCACCGGAAGAAAAACTCGGAAAAATGACCAATGAAACGTTCCCCGTACTTGTCCGGGGCATCGGCGCTGAAAGTTTTGAAGCGGCCGAAGTGCCGGAGACATGTAGGAGTCCCGCAAGTGAAGCTTTTTGCTCCGAGCCGCATGTTGTGGCTATAACTTTCATCCGGGGAATCCAAGAGAGTCCGGAGAAGGTTTCTGTTGGAGGAGGTTACTGCGAGATTTCTCTTTTGTTAAAAGCGTATTTTCGTAAGTTTTTTTTTTTTTTTTTACGTAGGAGAATCTTTTGGAATTTATTTTATGCAGTAGAGGCATGGAAACGTTTCTGGTAGAGGGAACTACTGCAAGATTTCTCTTTGTTCAAAGTGTATTTTTGTATATATATATATATATATATATATATATATATATATATATATATATATATATATATATATATATATATATATATATATATATATATATATATGTGTGTGTGTGTGTGTGTGTGTAATATATTTTTTTTTATATGGAATCTTTTGGAATTTGTTATTTTATGCAATAGAGGCCGGAAAACGTTTCTGTTAGACGGAGTCACTGTGAGATTTCTCTTTTGTTAAAAGCGTATTTTCGTATATTTTTTTTTTACATAAGAGAATCTTTTGGATTTTGTTATTTTATGCTGGAGAGTCATATCGCCAATTGGTAGTTCTCATTATATTGTGTTTGTAGAGACGTGTTGCATCTCGTGATAAAATATTGTTTTATTAGGATAAAAAATTTGAAGTTGGGAAATAATTAACCTAACATAAGGACGAAACTTTATATATATATTTATATATGTATATATATATATGTATATATGCATGTATGTATATATACATATACACACACATATATGTGTATATATATAAAATGTATATATATATATATATATATATATATATATATATATATATATATATATATATATGTGTGTGTGTGTGTGTGTGTGTGTGTGTGTGTGTGTGTGTGTGTGTGTGTGTGGTGTGTATATATCGTAAGATTTTTTACAGCTTTTCCAAAGGCTGAAACCATAAACGTACTGGCCATTCTTATGGTTATATATACCGAATTCAATTTGACCCTTCTTTCCCGTGTCATACGCCTCTCAAAAGTTTCTCTCTAAGCAATATTCGATACTACGCTAAGGCGAAAGGCTTTCCCAACACTTGGTAGTCCGTAAGTAGCAATGGAACTGTCAAGGTCTCAAAGTATGAAGAGATATGTGCTCGACATTCTATTTCCTGGTGAATGCAGGAAGTGAGCTGACAGAGAAACCAAGAGTCCTTATGTTTATGTATAACTTATGGATGTTGCTGTAAATGTAATCGAGTCCTCGTTTTTAAAATCTAATCTGATTTGCTAGTCTTTATAAAGAAACTTCCCATGTGTAGAGCTCTCTTTTTTTTATTATATTTCATATTTCTCGTAGAATTAGTTTTATCAGAGTGTCACGCACTATGGAGTTTCAGCAATTTCCCATATGGTGTCATATTTTTACTTCATCCTGCAATCTGATTTCTAATAAGGCCCTACCTACATTAATGTATCTTACGTTAATATAACTTACATTTCATTTTTCTTCATCTTAACATGTTTAAAGGGACTAATACAGTGATGAAGGACCGAAAATTTTGGCTTGTGGATGCTGTCAAATGCCTTCTCGCAACCGACAAAAGCCATCTTGAGAGAATTTCAATTTTCATACATTGCTGGACAATGTATCTTGACACAAAATTTAATCAGTGACGCTCCTGCTTATATCCTAAAACCAGCTTGTTCATCTCTGAGGTTTTTATTATTTTCTTAACAAAAGACAACTGTTGAAACCAATAAAAAAAACTAGAAGTAATAACAGGCTCCATCAATCTGCAGAAATAGAAATTTTATTACATGTTTGCACGTTAATTGATCAATTTCATTCAGATCATCCACTAGTCATTTTGATAGTATATTTAATCAATTAGTTACTGTTTTTTGTCAAATGTAGAAGAAAAAAACATAATTTTGCTAACTGTGGAAAGATGTTACTAATTGACATTAAAAATGTCCCCGTAGGGGGTTAGTGCCGTCAGTGCACCTCACGCGGTGCACTGTAGGCATTACTTAAGGTTCTTTGCAGCGTCCCTTCGGTCCCTGGCTGCAACCTCTTTCATTTCTTTTACTGTACCTCCATTCATATTCTCTTTCTTCCAACTTATTTTACTCTCCACCCTCTGCTAACAATTGATTCATAGTGCAACTGCGAGGTTTTCCTTTCAAACCTTTTTATTCTCAATTTCCGTTTCAGCGCTGAATGACCTCACCGGTCCCAGCGCTTGGCCTTTAGCCAAAACTCTATATTCCACATGAAAAATAGACAGGATACATCTAGAGAAACTTGGAAACATGGCCAAAGTCCTACTGGGCATCCTGCGGACAGAGCAGAGGCGTGAGACGCCACTAAACCTAAAATGTCGCAGCTTTTAAGGGCGGCCATCACCCCCAGGGCGAAGGGAGAGGAACCCCGAGTATCGTAATCTCATGAATATGAAAATTACTCGTCAGGTTCGTTTTCTGCTCCGTGCCCTTCCTCCCAGAGAAGCAAAAATAAACACCTGCCCTCCTCCATCTCTCGAAAAAAAAGGGAGAGGAGTTGGGGGGGGGGTGTTGAATTCTTTCGCCGAGTGCTGCCAGTCCTCAAAGGCTGCCTTTAATGAAGAGGTGCTGGAAATAAAATCCTGAGGTGGAGGATTTTAATAAAAATTCTGTTTATGGTTAGGGTGAAGTCCTCAGGATTTAATTGTGTCATTCAAACTAGTAGTGTGTTACTCTCTTCACGGTAACAGAATCTTTTCGCGCATTAATACCTATGGGCATATTATATAAACACACATACACATATATACGATATATATGTGTGTGTGTTGTGTATATATATATATATATATATATATATATATATATATATATATATATATATATATATATATATATATTGTGTATATATATATATATATTTATATATATATATATATATATATATATATATATATATATATATATATATATATATATATATATATATATATATATAATATGTATATATATTACAGAAATAATCAACACAATCACATGTGGAACAGAATAAATTTCTGACGTACACCAGGATCGAACCCAGGCCTTTCAGTTGAAAGACCTGGGTTCGATACATGTGTGTGTGTGAAGTGCCTTAACTATTCCTTTTAGGATATTTTTGTTGTGGGACTATACTTCCCCTCTTTAGCCCCTCTATTATTTTTTTTTACACGATTAACGAACATATAAAGTGCATTACCGCATTTCAGACTAAGAAAACGTTTAAGAATAAATATATTCCGCACGTTTTTAGCCTTGAAGATACGCACATCACATAAACAAATGCAAAGATGAAGTGTTTTGACTTGAGCAAGAGTTATATATAATTTATATATGACATTTCAAATTAAAAACATTTGAGTGGACGATTCTGGTATTAGTGGTTTTCTGCATAAATGGGAGTATCATTCAGTGCAAAGGAATTTACAGCTTGAATCATTAACCTACGGAATAGGAGAGAGAGAGAGTATAAAACTAAATACGATAAATATAAACATTGCAATATGAGAATGCAAAGGATATTATTGATATTAAGTAACGTGAATAACACAGAAAACAAGAAGAAGCAAGTACCAAAAAAGTCGGGATATGACAACCAGCCGCAAAAAAAAAAAATATCATCCTGGGCTTTTGAACCTGCTGGCAGTATCCGGCAACTATTCATTGGTGACGTCATTCATTTACCTTTCCGAGCTGATCAGGAAACTTATGTAACTTTCATTAGCTAGACTTCGAGAAAATGTAACCCGGTAAAGGACCAGCCAATTAAAACTCTAGGAGCGCGCAGAGACCAACGCCCTGAAGCAAGAAATTCGCTTTATAAGCTGCGAGAGAGAAGCTACGTTAAAAGTTTAATGAAATATACAGGCGGATTACCGGCACTCTTCGAGTACATGTTCTTGATTGACTGATGGATAAAGGGAAAGTAATGAAATTGGAAAGATTTTTTAAAGAAGTTTATGAATATTAAATGTATAATGAGTACCTATGTGGGTTGGTAAAAGTTGGTTGCAAAGGTCATCAAGTTATGGCATTCATTATGTCCTTGTTTGCTTTTCTGATATTATAACTATATATATATATATATATATATATATATATATATATATAATATGAATACATACATGTGTACATGTATATATATATATATATATATATATATATATATATATATATATATATATATATATATATATATATATATATATAAAAGGTTCAAAAACTACATCTCATTTGAATTACATGGTATTTTCATTTCTGGGTAAAAATATGAACGTGATGACAGCGAAATTCATTTCTAAATTTTATTTTCGTAACAGAACCGACATCTCTTGCAGCATCTTAAAATATACCCAGCACTGAAATAAAACTAAAACTATATATATAAAAAAAAACTTGCTTATTAAATCATTTTTCATAATGCTTCATCTCACAACTCATCTCACAGCAAGCAAAACTTTCACTCGCGCCGAGATTGAAAGTCAGCCTTATATCGGCCCATACACGAGGAAGTTCACCAGACACGGGAGAAAGTTACTCTTCGTTCTGGGTTAGTTTCGCATAAAGTCAAAAGTTGCGAGTTGATGGGGAACCAGAACAGAGGTGGGAAAGTTGAGAATGAAGGGGGAAAGATACTCATATATCAAAACAAATATTCAGCCGTGAAGGGTTTTGCAAATGGAGAGACGACGTCGGTTGGAGGGACCCACAATATTCTGAAGGGTGTATATTAATTTTCTCTCTCTCTCTCTCTCTCTCTCTCTCTCTCTCTCTCTCTCTCTCTCTCTCTCTCTGTGTGTGCTACTTATTTTATGAAATTTGGTTTTCCTTTAATGTTAAGTCTCAGAAAGTGGTCGACTTATACTTAGTTATTGTAAGCAAAATATGAAAGAATATTATAAAAAAAATCGGATCATCAAAACCAGAGCTTTACAGAACCAAAATTCTTATTAAAATCTCATTAAAATGACTGATCGCATCTACGTTGTATCACTCAAGTTTTAATGAATAAGTAAAATAAAATATTATCTACACACAAAGGTGAAATATTTTTAATTCGTTACATTTTGCCAATATCTTTATGCTTATATGAGAAATAATATGGTAACTTCAACTAATATTTGAGCTCTTTAACGATAAAATCAGTAATCCTTCTATCAAAAGACTTTAAAGGCTAAAGCAGATTTATATCAACTCCTCATATAGCATATGCTATACGGTGAGAAGGATGATGGATGTTTTAATGATTTAATATAAGATATATATATATATATATATATATATATATATATATATATATATATTTACAAATATATACAACTCAAATTAACGTTCCTAGTTATCGTAACATTAACGAAAGATGTCAAAAACAAAAACAAAAAAAATAATTTAAGGAAAAGCCTTTTTTTAAAGATTTATTTTTATTTTAGTTGATCAGGAGACGAAAATTTATTTTTTCCATGCTTTTTTTTTCCTGGATGAGCCGTGATAAATGGGAGCTCCTCAGGATTCTCAACTTTCAGTTCGTCTGTTCTTTAAAAAAAAAAAATATAAAATTTTTTTATAAATAAATTATAAAAAAATTTATAAAATAAATTATGCATAATAAATCATCAATCGAACGTTGTTATTTCCTCCTCTGAAAAGGATAAATATAATGAGTTACATTAATTTTCACTCCACTTTCAGAAAAATTATTAGACCTGATTTTGATCTCTGAAATTCATATCAGTTCATAAAGAGATCAAGTAAAATTTTTTACCAAAAGGATTAAGAGCGAACACAGAAATGTTCTAACGTAATCATAGATTCAAATTCTATTGTATTTCATATACCAAATTACGAAACACTGATAAAAAAAAACTCTCCCGTCAAAATCAACGCTTTAGAAACAACACAAATATATTAATAGAAACTTCAAAGGCGCGACAGATTTGAACTTCCAGTACATTTCGAATAAAGCGAATCGCAAGCCTTAACTTTATTTTCTCTTCTCTGCTTTTGTTTTGGAATTCCGGCTCTTGACATGTAAATCCGGTGCAAATAGGATTGATTCTGCCTGACTCTCGAAGAGAGAGAGAGAGAGAGAGAGAGAGAGAGAGATTAACTATTTACACGGAAGCGTTATTCATTTATTCGTCGAAATGCTGTTCAGTGGAAGGGTGCAATAGCGTGGTGGCAGAGTTTACTTTGGAATAAATTATGGTCATAAAGAGAATCACTTCGAATGAAATATAAAATCATAAATAAAGAGAATAATCTAGAACGAAAAAAGAATCGTAAATAAAATGAATCGCTCAGAATAAACCATGAAATCAAAGTAAAAGAAAAAGACATGTCTGTGTGTAGAAATGATTTGTCTTTAGAGCAAATTAGCAACAAACATAGAATCAATATTTTGTGTTTGGGGTCTACAGCACGCTGACCTTATTTACATAATCTTCAAAGAGTAAAATGACCCAAATGTTTTTCTTTAGGCATTTCACATAAGCCTCTCGTACATAGAAGCGATGACGCCCTAAAAACATTATTATTATATGCTAAATTTTCTCAGTCCTGTTGTTAGGTGAGAAATTAACGTGCGCTAGAGTACAAGAACCACTTTACGTATAATATAATGTTTCATATGATATATGATATTTCATGTATTCAGTCATTTCACGATGTCCTGTTGTTTACGCTGTTCTGCCTTCATTTCCTCCTGTTACACCTTTCAGACCTTCCTGCTGTCAGTTTCCCTTTCAGCGCTGAATGACCTCATAGGTCCCAGCGCTTGACCTTTGGCCTAAATTCTGTATTTTGTTCTATTCTACTTCATCTTCATATTTATCTATTACTGGTTTACCTACAAGCCTATCTGTCTATGCCTGCTTTACCTCCGTCTATCTACTTGTCCACCTATTTCTAGTTTACCTATCTATCTCCCTATTTAATGCTTACATAGAAAATAATAACCCACAGCCATTTTTCCCTCACCCTCTCTCTCTCTCCCTCTCGAGTTTTATTTCTCTCTTCTATGAACCACTTAAGGAAAAAATTTGGTCCTTGAAAGGTTTAGGCCGGAGGCCTATCTGACGCAGGTATGGAGTAGGACACGGCCTTAATTGAAATGCTATGGATTCTATGTCTTTTTTCGCGTGGTTCTTGGTTCCTTGAATGGAGCAGTTGGGGATAAAACCAACACTTCAATCGACAGGCTATTTATTTCACAATTTTCGAGACAAAGGGGGTATTTATTTGTTTTTATTGAAGGTAGGATGGCTCTTATATCGAAGACTATGCTGTAGTTTCACTGTACAGTAGAATGAGTTTTAGGCGTATTGAACTGCGTGACTCTTTAGCTGAGCAATAAGAAGCTATACTTGAGGTTTTCCTGGTTAAGGACATTTTTTGCGAGTGTATTTTTAATTTATATTATTGCGTGGGAATTCTCCTGTCTCTTAAAAATAGCCATTAAAAATTCATGTCTGATAAAAATAACGAACAATATATGAAATCCATGACCAAAATATTTAGTGGACTTGCAAGCACGTTGAAAGAAGCATAAATGCCAAAGACTTACTATTTTTCTGTATAACTTTTCTTTTTTTTCCCCTCAAACTTCGTACCTAAATACCTTTTCATCTTACTATCTAAGGAAACCACGCATCAACATATTAAGTAGGTATTCATAAATTTTAAAACACCTTCCGTGTATGCAATATGTTTTTATTACTAAGTCTTTCGCCCTGCAGTTCAAAATTCCAGGCAATACCGCAGACTTCATTAAATATTCTTTTACGAACTTATTTACCTACAGAAACATGATTTATATTAATTCACTTATTTAGAATTCATCCTTTAGATACTCAGAGGCAAACCAACCATAATCATATGACAAATTAATGTGTTCCCCATTTTCTAAATAAGTATAAAATTTACAAAATAAATTATAAGATGAAATTCAGCTTTATTCTCTCCCAGTCTCTCTTGCAAAGGTCATCCGGCTGCTTTATATATGACGAGCTGTAATCCCCTCAAACCGCATTTCTCGGCTTAGTGATTTTTATGGTTGTAGTTTCAGCGGATTCCCTAAAAAAAAAAAAAAAAAGACTTTATATAAAAGGGATTTTTGGAGAGTTTCATTTATGGGAAGCGGTCTCAGTATATCAGACCTTCAAGCTTATATATATATATATATATATATATATATATATATATATATATATATATATATATATATATATATATATATATATATGTGTGTGTGTGTGTGTGTGTGTGTGTGTGTGTGTGTGTGTGTGTGTGTTTTTAGACGTAGAAATTGTGAGGGGAATTCTGTCTCTTGAATTCATGTCGTGAAATATACGGTAATTATATGTGATAGCCTGTGCCATATCTGAGTAATGGGAACTCCTCTCAAAGGGAAAAGGTTTTAGTAGTGTTTCTCTTTTTATCTACGTGCCAAAATCCTCAGAAAATCTGGACAGTCAGAGGGAAGTAATACGAAAAATGAATAAATAAAGAATTAATGAAAGCATAACAATGGAAATGGAAAGTGCATTAAAATCATTCTGATATTCTATGAATTTAAAAGGATCAAGAATGAAAAAATAGGTTTTTAAAATAGGAAATAAAAATAGGTCGTGAGAGCTTTCGTGTAGAAATAACAGTATCTTGGAAGAGTTGAACTCTCCCGAGTGTTCGATTCTGAGCGTGTTTAGACTGTGAAAGCTTTTACGAGGTTTTTTTACGAAAGAAATTTCATTATCATTCACTTTTCATGACAAATAATTCCGTCATTAAAGAATGAGAAATCGTTTTGGCGAGCAGCATAAAACAGATCATTATTCTTTAAGATTCTGCTAATGAGGCTAGCATAACAGAATAGTTCATTTTCCTTGCTCTTATATTTATCTGTTCTTTGCTTGATATTACTAAAAATAAATACATTTTATATTTTGCCCCGTGCGTCTTCCAGGTAACGTATATATCGAGTCTTATGCTTGGGAAGTAAAGTGGATGAATAAACTGATTCTGTTCAACAAATATGAATATAGAAGATACAGTGGTAAATTAAATCAGCATATAATTCCGCAGTTGCATAATTGTTTAGCCAAGTGTAATCAGCGACGAAGAAATCAAAGCTGTTGTCTCTCTGTCGCTTTGTCTCATATCTCATTAATTTTACATGATAAACAAAACAATTACATGTAGAGAATATGATGAGAACTCTCTCTCTCTCTCTCTCTCTCTCTCTCTCTCTCTCTCTCTCTCTCTCTCTCTCTCTCTCTCAAGCCCAGAAAAACGCGCTAAAAGATCAATGCCACTTTGCAGAATATAAAGAGTAACTTTGATAATTATTACACAGTTGAACATACAGCTGACATTAATCAACATTTGAAAGGAAAAATATGTTCATGAAATTAATTTCATTTGAGTAATTTAAGGGATTGTTAAAATAATCTCAGCAGCATAATATTTTTAGCTGACATTAATCAACACGGGAAAGAAAAATTATATTCATGGCATTAATTTTATTTGAACAGTTTAACGGATTTTTAAAATAATGATGGCAGCATAATATTTTTGCTCTTCACACATTTCCTGGATTCTAATAAGATTGTTTAATTGATTACATTTCCTTATTTTTCTTTTTTTTATTTATAGATTATCGGCAAAGTTGACCTTCTGAAGCTTACATGACTGAGCCGACTTCTCGTCGAGGGATCGCCCTAAGGTAAGTAAACGGCATTCTCTCTCTCTCTCTCTCTCTCTCTCTCTCTCTCTCTCTCTCTCTCTCTCTCTCTCTCTCTCTCTCTCAAGATCAAAAGTCATCCATTCTTAGGTGAGCGTTCATGTTCATGAGGTTAAAAATACCCGATATTGTGCGATTAGAATAATGAAAATAAAATTATTATCATTAAACCAATTCCATTGTAGGAGACGTTAAACTAGCACATCGAAAGAGTCTTTAACATATCTAATATCTATCTCTCTCTCTCTCTCTCTCTCTCTCTCTCTCTCTCTCTCTCTCTCTCTCTCCTCTCTCCCCAAACCCTCCACAACTCACAATAAATAAATTTCAAATTTGTTCTGACCAAAAAAAAAAAAAAATGCCTGGAGATTTGGGCGATAATCACAAATAATTACATGACGCAAATAGTTTTCGACAATAATTTATTTTTCGAGAGTGATTCCTGAGGCTGGCTGTCTGAGATTGAAAAGGTCAAAGCGCAAATCAATTGTAAAATTGTTTTAATTGATATAAAAAGAGGTCTGCTGATAGAGACTGATAATTATTTTCGGACGGCTGGGAAATAATCAGAATGATTTTTTTTTCGCTCAGAGTCACCTCAGGTAAATAAATATTCACATAAATATTCACCTCAGGTAAATGAATATTTACCTGAATAAATATAAATAAATATTTAAGAGTTTGGTAATCATTCAGATGAATGCTTTATGGACTGGGAACGCTGCGGGAGCACTCAGCAGTATTACATTTTCCTTTGTTAATAGACAATTTTTTTTACTTTTTTTCTCACTTTATTCATCATCATCGCTATCATCATTATCACAAGCATCAATAAAATAAATACATTATTCTCTGTTTATCTGCCGTCTTCTGTCGTCCAGTGAAAATAAATGTACTTGATAACGAATAAAAACAATAGTAATAAAAAAATTGAGGTGACATTAAATGAGAAAGGCAGATTAGGGAATATAACAATAATATTAAATACTGATAAACCATACAAGAGAAAAAAAAGGAGGAAAAATGTTTACATCTAGTTCAACAATAAAGATAATTCATTCCGTCATTCTGTATTAACTTTTCCCTCTCATGGAGACGACATGAAAATTACCCCTATTCAAGTTGATGAAGTCTTTAAGGGAAAAAATGATCCTTTATAACGAAACAAGTAAAAGATGTCTTCGGCGCCATCGAGTTTTCTGTACAACGTATAATCAAGGCCACCGAAATTAGATCTATCATTTGGTGGTCTCGGTATAATGCTCTATGAGCCGCTGCCCATGATGCATTAATCACGGTCCGGTGGTGGCCTGTCCTATATCGTTGCCAGAAGCGCGATTATGGCTAACTTTAACCTTAAATAAGATAAAAAAAAAAAATCTATGAGGCTAGAGCGCTGCAATTTGGTATGTTTGATGATTGGTGGGTGGATGATCAACATACCAATTTGCAGCCCTCTAGCCTCAGTAGTTTTTAAAGTCTGAGGGCGGACAAGAAAAAGTGTGGACGGACAAACAAATCTGGCACAATAGTTTTCTTTTGCAGAAAACTAAAAGGAACAAGTAAGTATTTCAACTCCCCGAAGTTTGACAACTCGCCTCGACACCTTCAAACTCTTGCGAGTCGAAAGTGTTTTGAAACTCGCTTATTTTGTGAAGAGCTGTTTATCCTCGCGCCCGATAATATCTAAAATCCAGTTTATCTATAATGGTTTTTTCTTCGCAAGGTCCTCGCCCGGCCTTATAATACCTTTTCGATATTCAGAATTTTTTTGGGAATAAATAGGGTCAAGAATGTACACCCGTTGAGAAGTTTTGGGTCTGAGCAACGAAGAAGTTCACAAACTTCGTTTCTGAAAGTCTATCGTTTTTAGAGCTTATGAAGTTTTTTTTTTTTATGGCGTTTACGTTTCATGTTACTTGGTCTTCATGCAAAGTGAAGTAATGTATCGATATTTTCCTGTTTTTGTAACTTTCTTGTTAGGATTGTTGTGATTTTATTCCTTTTGACAAGTGAATAGGTATGGTAAAATTTCATATTTTAGGTAATAATAATAATAATAATAATAATAATAATAATAATAATAATAATAATAATAATAATAATAATAATAATAATAATAATAATAATTTTAAAGTCAGTCAGTTGTTTTTATATGATTACTAGCATCACAAATTGTTGTCAAAGTACAGTGCAACAATATAGGGATCACTAAAATCTATATCTTATCCTAAATGCTGTTCCTCGTCCATCTATAGCCAAATTTTTGAGTGACTTTAGATTCCTAAGTCCCTCCAACATTTACCTTTAGATATTAATTTACTTGTCAAAAGGAATAAAATCGCAACAATTCTGGCAAGAGAGTTCCAAATATATATATATATATATATATATATATATATATATATATATATATATATATATATATATATATATATATATATATATATATATATATATATATATATATATATATATATATATATATAGATACTTTACCTCATCTTTTAGTGTTCTTCACATTGTAATGCATTCCAAATATATTATTATTATTATTATTATTATTATTATTATTATTATTATTATTATTATTATTATTATTATTATTATTATTATTATTGTTGTTGTTGTTGTTGTTTTTATTATGAGATTTTACCATGTTAATTTACTTGTCTATAGAAATATTTTACCATATTAATTTACTTATCTATAGAAATATAAACATGCCTTTTCCGACAAGATAGTTAAAAAAAAAAAATATCGACACATCACCTCGCCTTGCATGAGGACCTAATGACCTGAACGTAAACACCATCCAAAAAAAAAAAAAGTTTCATGAGCTCTAAAAACGATAGACTTCCAGAAATGAAGTTTCTGAACTTCTTCGGTCCTTAGACCCAAAACTTCTCAATGGGTACATTCTTGAGCCTATCTATTCCCAGAAAAAAAAAAATCTCCTGAATATCGGGAAGATATTATAAGGCCGGAGGAGGACCCTCCGAAAAAAAAAAAAAAACATTATAGATAAACTAGATTTTAGTTATTATCGGGCGCGAGGATAAACAGCTCTTCACAAAATAAGCGAGTTTCAAAACACTTTCGACTTTCGAGAGTTTGCAGGTGCCGAGGCGAGTTGTCAAACTTTGGGGGTTGACATGCTTGCTTGTTCCTTCTTCATTATAAAAAAGCTAAATTTTTCCCCTTTAAAGATTTCATCAACATGACTATGGATCATTTTTTTTTTTCGTCTTCATGAGATGGACAAGTTGATATATAGTGATAAAATAAGTTGTCTTTATTGCTGAACTAAACATGAATCTTTTTTCTTTTTTCATTCTACACATAGGTTTTATCATTATTCAATATTATTGTTGTTCTCTAATCTACCTTTCTAATTTTCATGTCACCTCAGTTTTTTTTATCTTTATTTTTATGCATTCCCAGATACTTTTATTTTCAATGGACAGACGACGGTAGCTAAGAAGTGAATATATTCATTTTATAAGCGCTGATGAAAGTGATGGTAATTATGATAACCAAAGTGAACAAACAAACAAAAATTTAATAACAAACGAAAAAGGTTTACAGCTGGTTTTTCCCCCAGCTCCAATTCCATCACGCATCCACTGAGGTGATTAGCATATGTCAATCAAGGCCAACTCTTCTGCGCATTTTTATGCTTTCCGTAAAATAATGGCATGTTATGGCGGTGAATTCCGAAGTGATGGAATTTTCAAAACAACCCGGATTTGATAAGTGACTTTTCTTTCTTTTATTAGAATTTAAAGTCAGGCTTAGAAAACCTGAGTAGAGAAGGCCCCATCCGCTAAAAATCATGTACTGTAGTGTGGAAGGATCGTTTTTGAAACTGCACAGAGAATACGTTACATTCTTATGAGAAAGAATTTCAGGCCGTTTCCGGATATAGTAAAAGGAGAAGTTCTATGAAGACTAGTGAAAGATACGCTGAAATTCAAAATCGTTTTAGACAATGACCCTCAAAAAACTTATCTATGAAGTGAAATGCAAAAGTATTCGAAATAAAATAGCAAAACAACAATGAAAGTTAATGAAAGTATAAAGAAAAGTACATTGGAAGATAAGGTTATATTACTTTATATATGAGCGCCAACCACATTCATTCATATCAGTTCTCTCTCTCTCTCTCTCTCTCTCTCTCTCTCTCTCTCTCTCTCTCTCTCTCTCTCTCTCTCTCTCTCTCTCGTTACGGGGTCACTTAAAATCAAGTAAAATTCCAATTCTTTTTATAACTGATTTTCTCTGATATGACAAAAAGTTCCTGTCGTCCTGGAATTGGAAATAATTTGCTCATTAGCATGGCTATGAAATCAGTATTCTTAATGTTAATGCCATAAAAATTTCGATGCTTTAGCAGTACCAAACCAGGAAGTAAATGATTTTACTTAACAAAAACAGTCGAAGAATTACTTTTTTATTTCTTTTTTATACTGGCTGGCAGGGAAGAATAACGTACGAGAAAAGAAAAAAGATGAGAAGCTTTATCAGAAGGACTTTTCTTTTAAAATCAATTCCTTTCGAGGAACGTAGTCTTTGTCTCCAGCTAATAAATTCAACGTGTTTTTGCGCTCCAAGGATTTTGAAGTGTTTTGTGGGGGAAATTCAAATTACGCTACCAAGTTTCTTATTATCTTACGGTTTACTGAATGAAAAGGAATAGATTGATTTTCCATGAAGACAGTAAGGGTTTATGGATTTTACTCTCAGGTTTCACTCCAGAATGTGGATGTGGAAGTGAGTTACGGATTACAATTATTCATAATCTGTATTATAAGAATTATAAATATTGCAATGAAAATCTTGAAAGCAGGATATTATAGTTAAGACTTTCTTCTCATCTAGGAAATTTTATCAAAACTATATTTAACACAATCTTATATTACTGCTTTTATGACAAAGGTGATATATGACACTCGAGAAGAACCCTGATTAAATATTTTAAGTCTGCTTTTTTCACAATTGTGATTAAGATATACATGCCTAGGGAGAACGGTCCCCACGTTAGGCCAAGGCGATTTTGTTTAAGAAACTTTTGAGGGAGTCTGTGGTCGATTAATCTATTTTTCTATGATTTTAAATGCTTATTTTAATGATGAGTTTAAATAGACATTTTATTTTTATGTTAAAATCAAAGAAAGAAAATTATCGTGAATCACCTGCCATATACGTTTATTACTGAAGTAGTCGAATTTGGGCTTTGAGGCTGCATTCACGTTCTGTAGTTCGCATGTTTTTATACAACCAGCTCAGTGATCCTTGAGGATCTAAGGCTATTTGCAAGGCAGGAAATTGCCCCTCTCTCATGCAGTTTTTGTATCAAACCTGGGAAGCAATTGGACACTTCTCTTTCTCCAATATCAACCATTTTTTTTTTTTTTTTTGCCTGTTGAGTTATCGAACTCTCTCAGTGTGCCTTCGTCTGTTTCCCATTCTTTGTATTTATATTTTTTCAGAGGTCAAAGAAGGTAGGAAGTAAGGTCAAGGTTGGAGAGTTTTGGGTAATTTATGAGTATATGTTGAGTGTGTGCCTGTAAAATTTGGGGAAATTTGGATAACTCATTGTAGGTATTATATGTAAAAGTTCCATGGCACATGCAAGACCAGTCCTCCAACTTGATGTCTATGTGAGAACTATCTTTATAATCTGTGTTTTTTAACTCATTTTATCAATGTGGTATAACTCTATCCAGTATGCCAGTATTTCTCGAATCCCTTATTTTCATTGATCTTTCTAAAAAAGTTTTTATTCTGCTCTCTTTCCTTATAACATAATGTAAGCAACTGTATTCACATTCAAAAGAGACTTTCTTAATAGTTTGTTCCATTTGCAATGTATAAAGTTCATTTACATTAATTTCTTAAGTGATTCTAATTCCAAATCTTCTATGAAAGTAGCTACAATAATATTTTTTCGTTTTTATAATTACGCAAATTCAGAATGACTGAACAGATGCAACTCATGTTAAAGTTGGCAACTCGCGGCGTTCCATAAGCTATCCAAAGCTGCATAGACATTTTTCTGTTTGCATAAACGACCAAAATGAACGTTTAAATACACGTGTAAATATAGAGCATAAGTTGTTCGCATTCGAAGAAACAAAGCAACCAACTTTGAATTAAAACGTACCTTCCTCATTCGAAGCTTAATACGCCGATGCAAATCTCCTCATTTAAACACAATGACCCCGGATTGGGTTTAATGGTAATGAAATGGCTCATCCTGTCTCGTATCTCATGGGGCCGTGTTTTTTACTTTCTTTATATAAAAAAAGATTTTGTACGATTTTTTTTGGAAGTAAACTACAGTTCGTGAATGTGAAAGTTCAACTTCGACCTTTCGTTTGAAGGTCTCTCTCTCTCTCTCTCTCTCTCTCTCTCTCTCTCTCTCTCTCTCTCTCTCTCTCTCTCTCTCTCTCTCTCTGTCACACACACACACACACACACAAGATAGGAGTAAGTATGAAATCCATCAGAGTTTCGTTTTTGCCTTTGTAATGAAAAGGTGAATTGTATCCAATTACGGTATATGATAGGCAAGAATAATACTCAAAGTGAAAACAGTGTTTTCACTCCTTTTGAAACAATAACACTAATAAATGAATCCATCTTCACAACTATAGCCATTATTCATGAAACTGAATAGTTATCAGGACTCCGGTGTACAGTACTGAAGAGGGAAATATTTTTTGGTAATATTAGGTAAAATGTAAGGCTTTCAAAGATATCAGTGGGTTTTTAGTTATTAACCTCAACCCCCTTTATGACGACACACAAAACAGTGTCCCCTTTGTATGTATGTATGCGTATATGTGTGAAATTAATTCAGTTTATCTTAGGTCTAACAGCGTTGGATGACTGGTAACTCGATTCATTAGGGTATCATCTCTAAATGATCAACTCTTTGAGTTTCTGTAAATATTGAACGATATGACACACTAAAAGGCAATTGCTGTTATGTTATGTATTATCAAAGTAAGCTCCCTTGTCTGCAGGAGAACAAAACAAAACAAGTAAAAAATGCGCAATCGAGTTTTCTGTATATCGTATAATTAAGGCCACCGAGAATAGATCTATATTTCGGTGGTCTCGGTATAATGCTGTAAGAGCCGCGGCCCATGAAAATTTAACCACGGCCCGGTGGTCGACTTTCCTATGTCGTTGCCAGACGCACGATTATGGCTAACTTTAACCTTAAATAAAATAAAAATTACTGAGGCTAGAGGCCTGCAATTTGGAATGTTTGAAGATTGGAGGGTGGATGATCAATATGTCAGTTTGCAGCCCTCTAGCCTCCGTAGTTTTTAAGATCTGAGGGCGGACAGAAAAAAATGTGGACAAACAGACAAAACTGGCACAATAGTTTTCTTTTACAGAAAACTAAAAACTATAGGAAAACTACACACAATTTACGAAGGAATGTAGACCCATAAGCTGAGAATTAATTAATTAGAGGAACAGCGACATAGGTTGACATACAGAAGACAATAGCCGATGGCGGCTCAAGGGAACATTACTAGAACTTATATAAATTCATGAAGCTCAACACCAGTACATATAACAAAATGAACTTGTCACATTTTTGGAGTAAGATGAATGAAAGACCTTTGTTTGTGTCATCTACAGAATTATTAGAGATGCAGATAGCAGCATTTTCTTCAGTCGATTATGACAGGTGATAGATAGAAGTAATTTCTTTAAACAGTGGTCCGAAGTGTAAGGTATAAGACTGAGTTTTGTTTTTCTTGGAATATTAATGTTTAGATTCATTTTGTGGCACGAATATAACATTGACATCTAAAATTTGTCATGTCACCTCAGAACTACAACTTTGACTGTTGAGATTAAGACTCTTCAACATCAAGAATCTCTCTCTTTATCTGTTTTTGGGATACCATATTTGATTAAATTGAAATCATCAGTTCTAAAAATTATAATTTTGAGGTACGTAGTATGGAAAGCTACTTAACTTCCAGACAAGAGATCAAAATTACAGCCATGGAAGAAGTATTGAAAGATTTTAAACCTGGCTTTCTTGCCTTAATATCTACAGAGCCTTAAGCACAGTACACAGTATTCCAGTATCCTCAATAAATTTATTTTAATTCTTTTTATTAATATTTCAAGTGCAGAGATAAACATTTCACAGTATTCTGATACCCTTATGAAATATATTTTGATAATTTTTTTTCAGTATTTGTTCAAATGGAAAGACACATTATTTAAGGATCTAGAGCACCATCTGGTCCATAATACCTAGTGTAATAAGTAGTGTAATAAGTATCTTTCAATATATTATTCTAAATTTGGGCCGAAGCTGCCCATCGTCCTTCCTTACTGATAATTACTTATTACAATCTCCCTTATTCTAGAAGATATATTAGAAAATTATAAATTATGTTGTTAATGAATTTCCATACTCTTGACAAACTATGTAGGGGAGAGCTGTAATAATTTAATGCGAATTAATACCTTCAGTTTCAATTCTGTATTGGCATGTTATTATATGCATCTGCTTATTTCTCTTCCTAATGATTTACGTAAGGTGGTGACTGGGACATGAATATGTTATAATATATGTATGTATATATATATATATATATATATATATATATATATATATATATATATATACAGTACATATGTGTATATATATATATATATATATATATATATATATATATATATATATATATCACTCCATACCTCTCTCTCTCTCTCTCTCTCTCTCTCTCTCTCTCTAATCCTCAGAAGTACAAATACCCATGTAAAGTAATTACCTATATTTTTCACACAAACTGATGTCAATTACGTCCTGAGAATAATTTCATTATTATCTTACTATGATTAATTTTGCAACTGCTTTATAGTTAACAATATAAAAAAAACAACTATCGAACTACCATTATTCAAATAGAACACCAAACCCCCAGTCTCCCTTCAGAGCATCGACTGATGAAGTTCTTGTCTTCGGACGAGGCACAAAATTCATGAATATTCCTCTATCTGCCCCGGGGGGTGGGGGGAGGTGATCTCCCCAGAAACCGCAGGAATCCATAATGTAAACATGGAATGAGCGAAATGTTCGGCCCAAGAAATGAAGAGAGACCACGTTCCATTCAGGAACACGCCCGAATTCATTAGATCCTTTATGGAGTCGTTGTAAATCGCTCCACGGCAACAGAATAACTGAATTGGGATTAATGCCGATGGAATGAAGAGTATTGTTACGATCCCTCGGTTCGGGTGGGCTCGAGTACTTTCTGTTTTGTGGAAACCTGCAGTAACTGTGATTTTCCATATAGAGGGATGTAACTAAAGCACATATGGATAGGTAGATAGATAGATAGATAGGGGGTACTGAATTACACTAATTTTTCTCTGGTCCTTAAATAGTTTTTTTTTATAGCCAACCTGGTCTTTATCCCATTCAAAATGTTGGTCAGAAATTATTATACTAGGATATTGATCATTACTTATATCATTACTTAAAAGTCTTTATAGACTTCCTTATTTATACTGTGGACTTTCACTAAGTTTAGCTCTTCCAGCGAAGCAAAATTTTCACATGATACTCAGAATTAGTTAATGATTTATGGCTATCATCAATTGTATAAATTCACATTAACAGGTACAGGTAAAATGACAACAACACACCAAATATTTTCGTTATGCAATAAGTAAAAAAAAAAAATTTTACTGAAATTTCGACGTATTTCATAAGCTGTTAGTGATGTGCGTACGGTTTTTTCTCTCTCTCTTGTTAACAATTAGAGAACACTTGAAAACAAAATTTCATACTACTTCCATTTTGGAATATTTTTTCATCTAATGTTTCGGTATGATAATTCCAGAGTGTTTTCATGCCAGGAAATTGAACCGTTCCCCAATTTTTTTGCCTTACCCCTGAAAGCAATTACTATTGCCCAACGTTTGTGTTTTCTCTAATATAAACATATCGGATAACTATTGCAGCTTCATACGTTTTTATAATATCCTTTTTTTTCATTCGGCATCCGAATGAAAAACTCTGTAAATACGAAGCATCGTGTAACTTATTTCCTGCGGGAAATAGATGAAACTAATTTGAATGGTGCTGGGTACGGTATTATTTTAATATTCATGATATACCTTTTCTTTTTTTTTTTTAGTACGTGCGGCTATATGAATGCAAATTAAGTAACAGTGTACATTTGTACGGAAAACCTAGAAATTAGGGGGAAAAGTTGAACTAACAGGCAAGGAATAAATGTTGAAAATGCCCCTACGTGGATATAGGCTAGTAACGCCTCTGTTAGTCTTTGTGCCTTACTTCCTGTTACAGCTCCTTGCTCCCTTTTTTTTACCTTTTGTCATGTCCTTTTCTCGTAGTAATTATCACAAATAATTTACCGTCTATTCATTAAAATTATTTTACTACATATCCAAATTCTTACCGTATGTAGTAAATCACATATATTTGAATTCCGTGAATCTATGAGGGCAGTGGAATACTCTATGTTGTCATGAGGCTAAGACAATGTAGAAGAGCAACGTCAGTCTGTTGTAGTCTATACCTATCTTGGCTATCATGTCCACCTTCAAATGAAAACGGTTAATGGCTTTTTGTAGAGTGAACTTATTGAAGTAAAAATAGTAAGGAAAAATACCTGATTCTGGCTGCATCAACGTACACAATCGTAAGAGGCAGTAATAAGACAGAGAAGGTGAAGTAATAATAATAATAATAATAATAATAATAATAATAATAATAAAAATAATAATAATAATAATAATAATAAATCCACAAATCGTGCGAAAGGGTTAGCGGTTGAACAAGCATCATCTTTTTTTAAATGCAGTTCATATTGACCACTGAAGTAAAAAAAAAAAAGTCATTAAATTCATTTTAGTGAAGCGCTCTGACTGCGCTTTCGTCACGCGCTGGTTCCACATCTCATGAACATTCGTGTTTTTGACCAGCGAAACGTTGGAATCCATATGCAAATATGATAAACAAAAGGGCCTGGTCCAGTCCAAGAAATAGATCAACAATGCTTGCATTCAAAAAAGAATTTTAGATTCTCACGATTCTTAATGGGTCGAATGGAATCGCCTCATTGAAGCAGAATGACTCGGAATGACTCTGAATGACACAGGATTCGGATGAATGATAATGGAACGATGTCAATTGTCCTTTTACCCGATGGAATTTGGAAAAGAATGTTTGCCTTTTGAATTTCTCCAGTGGTTAGATTTGTTTTTCATTTCACTGGGGTTCACAAAATAATGATCATTTACTTGGGTTTTCATAATACACTATGCATAGTCATGAATTCCCATACGTGCTATATTCAAACGCAGTAGATATAATATGCAAATATTGCCAAGATTCTGCCTATCTTTTTGTAAAGTTTTATCTAGACACTAAAATCTGGAAACACCTAAATGAAAATTCCAAACCTTTTTCGAAGTAAATTTGTATTACTGAATTCTAGATACCAGTACATTTGACTTTTTGTTTAGGAAAATCGATGAGGTATCTGGTCAGTGAGAAAATTTCTTTTAATCGCATTTTAGTTTTATTCATTTGTGAGGATAAACAGAGGGCGTTCCAAAGACTCACTTTTGAAACTTTGACTTCCAACTTTGAAGATTTTGTGTACGGAAGGATGTTTAACCGCTAATTCTCTCGTCAGCAAAATCTTTCACCTCTTTCAGGCTTTATTAACAAGGAATGGTTTTCATTTGCACGCATTTTCAAGAATTGTGCTCAAGTTCCCAGCATAAGCTGGTCCGCTGGTATGGTCGCAAGTGTCGTGACATACCGCTGAGATGTCGCGAGTTCGCGCCTCCCCCCGGGCGATGAAAAATCACGGGCTCTGTATCATGGACAGTTACTGCTGCAGTGTGGGGTCTGCGGTGGGAAGGTGAAACCAACATTCTTTGGAAGCTTGAATTTCAAGTCAGTGGCCCCTTTGGTGTGCTTGTTCCATGTGAATAGGTTTCGTCTGTTGAAATAATAATAATAATAATAATAATTATAAAGCTATGAAATATAAATAACACGTTAACGCACACATCAGAGAGACTGGTGGAACGTGGGGATTTAGTTCAGCTAATGAAATACAGTTTAATCAGGAGGCTTGGCGCTGCTCTAATTTCTATTCCTCACGTAAATTCTTAATTATTTTTACAATTTCTTTAATGTAATATTTTTTTGCGAATGTTTTGATTTAGCTATAAGTGCTCCTGAAGTTAGTAATCGCTTCTTATTGTTGTATTCGCTTATCGTTTAAGATAATTTAGGTATATATATTTTTTTGCGAAATGTTACTTGTTAAGTGATTTATCAAGAATTACGGGAGATTCCACCAGTACTGTGAATTTTCATTAATATAAGTACTTTATTTATATGAATAAAGGAAAATCCTGGTAGATTTAGCAAAGAACATGATGGACCAATATATTAAGAAACACTAACAAAACATACCATTGAGGATGAAACAGGAAATATATGAAGAAAAAAGTAAATATACATAACAATGTTATATGATATAATCAATTGATACAGTTGATGGAAATGTCAACCGAGTGTACCCTTAGAAACAGCGTTGCAGAGAATACTGGAAAGACCAATACCACAAGAAAAAAAATATTCGAGATATTAAGCTAAGATAGTTGGAACATTTGCTTGCAAAAAACCCAAAGCTGCGCGAATGAGTGGGTCATCATATAGCCGACAAGATTGCATATACATTACACGTGACTACGTTGGTCTTCCCAGCTCTGAAAAAGGGGAAACAAATGTAGAATTCAGGCCAAGCAAAGCTCACACAGAGCAAGTTGGTCCGGTCGACGTTCAGAAAAGGTGATATCCGAGAATGAGCTGAGCGTAATTGCTTTCAAGGTTTTAATACAATAAAAGTTAAGGGGAGAGATGCAATTTCCTGCTTTTGCAACATGCGAGCCTTTGAAGGACGGCGCGGATGAAAACATAAGCTGTAAGATTATATATATATATATATATATATATATATATATATATATATATATATATATATATATATATATATATATATATATATATATATATATATATATATATATATATATTTATATATATATATATATATATATATATATATATATATATATATATATATATATATATATATATATATATATACATATACATATATGATATTGAATATTTCTTTATTCTTGTGAATAAAGTGAAGGCTTGGTTGACTTATCACACCAACCGTATCTGAAATGTCTAAAACAACGACTATAATAGATGATATGTCCAACCATTATCATCTACATTAATCAAAATATAGTAGCATAGCGTCATCATATTTAAACGTCAAATAGGAATTCATTAATATTTTCAGAAATATCAAATGAAACCAGAAACTATGTTTCACTGTAGTACTCAAGCATTATAATGAGCACCAGTAACTCAAAACCAACATCAGGGCGGAAAATAGTGGACGTGAAATGAAATAGCACCAAGAAATGTTCACTTGAAATGATAATGTATAGCAGATGAAAAATAATAATTCTCGTATTCACATCATTATGCCATAGTATTTCATCCTTACAAACGTCTGTATATTAGTAGATGACACAAACATATACAGGTTTAAGATAACTTATGCAGTAGCGAACAAGACAGGCATGGATAGGAAAAGAATTTTATAGAGATTATTATCGACTCTTTATTGTCTTTTAGATTTATGTAAACAGTTAGCTGAACTTAACGCATAATTGTTCTTTATACTGTAATAATTCAGTTATTCTTCAAATTTGTTGAAAGTAAACTGATGTTTTACAATACAGACGACTACCTGAAACTTTATATACATAATATCATGTTATGCTTTGATCCACGGGTCGTTATTTGTTTATATAATTGATTTAATTAATGAATTACCTCATTGTTATCTTGTCTTGAGGGAGTAAACATGATTTTAAGGACTACAGTCACCCAAAAATTAAAAGGTATAATTCTCTCTCTCTCTCTCTCTCTCTCTCTCTCTCTCTCTCTCTCTCTCTCTCTCTCTCTCTCTCTCTCTCTCTCTCTCAGCTTGTACCCAGTGTCATTTCATTTACCTCACTGAATCCGGGAATGTCAGCTTTAACCCCCTTTAATGCGTTTTTAGAAATTTCATTGAATAACATATATATGTGTGTATAAATGACGGGCTCTAAAGTTCGAGATAACTTATGAGCAGGGATTTTAGCATTAAGTGGAGGGGTGGAGGAATATAGAGTTCGGGATTTAAATACTGTGTATGAGGGACAAGAGGAGAGGAAATGAGAAATACTGTCTCTCCTCATTATTCTAATTGCTGTTGCTGGATCTGAATATTTCTTTTAGTACACCTTTTGCGTTGTTAGCTCTCGTTGTATCGCTTGACCTATGAATCACCTAAGTTATTAATTTTTTTTTTTTTTAGTTTTTGCATTTTCAACTGGAGTGAAAGTATTGAGAAACTGGCTTTCCTAAATGCTACAAAATTATTTGGAGCTTCCCTGCCCGTTTTGTAGCTTCTGCTACAGTTTTGTAGCGATTCTCATTCCAGGGCGGTTCGTGTTAAAGCGACTTCAGTATGATGATTCTAACACTCCTTAATCTCAATATTTTTGACAGCTGAGAGCACACTGACTTTTTTAGGATGTTTTTGTAAAAACTCTTGGAACTAAAAGTCACTACAAGGATAGATTCGACATGACTTATGTTTTGTCACCACCCTTTCAGAACCGCACTGTCCAGGTACCGAAATTGATCACGCTTAACTTACTCGGAGGGACTGGTTATGGAGTCATCAGTTAACTCTCATTATCCCCGTAAAAAGTAGTGACCTTGAAAAAGAAAATTTAATCCTACCATAGATCTTAAAACTATTTGCTTTTGGCTGACGCAAATTTAGTTCAACAGCTTATGCTGACGCAAATTTAGAAGTACTTTTCGATCAAATGAATATTTTGTTTCTGCATATCTACACTGAATACAGAAGACATTTTAACTATAACAAAAAAGACGGGAAATGTAAATAAATGATAACATACTGCGGATTTTCATTCGTTTCTATTGTCTGTCATAAAATACGCCAGCCAAATTTTTATAGTTGATGTACGCTAAACCTTAACCTTTAATTTAAGATAAATGTCACAATTCATTTTCGTCGTTGGTATCTTTGAATAAATTAGTTTATAATTTAAAGGGTTCCACGTAGCCATGAGAGATGTTTTCGCTCCCCAAAATGAAGAATTTTTTAATGTCGTCTATATTTTTCGAAATCGAGATTTTAGATCTGCTTTTGACCTCGATGTATGAAAATCGAAATAATCCATAATTCCTTCACAGAATAATTGATATTCGCTTATCAGCGAAAGTCTCAAGGATATAGCATTTAGAAACTTTTGAAGTTTGAAAAACAAGGGAGAGAGCCAGGACTTCTAAGAACAAGTAAAGTTCGGAGCATTTCATATTTCATGTTGGCAGGCAGAAAACAAAATTGTCGGAGACATCAAAGAATAGTTTGGTATATAATTATTAAGCTCTGGTAGCTTTTTGAATTTCAGTTCGACTACATTTGAACAAAGGAGAGAGAGCACAGGTGAACAGAAAGAGTTTTAGAGAGGGAGAAAGACTGGCGGACAGACACATAAACAGAGAGAGAGAGAGAGAGAGAGAGAGAGAGAGAGAGAGAGAGAGAGAGAGAGAGAGAATGGCCAGAAACCGGTATCAAGAATGACAGCAATAAACACACAATAACATTAACATCAATAACCACTTTATACTACACGAGAAATAACCAGCCAATGCACGACTGATATCAATTATAAAATCACAAAAAAAAAAAAATTATTAAATAACCCAACACAGTAACAACATCTGTTTTATTAGTTTCAGAAGCTAGAACAGGTATCAATAATTTTACTAGCAATGATTACAACACTTCTCCGTGGCCCCAGTTAACAAAGCGGACAATTAACATGATTACATTAATATCGGAAATAATTTTGAAAAGAAACATGATATCAAATTCAGCTTCCGCGAGGTAAAGCAGCCATGACATGAATTCTATGTATAAAAAGAAAATCAGAGCCACACTTGGAATTACCTGACCTCATTAACCATGAAACTATATTCACGTGTACACTTTGTAACTTAGAATGCAACAATATTATGTTTAATTATTTTCTTGGCTACCATTGAATTAATCTGTTGCCGTATTTCATGACAATTCTGAGATCCTGGAAAATTAAGTCCTCTTGTACCACAAGCACTCTTCAATAAATAAATAAATAAATTTTGAAATTACCTTTTCCATTAGGACGCAGTCTCCCAGTCGATAATGTAGGAAATCACGTTAACCTGAAATGCCTGCTGGTGACGAGGTTCCTGGTTCCCGGTTGGGATTAGTCAATATTCATTTATAAACGAAAGTGCTGTGTACATAACCTGTAGGAACGTCTGACGTTTGAAGAATTGAGGTCGGAAATTTCTAATTTATGAAATCTTTGGGAGTTCAAAGGATGATACTTTCCTTGAAAGTACATTAAGGATAAAATATACCAGCTGAATTAAGTGAATGATTTAAGAAGAGTGAGAGAGAGAGAGAGAGAGAGAGAGAGAGAGAGAGAGAGAGAGAGAGAGAGAGAGAATATTAAAACAGTAGAAAGAATGAGGGTGATAAAGTGAGCGCTTTTGAGGGAGAAAAAGTTGTTTTATAGATACGTAGATATATAGATATATTTCTCTACCAACAAGAACAACATAGTTTCTAACAGGTACCACGAAAATCAGTTGAATCAGCAGACCCATGACACTAGTAATCACCTTATGCTTTGTGAAAAATGTCCTCACAATACAGTACACTATTGAAATCGAAGATTTTAAAAATTCTGACAGATGTTAGTGGCAGAAGTAAGTGTTAAGTTTTTCCATAAGATAATTAAGCTTTGTTACATAAAATCAGCGTTATAATGTTATCCATACTTGGAAAAACTCTTCACAGTTATGAAACAGTTTTATATCGTCCTGCATTATCATCAAGCACAAACACGCACATACACATTCACTTCCGCACACAACCAAACGCACACACAACCACACGCTGGTGACAACTCCCATCTTTGGCAATAACCAATACGTAAGTTAGCAACATTAAATTTTGGCAATATATAGCCTCTTTTAAATGCTGGGATCCAGAGGCTGCATGAATTTCTCTCTCTCTCTCTCTCTCTCTCTCTCTCTCTCTCTCTCTCTCTCTCTCTCTCTCTCTCTCTCTCTCTCTCTCTCTCTCTCCCCCGTCGTCTTGGTAGACATGTCTCTTACATTCTTAACCAGGTAACCAGAAAAAGTCCATCGAAATATTTTCTCTAGCTTCCGACATCTGGTGACATGTTCTAGATTTTTAATTTTGGAATTATTAATCTCATACATAATTTCAGCAGCGCTCGAGGACGTCTCGTCAATCCAGTATGGTGTTATTTCTTTTTCAGATCTTGCAGAAAATTCCTGTAAACTTCTTACATGGGATTTAGTAGGCGAAACATTTAGGCTACAGCAGTGTTCGGTCCAGAGTGTCATGTGGTTCCTTTTCTAGATGGTCGACAGTACATGCATGCAGTCATGAACCGATATGTACATTTAATAACAGCGGAGACCGTTACAGCCTTATTAACGGTTAATTAAAGATTGATATTGGATAGTTCTCTGGGAATTAATTATTGTATGCTATGTGTTATTCTGTTTACTTAAATCCGTAATTCTTCACTTAAGTAGGATGATTATTAGAACTTAGAATTAAGTAAACTGTACTGAAATTTTCTCCCAATTATATTTTTTACTATTTAAGAAGTCTTGATACTGTTTCTCATAATTTTGTTTATTGGTTCAGACAAAAATAGAAACATAACGTAATTCTTTATACCTTTGGAGAATTACTTTGTGAAACCAGTAATTATATTTGACACTGACATCATGGAACAATTAACGATGAAAGCTCTAACCAGGACTCATCATAGCTATCGGAACAAATTTAAGTGACTATAGAATATTACATCAACAAACACCCAATTAAAGAAAAAGGACAAATCTACAAAACATCGGACAGAAATCAGGAGAACCTTTACCCCGTGAACGGAATATTCAACGCAAGGCGTCAAGTGCTCTCATATCCCGATGGCTCTGTTGGTATGCAAATTGCATTTAGAATGGAGTGT
>NC_089780.1:18105165-18235165 GCF_040412425.1 Macrobrachium rosenbergii
TTACATATCCCGTTTTCGATATAAATGATTTATGGCCCTCGTGAAAATCACCGGAGTTTACTTGTTTGATGGTTGCGGGGCAAATATACTTTATACCAACCGAAGCTTCTGAGCGTATATGAATGTCCTCCAGGTCTTTGCAAATAATTAATGTGGAATTTTAGGGTGTACTTCTATTTGTTCGGAGTAATTTATTCTTATTTAGTTTTTTGTGTATTTATTCAAAGTACCCATTATACATCTTCATACAGCGCAGATTAGAGGGAGAGAGAGAGAGAGAGTATGAGATTTTAAACACTAGTTAACATCGATCATTTCAAAATTATGTAATATAGCGTACCAGTTTTATTATTTTCATTATTAATATCTAAACAAGCAATATTATAGCATAGTGCATAAAAAAATAATACTTCAAACCTAAAGCTATAAAAATGCATAGTAATCTCCAAGAATTTAAACGAACGGAAGGGGACGGTGTTGGAAAAGAGAGAGAGAGAGAGAGAGAGAGAGAGAGAGAGAGAGAGAGAGAGAGAGCTAAGCAATTTGGAAAGACCGTCATTATCGGAGAATTTAGGTAATTGGCACAAAAAGGCGTCGCTTCCTCTTGTCAGCATATTTCCTATTTTGAGATTTAATCTCGCGGAGTGATGTCTTGCGTAAAAAGACGCTCTGATTAAATTAAAGAGCTCCCTGTGTAAACGAGTGTTCGTTAACTTTTCAAATAATTAATAACGCATTTCCTCTCTTTCATAATTCCTTAAAGATGAAGAGGTAAATACTGCCCTGAAATGGAAGACTGCAGTACCTGCTAAAATACAAAAATGGTAGACACTCCCTTGCCTTACTACTGATTTTGCAGATACTGCAAATGGGACCCCCTAAATGCTCGTGGAAAGCACTGATGAATCATTCTGAAACTGCAGTAACTTGTGTATTCGTGTTCCACGAGCCCAATAGGTGGCATAACTCACTTTCGGAAATTCTGCGGAAACTGCAGTTTTCCATTTTAGGGCAGAATACATTTAGGTAGGAGGGTATTTTTATTGTAAGCATAACAGCCTTCAGTGGTAGGGTGATAAGCAGATTTTGTTGAAGACAACTTCCTTTACATCTCTTGAATGAAGACTGTTTATTAGCGGATGGAGAGTGAGATGTCTCTTAATTTATTATTAAAAAGAATCGGATCAGAAATGAAACGCCTTTCCGTTCAGTTATCGATTCGTATATCAGCATTCCTTAGATGTTTCCGTCAGAGGCTAAAGTTATTTATCCTGGTGAAGGAAAATTACCTCCCTATCAACCTTATTAAAACCAAATGGTCATAAATAAACCGAGTCCTTAAAGTACTTGTAACAGCAGTTGTTCCAGATTGTCTAAGAATGCCGACATGATTGCCCTCTATAGATTTTAGTGTTGTTTTGGTATGTTTTCATTACAATTCAAATATTATGCTTCATTTAGCTCTTTTCCTTCCTTTCCTCAATTCGTGCCACTTACGAACAAATAAAAGAGGGAGAGAAGGGAGCGATAAAGAGCATTTCCTTCGTAATCAATGCATAAGCGAAGCTGTTATCAAGTTGAATAAAAAAAATTTTAATATCTGAAACTCGCTTAAAAAAAATTTGTACATCAAATGTATTGTGTGTCAATACACCCTTTTCATTTCCTGGTGGCAAATTTTTAATGGTTCAAGCACAATTGCCTTGACTCACATCTTACAGACATTGTTAATTTGTATACAAATACAGTTATTTTCCATTTACTGATGTGTCACATGAATAAAAGCTTGGCCACTAGATTGGGTTAACTGAAAAATAAGATCTGGCTACGAAAAGGAACAACTATTTAAACTCTTCGAAAGTTCGACAACATACCGTGGCAGCCACAAACTTTGGAAGATAAAGTTTTAAACTGGCTTCCTCTGAATGGTATCGCTGTTTATTTCCACGCCTGAAAATACCAAGACTTATTTTAGGCTGGTCCGCTGGTATGATCGCTAGTGTCGTGACATGCATCTCAGATGTCGCGAGTTCGCGCCTCCCCCAGGGCGATGAAAAATCACTGGCTCTGTATCATGATCAGCTACTGCCGCAGTGTGGGGTCTGCGGTGGGAGGCTGAAACCAGCGTTCTTTGAAAGCTTGAATTTCAAGTCAGTGGCCCCTTGGGTGTGCTTTTCCCATGTGAGTAGCTTTCATCTACCGAAATAATAATAATAATAATAATAATAATAATAATAATAATAATAATAATAATAATAACATCTACAAAGGTTTTTTTCAAAGTGTCTTTCGCTCCCAATATCTTCTTGTTCATTAAGAACAAATTTTTCATAGTTCTGAATTTTACGGAGCATTTCATTCTTATTCCTAATGTAAACGAGTTCTTAGCAATACCGGAAAGAGATCACCGTGAAACAGCTTCAACAAAGACTGAATAAATCCCATTCTGAATTACAAATTATTTGTCACGAATATGTGAACAAAAAGAACCATATAAATCATTTTCTTTTGCTGTACAGCGAATTCTCTCTCTCTCTCTCTCTCTCTCTCTCTCTCTCTCTCTCTCTCTCTCTCTCTCTCTCTCTCTCTCTCTCTCTCTCCTTCCAGCCATCACGAAATATACCCTGAACATTTTCTTCTCGCTCAAAATCTCCTATTCAACCCTAATCCTTTTAATGTCTTTCTGTCAAATGTGTCTCTTAAATTCTTGTCTATAGAAAGTCTATATCTTCATTGACCCTCCATTTCCTTCATCAGCCAATAATTCAATGTCTCTGAGATCTCTTTCCGGAGAATACTTCAGCTGAATTGTAAAAGATGCAGAACTTTCACAATATTATATTTTTGCCTCTTTCTTACCAGAGTTTCAGCTCTGTAGGTTATTCGTTATCATACTTATTATTATTATTATTATTATTATTATTATTATTATTATTATTATTATTATTATTATTATCAACAAATAAAATCGGATGATGAATACCAAATATCTTGCAGAGGGATACATAAAAATCCCTCGCTAAAAAGTGTGAAAAATGGTTCGGTATTCGTCCCTATATTGACAGCAATATTGGTATGATACTGCCAGTAATACAGTATAGGTATATATTTTAGGTTCATCTCAAGTCTATGTGATAACGCAACTTCTCTAAGTGTTTGTCTCTCTCTTTTTCACATGTCACTTTTGCACACCTTTTTTCTTGGAAAGTTTCTACGGAAATTAGGATACTCTTTATCTTGTCACAACTATTATTATTATTATTATTATTATTATTATTATTATTAATATTATTATTATTATTATTATTATTATTATTGTTATTATTATTATTATTATTATTATTATTATTATTATTATTATTATTATTATTATTATTTAACATCTGCATTTGGATAAAGCGTGGATCAAATATTCAGATCAGTTAAAAGAAATTTTAATGCTAAATTATGTAAATCAAAACAATTACCAAGTACTTAAAATTAAGTTTTAAAACGAATCATTATTTTTAAAAAGCGATTTTTAACCAAACATTGAGTGATAATTAAAAAACATATAATTAAAAGTAAGGCATAAGTTTACAAGTATGAATTCCTGATAACCAATAAGAAAGTAAGGGGTTTTTTATGACAGGGAAATTTTACGTAAAAAAGAAATACCTTAAAATGCACACCAAAGAGATTTGAAGCTTTCATAATTTTTTTCGGTCCATGTTTTATGTTTAAGCTTCATTCAGCATATGCGATCGATTGTTGTTTATGCAGCAATACCCCCATTTAAATCAGTTGTTAATGAAAAATATAACTTGATAACAACCCACAGGAGATTTTAATGAAATTTCCCGAGAAGGAAACCCCCCCCGCGCCGCCAAAAAGGCACAAAACTATTCGAACTATAAGAAGTTTGACAATTCACCCCGGCACCTGTAAACTTGGAAGTCGAAGTTTTAAAATGGCTCTTGTGAGCAAGAGCTGTTTGTTCACGCACGCGATAAAGTCTGAAATTTTTAGTTTCGTCCATAAAGGCTTCTTCTCTCCTTTTTAAGGTGCCTCTCGTGCGAAATTTTCATTATTTTTTTTTTTTAATTATTGTTTTATTTTCTTTTTTTCTAATTTTGAGCTCAAGCAAGAGGCGCTCATTTTATTTCTTTTTAATGTGTTTTTTTTTTTTTTTTTTTTTTTGAGCTCAAGCAAGAATGTGTATAGACTTTCAACAGCTTTTGCAGGATTTTGAGTCAAGTTTTGGAAACTTCATCACGGAGATTTTTTCAGCCTTCAATACATCTAGCCATTGTTCAAAGCGAGCTTATTTATTATTTTTTTTTTTATCAACAATTTTTCTTCGCTGTCTGGTTATCACTTGTATGATCATTCCTACACTAGAAAAATTTTTCATATATTCCAGTAATAACTTCATTGCCATTCTTAATTGTAAAATTACCAAAACACCACATAGAACTAGCCAATTAAAATAATAAAGATGTAATTTATTTATAAATAACATTTTTGACGACTTTCCTTATATTTTTCTTTTTTCAGTAAGGAGAGGAAATATCAACCAGGATGTCACAGTTGCATTCACAGAGGTCTGCAACTTTACCAGCTTATGAGACGGAACGGAGGATTGTATCTTCATTAGCACAGGTCTTAAAAAAGTAAGTAGAAGATGACTTCTTTATTAGCACTGACCTTGTGAGAGTGATGGAAGACTCCAGCTTCATTAGCATTGGTCTTGCAAGGGTGATGGAAGACTTCATTAGAAAGTATGTCATCAAGAGTTGGTGTTCTCTTCAAGGTAATCCTTACACCACTTGGTTAAAATCATTCACAAGATATCCATACGATATTACCTCTCTCTCTCTCTCTCTCTCTCTCTCTCTCTCTCTCTCTCTCTCTCTCTCTCTCTGTGTGTGTGTGTGTGTGTGGGTTTGTATGTGGGCACAAAGTGTAGCGGTTAACTGGAACATGTTGAGAAAATTATTGTTTTTATTCTATTGTTAAGGGCCGCAGCTGGGAGAGAGAGAGAGAGAGAGAGAGAGAGAGAGAGAGAGAGAGAGAGAGAGAGAGAGAGAGAGAGAGAGAGATAAAAGAATGCTACCCATAAGTGTCAATAAGTCCGTTAGGAAGTATACCATCAGAAGTTGTTGTTCTCTTCAAGGTAATCCTCACGTCACCTGGTTAAAATCATTCACAAGATATCCATACGATATTCTCTCTCTCTCTGTCTCTCTCTATCTCTCTCTCTCTCTCTCTCTCCATCATAATATATCACAGACACTTTGTCACAGCTGCTGCGTCCTCTTCACCCCATCCCTCTCTCTCTCTTTCTCTCTCTCTGTCTCTCCCATCACCCCTCCCCCCATCGTTTCCTCCCTCCCTCCCCACCCCCTCTCTCTTTACCCTATCCCATCCTCCTCTCATCACCCCTCACCTCATCCCCTCCCCATCCCTTTCTCCTCCCTTCCCCATCCTTTCCTCCCTCCCTCCCCACCCCCTTTCTCTTCCATCACCCCTTCCTTCATCCTTTCTCCCCATCCCTTCTTCCCCCTTCCCCACCCCATTTCTCTTTACCCCATCACCCCTCCCCTCATCCTCCCCCCACTCCCCATCCCTTTCTCCCCACTTTCGTCGCCTTGTGTCGAAATATGTCCCTAAATTCTTTTCTACGAAAAACTTCATTTTCACATCGGCTTTGCCTCCCCTCCATCCTCCAATACGACGCTTTGCAGATTTCCGATATTTTGTTGAGAAGGAAAATTTCAGCTGATTTTGGAAAAGTAGCTGACTTTGAGAATTGCCTCTTATGCCTTGTTACATTGGTGGTGTGAGGTATTCAGTTAAAGGGTCGTGTATTTTTTATTAATGATACAGCACGTGATTATATAGAGCGCTTAAGAAAAATGTTGTTCAGCACAGGACCTTTATTAGTAAAGAAACATGCAAGTTCTAATAGATTACAAAGATACAGATACACACATACGTGCAATATACACACACACACACACACTATATATATATATATATATATATATATATATATATATATATATATATGTGTGTGTGTGTATATATATATATATATATATATATATATATATATATATATATATATATATATATATATATATATATATATATATATCAATGATTAAAGTTCTCCCATAATAAAGTAGTCGTACTGGCATATATATTTTTTACTAAAAAGAGAACTCACCTGCTCATTCTCATAATGAATTACATAATGGAAGCTATTGGAATGCGATTTAATACGGAGGCCAGCGGCCGTGACTATTCAGAAACAGCTGTACAGTTGAAATCCTGTATAACACAGCCTTCAAATCCCAGAATTAATTGACAGACGGAAACTTGGCAAGAAACATTTTGATAGGATTTGAAGGATTTCCCCCCTGAATGCTACAAAGTAACTATGGTACATCCTGTTAAAAATACTGTTTTTTAAATAAAGAACAACTTATCGTCTTTTATCTCTCTCTCTCTCTCTCTCTCTCTCTCTCTCTCTCTCTCTCTCTCTCTCTCTCTCTCTCTCTCTCTCGTTGATTATTTCATGCCGTTTTTGTTTATCTACTGCTGTACGGACTTTCGAATTTCATTTCGTGATCATGCCCTCTCTCTCTCTCTCTCTCTCTCTCTCTCTCTCTCTCTCTCTCTCTCTCTCTCTCTCTCTCTCTCGTCCGTGAATTCAAAACTTATTTTCCTGGGGACAAACCTTTACCAAAACCCGATTTAATATCCTTTGCCTCAGTGGATCTGAGTGAATCACTCCACCTCTCCTCGAAACCTTTCAGAGATTTTGCTGACATTGGGAGTATTAGAGCCCCATGCACGATTGGCTTCTAATGAGGCCATGAGGAGGGTAATGCAATAATAATGCAGCACTAAGAGGGTATTTGCCTGGGCTTTAGCATAATAATAGATTAAATGAGACACGATAAAGAGGCAGACTTACTTGGCTTCATGAAATTGTTTGGGTCTGGTTTGCATAATTCTCAAATTTTTATACATGTTTTTATTACGCCTTCTATTTTTACTGACGCACGCTTGAAATTAAATACTTTTATAAGAAAAAAGTGACATATAGCTAGAAGATTTACTTCTGTCTTTATTGTTCCGGTATACAAAAAGTAATTGTATAAACTTGCAGACGAAACTTTCAGTAATTTGCAAGAATTTTAACCGAAAAACAGTTATATCACCAATGTGTGATTAGGTTAGAACTCATCATCCTAAGAAAAATGTTTAAATCTACGTAGTAAATATGTATGTATGTATATATATATATATATATATATATATATATATATATATATATATATATATATATATATATATATGTATATATATATATATTATATATATATATATATATACACATAATATATATACTGTATATATAAAATGTATATATACATATGTATGTGTGTGCATGTATGTGAGTGTGTGTGAGTTCCCTGCATGCATGAGTGTGTGTATGCACGTGTAAAAACCACGCACCAACTACGGCAATGGAATAGTCAAAGCAAGACTTCAAGTACTCTCGTATCGGAGGGGTTCCATTGACTTGCATATCACGTACTAAAGGGAGAGAGTTCCCCCTCCCCCTCCTCCATCCCCTGCCCCCCTTTCGCCTCCCCCTCTTATTCTCATATTGAATTCCATTGGGATGGAAGCTATTGGGAAACAACTTGGTATAAAGGTCACCGCCGGGGGAATTTCCCGAAATCGAACTCCTGTTTGGAGCCTATATAACAGAACTCCCAAAGGCTGAGGGTAATATTAATGATAATAAGAGACTGGAATTTTTTGTGGTGGGGGGGGGCGGAGTTCGTTTGGTGAGATTCGTGAAGAATGAAGAGACAAAAAGAGATATATAATTAGCTACTGATTGGTAGCATTCCCCTAAGAGATAATGAACTTTATCATTACTTCTCAACGACTGTACATAATCTCTAATTACCAAGCAAGAGGCAGATGATATATATATATATATATATATATATATATATATATATATATATATATATATGTGTGTGTGTGTGTGCATATATATATATATATATATATATATATATATATATATATATATATATATATATATATATATATATATATATATATAGCTAGCAAGTGGCTGGTATTATCCCCTATGAGATAATTTCTGTTTTCTATTAATTGCTTCTCAAAGCTTATGTATAAAGAGATTCTTATTACCCAGCATGATTGCTATTATGTTCTTGGGTTAGGTTTGGCTCATGATTGATGTAATGTCTTCCTTCTGGTCGGAATTGCACGACTGAATATCAGGAAAACTGCTTACCACTCATTCAAAGCCTTTACACTCTCCGTGAACTGTTCTTGGGGAGATTTAAGCACAGAGGAAAGTGTGAAAAGTAACGCTCTTCAAGTAGATTGAGGGAATTAAAAAAAACTACGCCATAAAGATTGCTGGGAAATAACGAAGTTTTCCCCAGAAGGGAACAAAATAATGACTGGCGTTACTAGGTTCTGGACACTAGTAATATGCCAAGGAAATTAATATCTTTTAGTAATGTAAAATAATCAGCTAAGAGTCTGTTAGATTCTGTAGAATTGTTAATCTCAGTTTTCAAAATTTCGAAAACATATGTTTGAATTAAATTTGAATTTAGCAAAATTGTTAAAAAACAGTGTAACGTAGATTTAATGTTTTTTTTTTTAAATAACAGCCCAAGTCGGATGTGAAAATAACAGAGGTTATGCTGATAATGAGAGGGGGAAGTGGCAATTATGCACTAATATGCACCAAAACATTTTTACATACACGGAACAAAGTAGAATATGAATTAGTGGAGAACATTAATGATTTCTAAAAGAACGAATATTCTCTTAGATAATTAAACACCTTCCCTACTCATGAAATTATTAATAATTAAACACTTCTCTATTCATGAAATTATTAATAATATGGTTCACATTTTTCTTGAAGACATCACTGAAGAATTCAGATCCTTAGCTGAATTGTAACAGAGTATCTGTTAACTCATCAAAAATAATTAATTGCTTCAAATATCCAACTTCATTAACGATTTATTTTTCCTAAAAGCACGATAGAAATTCTCTTCGAAAGAATGATTTAATTAATCTAGCGTTTTCTTGAATGATAACCGCGTTCAAGAGAAATTTTAATCTTCCTTGATCACATTGCTGTTATTGCCAGTGATTTAATCGCGCACACACACACACACACACACACACACACACACACATATATATATATATATATATATATATATATATATATATATATATATATATATATATATATAAACTGACGAGCCTTCTGAATAAAGTATTACCTTGTCAATTTACAATCATTCATACTATTGGAATGAATGAAGTTGTTCTTTGTTGATGAATACCATCAGTGAAGGTGAGCCAGTATGAGGAAATGACAAGTAATAAATGCGCCGAAGGTTCTTCGGCGCAGTCGAGTTTTCTGTACAGCGTATAGTCATGGCCACCGAAAATAGATCTATCTTTCGGTGGTCTCGGTATAATGCTGTATGAGCCGCGGCTCATGAAACTTTAACCACGGCCCGGTGGTGGCATGTCCTATATCGGTGCCAGACGCACGATTATGGCTAACTTTAACCTTAAAAAAAATAAAAACTACTGAGGCTAGAGAGCTGCAATTTGGTAGGTTTGATGATTGGATGGTGGGTGATCAACATACCAAGTTGCAGCCCTCTAGCCTCAGTAGATTTTAAGATCTGAAGCGGGCAGTAAAAGTGTGAACGGACGGACAAAGCCGGCACAATAGTTTTCTTTAACAGAAAGCTAAAATGAAGTAGCAGGATTTCAATAACAACTTTTAAGAAATATTTATGAAAAAAAAATGACCTTAGGAAATGCGATAACGGAAAGACAGTTAATGGTTTGGGTCCTCAAGAAAGTATATTTCACGTAATTATGCATCATTGTAAAATGTTATTACATATTCGCTAAACTTCAGTTTGCTTAATCCACAAGACGCAATATATTACAACATTTTCGTCCCCAGAGTTCGACTTTCTGGCATCATAAGTCTTGGAAGCCTTAGAGCGGTTTTATTGGAATTTAGACAAAATAAAGACTTAGAGGAGTGCCTTTGAGAAAGGAGGGAGACAGAAAATAATGATATAAAAGGATAATGAGTGCAAAAATGAAAAATATGAGTAGAGGCTTAAGGTAGGAAAGAGATCATGACATTCTGATATATTTCCGATAAGGTTTAGGCTGTCCCTTCATTACTTGTATTTCCCCTGGTATTTATCATCAATATATCCTCTCAATTTATTTTTTGCATATTCAGTATTTAGAAGCTAACAAATTATTCTCGCAATTGATTATAATAACTTGTAATCAACTGTAATCCATACTATGCCTATCTCTCTCTCTCTCTCTCTCTCTCTCTCTCTCTCTCTCTCACACACACACACACACACACACACACACACATATATATATATATATATATATATATATATATATATATATATATATATATATATATATATATATATATATATATATATTAATGTTTGCTCTCTATTTATTTTTGCATGTTTAATATTTAAAAGTTACCAAATCATTCTCCCAGTTGGTTCCAATAAAAAGATAAAATCCATGCTATGCATCTCTCTCTCTCTCTCTCTCTCTCTCTCTCTCTCTCTCTCACCGATTACATTTCGTCACATATATTGTATCCGGTTCCCTCCCTCCCCCCAAATCATTCCATATTCTCATGCACTGGGTTGTGTCAAATAAGTTTTCTAAACCCTTTCTAGAAAAAAGTTTGCTTCCAAATAGACTTTTCTTTCCTTTAGCATATCCATCCAGTAAGATATCTCCCAGACTTCCAATATTCCGTCGTCAAGCAACTTCCAAAATGCAGAGAGATATATGGCTGACTTCCAAAATTCTTTCTTTGGGTTTTCTCAGTCATTTGTTTATTATCGTGCACTTCGGTACACTCACTGTATAGGAATTACGAATTCAGCTAAGAGAATTATCATTTAATCCCCTCAAAAAACAAAGAGACTTATTTATTTTCTCCAGGTATTATTTTAGAAAAATGCTTTCGCTGGATAATATTCCAAAAAATGAATTAAGTTTTTATAACAAATGTTCTTAAGAAAAGATATTTTCCTCATCATTTCTTGAAGGTCAAAAAGTCACTTGTGAATTCGATGCCTATTGATATCAAAATGGAGCTGAATTTCCACTTTAATTAATCTTTAATAGAACCATCAACAATCTACGCTAAAGCCCAACTCCCCCTAAAAAAACACAACGTGGATGTTAATTTTAAGCTGAGAGCAGAAAATATTGACATAGCCACCCATCTCTTATTTACTAAGCTACAAAAAGCAAAATTTTCATTACAAGAACACAAGTACTCTCGCATCCGCGACGTCCACAATTGGTATGCATATCGCTCGCTAGGAGAGAGAGAGAGAGAGAGAGAGAGAGAGAGAGAGAGAGAGAGAGAGAGAGAAAACATCTCCCCCCCCACTCATTCTCATATTGAATTCCACTGGGACGGAAGCTATTGGAAAACAACTTGGTATGAAGGTCACAGACGGGGGAATATCGAGAAATCGGACTTCGCTTCGAAGCCTATGTGACGAGACTCGGAAGAATAATAAAGAGACAGAAATTGTGGCGGAAACCATTTGAAAAGATACTTGGAGCGAGGAAGAGGAGGAGGAGGAGCAGATCGATAAGTATTGTGTCTGGTACTGGCTGGAATCACTTCCGTGCCTTCGGAGTGACTGGCATGCTTTGCGTTAGCACCGCCTTTAAACAGTGCTAAACTATTGATAAAAAATGTTTTTACCTTCTGAAGGACCGGTATGCATATGCTTTTGAATTTCAGCTGCCTGTACATAGTACTCAACCATTTAATGAAAAGTTTGATAATAGAGAGAGAGAGGGAGAGGGAGAGAGAGGAGCCCATGAAAAAGTTCGTATATATTAATACATAAAGATTGAGTAATGATATTGCGATTTCAGATGAATTCGAGCTAAATATGGAAGTATGTATAAAAAACAAGACATTTGCTTGTAAAATAATATCATTTATTTATTAAAAATGATTTTTTCTTTTTCGTTATTAGACCATATGAAGATGAATTCTATATAATTTATATAAGTGAGGTCATACCTGAATCGACATTTTAATAATTATTTTAAACATAAACTGCTATAATTCAACTTCAGCAAGCACACGCAAACTCTTCAGCAGTGATACCAAATCTTTTTATAAAGCGCCAGTTAATGAAAATAAATAATTTTATATTTTTTTAAGTCAAATCGAGCTTGGATAGCTCTCTCTCTCTCTCTCTCTTAGATATTTTGGTTTTATTATTGTCGATGTGTTCACGATAGTTTTATATTTACAAACAGTTAAAACTTGACGTGTACAACGTACTAAGAACTCTAATTTTCACATTACGTGAAAATCTATTATATCTCCAATTACTGACCCCCAAAATCATGTGAATTAGAGTTTCTTGTTCCTTCTACCATTTACCATCCAACAGACGAACCAATTTTCCGAAAAAGGGCAATTCTTTCGGTCTCAAAGAGGCTCATAATCCCCATAAAAGGGTCACAGTACTGTCCTAAGGGGATGCCTCTAAGAATTGCAATTGCTCCAGAGAGGAAAACAAATTGCTATGGCCTTTTATTAGGGGACATTCGGATACAAATTCAGGTCCTTAGTATCTTCAGATGCTCCCTGGCCATATGGACTGGGATGTGGTCTTATCTACTAATGTTAAGGGTTATAGGATTTGGAAGGATGTTTTATTGTCTTGTATTAGAAAAGGATAGAGTAAGTGTCCTACATTTAATATTTTCGTGCTATTTATAGATTTTTGATGATTGTAATTAGTTAGAAGGAAATATTGTATTTCGATAGAAGGCTTTGAAGAGCAATTGAGAAAATTATATCATGAATAAGTTCTCAATTTATATAATTTGTATTAATATATAACAATTACTTTATATATTAACCAAGGAAAACCTTGATAGGTAGAGAGTTAAATGCATGAAAAACTAATTAAATTTAATTATATATATATATATATATATATATATATATATATATATGTATGTATTTATATATATATATATATATATATATATATATATATATATATATATATATATATATATATATATATATATATATATATATATATATATATATATATATATATATATATATATATATATATATATATATATATATATAGCGCACATATATATATAGCGCATTATGTGTGCCGCTTCTGTTAGTATACGTAAAAGTAAATGTAGACGATAATGCAAAGCAAGAATTATGAACATTCTAAATATGAATATACTGTAATATCACATAATACGTTATTAAACGTCTCCGTAGAAGCTCTCCTTCCAAAAATATGCATAAATGCACGCAGGTAAATGAACACTGAATCATACTATATTCCGGAAGTTAACTGAGTAATAATAACCGTATAAACAATGTAACGCTGAATAACGGGACAAGAGAAATGAATCATGCACAGTCATTAATTTCTGGAGTTTTGTATCTTAGTCTTGAATTATGAATGAGAATTCAAGCACAGAAGTAAAAGCAGTGACTTCATAACCGTTGCGAACCTTGCTGTTGAAAGCCGCCTTTATTATGGAATGGTAGCCGCTCTAATCATTATTTTATTCCTCAAATAATTAATACTTTGAGTTATTTTTTAGCGTATTTTATTCCTTGGTCGTTGTAGTCTTTTATGGACTTTGGGTTTTTTATCTTTAAGCTTATGCCTATAGATAAGCAGTGGGTGGAAAATTCATAAAATATATGGCAAATATATTAAGTAATTTCAATGCATACTGACAAGCTAGCTCATAAACACACACGTTTATGAATATGAATATAAATATACTTATCTTTATATCAATATTTATTTCTATTTAGTGGGAAATCTACATAATATATTGAAAAAACATTAAATCATTTCAGTGCACACACACACGCGGTCATTTATTTGAATATATATATATATATATATATATATATATATATATATATATATATATATATATATATATATATATATATATATATATATATAGATAGATAGATAGATAGATAGATAGATAGATAGATAGATAGATAGATAGAAGATATAAGAGTTACCTCGCGAAATAAAGCACTTAAGTTCATCAACAGGTGCTTTGGCGGTTATTCATACATCGTCGGGGCAAAATAAAAAAATAACTAAACGTGTACCTAATGAATTTTTTGTTCTTACTGCTTTCTTTTCTCACTTTGTTGTTCCCTGTTTATCCATCCTCCATCCTGCTGAAGTTCTGTATAAGCGTTGCTGCTGTCTTTCGCTTCTGTCTAACGATTTTACCAAAAATAAATATCTTTTTAAAAATAAATCTCTTTTTCATTCATTAATGTTCAAGTTTAATTTACCACAAAACTATTTTCTCTTATTTCCTAAACCTACACAAACTTAGTATTGGCTCCGGAATAATATCGTGAATTCTCACAAAGTTCTCAATGCTATTTTTATTTTTATCTTTAACACTAACCCTTTTTCATCCTTTTGCGATTGGTGATTTTTATCTCCTATTTTGCTCATTTTATATCCGTTTATCGTAACATTTGTTTAAGCTAAATAATGACTGGCTGTAGCTCAAGTCTTTGTTTCATCCTTCAGCTTGTTTTTCCATTCTTTAGTGTATTTTGAATTATTTAGTTGGGAAACCATGGATTTCAAATAATCGAGCCCCTTTCCTAATATATTTAACATTTTAATTTCTCTGTAAATGTCATCGATGCCAGGATCACCATCTCTTTCTGTCATTTATTTTTCCATTTATATAACTAAACCCAATGACTTTTCTATGTCCTCCACAACCAGAAAAATAGATCCAAACTCACCCCCCAAAAAAACCGGTCTTTTTTCCGCAACCATTTTCCAATCTTGCCCCATACACGCTTGCCACCATAACACTGCTGCTGTTAACACATAAATTCCTCTAACCAAAGCATTTTAACTTTCCACGTCCGCACTGTCCCACCGATATCACGAGGACTACAATTTCCCTAGGCCTGTACCTTCTGTACCTTACAGCAACCCCAGACAGTCATCCTCTGTTATTCCCATTGGAATGTCATTCGCACTACCCTTTGGAATTAGTACCTGACGGCGTCAGCTGGTCTTCTCTGGGTATCTGGAGAGTTCGAAGGTCCAGATCTATTTCGATGGGGAGTATGGAACCACCTGCTGGAAAGGAGTAGAATTTACACACACACACACACACACACACACACACACACACACACACACACACACACACATATATATATATATATATATATATATATAATATAATATATATAAATTTCTGACCCACATTGGGATTGAACCCAGGTCTTTCAATTGAATGGGTGCTACCAACTGACCCTACACAAGTCATAAAAGAAATTGGAACCTAAGTAAATAATTATATGACTGAATTAGTTATTCATGTGACTAAACCCAATGAATTATTATGATTAATCGGCCGAAAATGATTTCACCCGGTCAGACTTTTCCACAGCAAAGAATAATCAGAAAACAAAAAAGGAGCTGACAGTCTGCTCTTATTGCAAACGTGTTGCCATTTCAGCGTTCCAGAGGTACTTCATTATTCATCACGCAATGATACGAAATTTCAAAAGGCATTTTTACGCGAGCGATTCAGTACCAATACCCTTTGTTCCTCAAAGCAAGGTGTTTAATGTCTCCGTTGTTACTCGGTTACCCCTCCGTGATGCCACATGACCCGAGCTTCAATATCTCCTTAATTATGCACGCTTTTGAAAAGGAACCTCATTACTTATTCAGGAGCGTTTGCTGGTTTTTATGTTTTCGTTCATTTTTGGACGCCGTTGTAAAGGAGTGTTTACCTTTGTTCTGAGCTCTTTGTTTGTCATGTTCTTTTTGTATGTATGGATGTATGTGTGTATGTATGTATGTATTTATTTATTTATATATGTGTATATATGTTATATATATTTATATATGTTATACTGTATACACACACACACACACACACACACACACATATATATATATATATATATATATATATATGTATATATATATATATATAATCCTATATTATATATAATAATTATATATAATATAGGATTATATATATATATATATATATATATATATATATATATATATATATGTGTGTGTGTGTGTATATACAGTATAACATATATAAATATATATAACATATATACACATATATAAATAAATAAATATATACGAGTATATATTTATATACTCGTATATACATATATGTATGTATTTATGTATATATATATATATATATATATATGTATATATATATATACACTACACATACACATACACACATACATACCTACAGGGAGAGAGAGAGAGAGAGAGAGAGAGAGAGAGAGAGAGAGAGAGAGAGAGAGAGAGAGAGACTCGGACTAATGGTGAACGTGGAAGGTTGGCAAGTTACGAGAGCATTTGTATAGAATATGCAGTTGTGAAATAACAAATAACGACGTTGATGGGATTATAAACTGAGGTTGTCCTGTGATGGAAAAGTATCATCCAGTCATTGGTTTAGCCCTCGTCAACTCTCATAAGGATCAGATCCTGTGGATCACTTGCTCGATAATGGCTCCTAAGACTGACTCGTCAGTGGAATCTGATTTGCATTCTCCCCCCGGTAGATCTATATTCTGAGCTCTACTGATGAGAGTACATTCAAGGCAGTTACTTCAGAGATAAAAGCTCAGACTTACTTCAATTTATGGTATGACAGTATCCCAGATTTGCATGAAAATCCCCGAGCTCTCTAGACCATATCTTACTGATCGTTTAAGCTCTATTAATCTTTGCGAGATGGATCTATCGGTCTCCGCGATGTAAAGGACTTTACAGTTATTGCATGGGATTTTGCAGAAGGGGCCATCAACTTTTTTAATTTAAATGAACGTGAATATATATATATATATATATATATATATATATATATATATATATATATATATATATATATATATATATATATATATATATATATATATATATACACACATTTATATATATACATATATATACACATATATATAGTGAAAATATGGATATGTATGTATTATATATATGTGTGCATATATATATATATATAAATTATATATATATATATATATATATATATATATATATATATATATATATATATATATATATATATATTAAATTTCGCTGCATCTGATCAAAATAAATAACAGATCCATCCTGAAGAACGTAAGTGAAAGCTCCAAATCTTTTCCCTGCATTTTTTTATCCCCTTTCTTTCCTAAAAATCCAGCAAGCTGCTGAGTGCCTCAATCAGTTTCCAGTCTGCAGGATTACAGGTTATTCAATTGGGCGCCGCTAACGGTCCTATTTTACGTACGTTAGCTCTTCCTGCAATGAGATTTGAAAAAAGAGTTGCCCGTGGAATACCAATGACCTTGGTAGCCCAGACACTCGAACGTACAAGAGCATGACGGCAGAGAGATTCTCTGATTTCCCGGGAGAAAATTGACTTAGATGGTTAGGTCTCGAGTTTGGGACTGAGTTGTAAACACATGAGAGCGTATTTATCTTCCCTGGTTTTGTTCGCTTATTCTCTCATATTATTTCGGCAGAAAAGATGGACAAAAGTCTGGATGTAAATGGTCTCGAGTTTGGAACCTAGTTGTAAGCAAATGATAATTTATTTTGCAGGTTTTTGTTTATTTATTCTCTCAGACTTTTTTTTTTTTTTACAGAAAAGAAAGACAAAAGTCTGGACGTAGATGGAGGGTGGTGGAAGGGCTCGAGTTTGGGGCTGAGTTGTAAACGCATAAAGACATATTTATGCCCCATGGTTTGTTTTTTTTGTTTAAATCTCATATTTTTCTGCAGAAAAGAATGACAAAATGCTGGATATAAGGAGTAAAAAGTTTATAATTCACCATACTGCGGACTTTGATGGGTATTTGGGATAAAAAGTTTATAATTCATTATATTGCAGGCTTTGATGGGTATTTGGAATGAAAAGTTTATTATTCATCATACTGCCGGCTCTGATGGGTATTTGGAATAAAAAGTTTATGATTCATCATACTGCAGACTTTGATGGGTATTTGAAATAAAAAGTTTATGATTCATCATACTGCAGACTTTGATGGGTATTTGAAATAAAAAGTTTATGATTCATCATACCGCAGACTTTGATGGGTATTTGGAATAAAAAGTTTGTAATTATCATACTGCAGACTTTGATTGGTATTTGGAACAAAAAGTTTATAATTCATCATTCTGCCGACTTTGATGGGTATTTGCAATAAAAAGTTTATGTTTCATCATTCTGCAGACTTGGATGGGTATTTGCAATAAAAAGTTTATAATTCAACATACTGCGGACTTTGATGGAATAAAAAGTTTATATTTCAGCAAACTGCAGACTTTGATAGAATAAAAAGTTTATCATTCATCATACTGCAGGCTTTGATAGAGTAAAAAGTTTATCATTCATCATACTACAGATTTTGATAGAATAAAAAGTTTATCATTCATCATACTGCAGACTTTGATAGCATAAAAAGTTTATCATTCATCATACTGCAGACTTTGATAGAATAAAAAGTTTATCATTCATCATACTGCAGACTTTGATAGAATAAAAAGTTTATCATTCATCATACTGCAGAATTTGATAGAATAAAAAGTTTATCATTCATCAAACTGCAGACTTTGATAGAATAAAAAGTTTATCATTCATCATACTGCAGACTTTGATAGAATAAAAAAAATTATCATTCATCATACTGCAGACTTTTATAGAATAAAAAGTTTATCATTCATCAAACTGCAGACTTTGATAGAATAAAAAGTTTATCATTCATCATACTGCAGACTTTGATGGGTACTTTAGTATGAAAATTTCCATGGAAAAATTGGAAATTATTCATCTGACACCGGCACATGATGGGGGTAGAAAAATCGATAAGAACAGATGCACATCATTTGAATTTTTCGGAAAGAAATAAGTCCCTTTTTTACCTTCTGGAATGGCCTGGTGATCACCTTCCGAAATTGTCTTTTATTTTCTTTATAAGAAATATATGAATAGATTTCGGATAGGTATGACTCTCTTATTCTGTTCTAGCATTTATTTTATCAGGAAGTTTACGGAAACTAAAAACAAGGAATACTTTTCTTTGACTGAATTGTAACAATGCAGTCGATAGAGTAGCCTGAATTTTATTATGGGATTATAATTCGTACACAAATAATCACATTATCGTAAAGTATATATACTAGATATATTTGTTGGTCTTTAGATACCTAAACACCGAAGGATATAGGAGTATTTATAAAGAGAGAGAGAGAGAGAGAGAGAGAGAGAGAGAGAGAGAGAGAGAGAGCTGTAACATCAGAGGAAATGAAAAAAAAAAAAGCCTTAGAAGACTCTGTGTGTGTAACCTCGTAATTCATCTCAGCCGGCGTAATAAAAGTAACTTTCGCCCGAAATCAACACCGAAACGGTTCTCCGCCCAAGGGAAAAAATAACGGCCGTTTAACTCATATATTCTCCATGTATCTGACACACGACTTGGGACACAAATATATCATTAAATCACGCGGGTAAAACTCGCGCGATAGACACTTCACAACAAACCCATTGTTTGAGGCCAACGTCTAATCTTTTACCTTTGTGTGCTCCGGGCATTTATAGTGTTCGGATGTATTCATTGAAAATATTGGGAATGTGACGAGAAGAAATTGGATTTTAGTATTTATGGGCCGTATATCTTCGGGGCCGGCGCCGGAGTAAGTTTTAGCCCGAGAATTCATCTCGGGATTGGCTTTGTTGGTGGCTGAGTCCAAAAGGCATTCTGAAGGAAATACTGTAGGTGGGTCTCGGGGCCTTCTCGACTGGAAGGGAACTGGTTTGTGTTTACAGATAGACATGACAAGGAAATTGGAAAGACCTGTGAAAAACAACGGTTAGGTTCTGTGATTTTTACTTAAAATTTGGCTTTTTTTTAATCCACTGCTGAAGAAAGTGGACACAAAGACACTATTTTTCACTTTTCATTTAGTCTTATTATTTCCAGTATTGAGACAATGCCTATGCATTCTTCATTCTATCTTCTTTGCCTGTTAAAGTTAACAGATCCTCAACATTTGCTGCATCCAATTTTGTTTCGCACCGTTCACTTAGAATTTTACTGATGACAGAATCTCTCGAGTCAACGACAGTTATATTTCAGAGAATAACGAAGCATTTGTAAAGTAAATTCAGTGAATTTACCAAATTCTTCATGACGAGGAAGGTTGAGTGCTGAAGCAACTTGGTTTATGATGGGCATACGAAAGTTGCGGCTGATACTATTTGATTAGAAAAGCGTTAAAAGATTACTCAAAAACACTCTAGATTCCAAAAACTAAGAATCAAAATAATAGTCGGATATGATTGCATAGTGGCATAGTTCACATTGATGAGCTTGATATCTGAGTAAATCTAAACGTTTTGAACAGTTACATATTAATTTTTTTATTAAACAGCAAAATAAAAAGAACTTAATACGATCTGGTTTCCTTCATATCCAACCCTGGAGCTATGATCAAAATTGTAATTAAGAGAGTTTGTAATTCAGACTAAATTGAAAAATATTACAAAATGTCAAGAAGTCTGCAATAGAAAACCAAAACAAATAGATATCTATAGAATGTCTGTAGAAATATATGATCTGGGAGCCGCAGGCCAAACGGGAACGGCCAAAACAAATCTGGCCATTTGCATTCGAGCATTTTGAATGAAAGTGCGCCCAGCAATTGCATTACATATTAATTATCCATGATTAATGGATGAGACAACATCCGATTCAGAGCTGGACCAGCGCAGTAGGGTCACGAGGAAAAAGGGCATTGATATGGCAGTCAGTTCTGAAATCATTATTTCTCTCTCTCTCTCTCTCTCTCTCTCTCTCTCTCTCTCTCTCTCTCTCTCTCTCTCTCTCTCTCTCTCTCTCTCTCTCTCTGAAGTTCCATGTGAAAGGAGAAAAGTCCAGTTTATATATATATATATATATATATATATATATATATATATATATATATATATAATGTATGTATATATACTTATATATATATTATGTATATATATATATATATATATATATATATATATATATATATATATATATATATATATATATATATATATATATATAATAATTTTTCGTAGCTTATATACCCATGACTTTTTTATATCCTCAAATATCAAGCGAAAAATATCCTTTGTTAATGAATTCACAATAACTCGCAATTAATTTTACTCTCTGTTCCTGACAGGATTCAGCCCTGTAATATTTGGATACAATTTTTATGTGTAGTAAATAAAAATATATAGACAACCAAGAGTGCTCTGTAAAGAACGGAAAAGAGAGAGAGAGAGAGAGAGAGAGAGAGAGAGAGAGAGAGAGAGAGAGAGAGAGAGAGAGACCGTAGCAACTGAAGCTGTTAGGAAAGGTAATTGGCATAAAATGACTGTGCTTTGTTCACTGTTGACGGCAGGCGTAATTCCGGTTAAGACCTAATTTGGCAGAGTAATTCCTAGCATGAAAGGGCAGTGTGCCTTAATCAAATCTTTTCATACATCCGTCTTCTCCCCAATTTTCTCTCCGACGAAAATGTTGCTCAAAGGGAGACGAGAATGGGAAATGGTGAAGAAGATTGAAAGAGTTGTTAAAGGAGTAGTCTAGTTGCCTAAGGAATGGTCTGCATCTGTAGGCTTCATTTTTCCTGTTTTTATGCTGTCTTAATTATAAAAAAAAAAGGGAACGTTCATTTTTCAGTTTCTCACCAGAAACTAAAGAAACATCATGCACATTCTTATATGTAAAAACTAATTATTTTGAATAATACTGTGTGGCCCTCGTTCCACTGCCGCACCTTCGTTTAGCCGCCAAGGTCGGCAGCTATCACGAATCACCTCGCTACCACACGGTACTGTTATTAGAAGCACTTTTTCGTCCGCATGCTGTATCAAAAGTGGATGATATCTTAAACATAATTACGATTACTAACGGCTATTTTGATGATAAAAATATGTTAATTGTAAAACATTTAGTAGATCTGTATTGTCTGGTAATATTTACGAATTTAATTAATGAATCATAAGTTTCTTTTCAAGTCTTATTTGTTGTTAGTTACACCAAAGAGGACGATTGTAAGGTACTTCCCCATTTCCTGTCATCGAAAGAGCAGAGGTATTAAATTTCTTGTCACCTGTGTTTATATGGCATTAAGTAGCCGACCCTTGACTGTTGAGTTGATTAGGTACAGGCAACTCACGTCTTTGTTTATCTGTTTTGCTTGCATTGCTTATTTTATTTGAAGAAAATAGGGAAACGTGTACACAAAATTTATATATATATATATATATATATATATATATATATATATATATATATATATATATATATATATATATATATATATATATATTAGTTTAACCAGACCACTACCACTGAGCTGATTAACAGCTCTCCTAGGGCTGGCGCGAAGGATTAGATTTATTTTACGTGGCCAAGAACCAACTGGTTACCTAGCAACGGGACCTACAGCTTATTGTGGAATCCGAACCACATTATGACGAGAAATGACTTTCTATCACCAGAAATAAATTCCTCTAATTCTTCATTGGCCGGTCGGAGAGTCGAACGCTGGGCCAACAGCGTGCCAGCCGAGAGCTCTACCCACCCCTCCAATGAAGAACTATATATACATAATTATATATATACTTATATATTGGTATGTGTGTATGTATGTATGTATATATATACGAGTATATATATATATATATATATATATATATATATATAGGTATGTATATGTATATATATACATACATACATGCACCAAACTATAAAAAACAAAAGAGAATCTGGCAATCGACAAACCATTCGACCAGCCCCCTGAAACAGACACAAATAAAAGGCGCAGCGCCAACGAAACGCGGTGTAATCCCCGAGTTCTATGTACTGTTCATCACTGGCTGAAAACTGGTTCGCATTCATAACGGTACGGCCCAAATTACGACAGGACTTACAATCATTGTTGATGACGGTACGGAGCACTGAAATACATCGCCGTCGATTCAAAAGGCATCGTTGCCCTTTGATTATTGGAGTGAATTAGAGCTTTGCTCTGTAAATAAAACGCAGGGATATTATCTTTGTTCTATTCTGCACAGAATGGTTAGGACTTAGTCGTGTGAACAATCATATCAGATTTGATTGTAGAATGAGTGTTTAATTTGAAGATAGTTGCGGAGTTTGGAGAAGTGCACTGCACGTAATGTCACTGTGAATTTGCTTGGAAATGGATTAAAGATGATTACATTTTTTTATTGTGGGGGTGGGTGGGCGGTACTTCGGTTTAATAAGATGCAGAATTGTGGATAGATATTGAACAATCTTCAGTTCTGCATTTAAATGCTTCAGAGTTCTTTCGAGAACACAGTACCAACTAAACCTCTTTTTTTCAATTCAGTTGTAATGTTTATTATTATTATTATTATTATTATTATTATTATTATTATTATTATTATTATTATTATATGTGTATATATATGTAAATAATATGTATGTATATATATACATATGTTTACATATATATAAATATATATATATATACATATATACATTTTATATATATACACATATGTACTGTATATATATATACATACATATTATTTACATATATATACACACATATATAATAATAATAATAATAATAATAATAATAATAATAATAATAATAATAATAATAATAATAATACAAACGATCAAAAAGGGCCGATAGCTAAATCTTTGGAATAACGGCTCAAAACTTTCTTCCCGCCCTCTTAATGAAACCTGCCATTCATTCAGTACTTTTACCATTTCTGGATAAATTGTACGAGATGTCGAAAGCTGAAAATTACAAAACAAAGATAAAAAAAAATTTATTTATGGACAGACAAGGAAGGAAACTTGAGGCTCTTGGACTGGCAGGTTTCATTAAGATGCCGAGGAGAATTTCATGTTTTCATTCCCAAGATTTTCCAGGAAAACATTTCATGAATACAGGTTGGTAACATATCTCATACATGTTGAAAATAGGTTCGTTACTTCTTGATAGTTTTGTCCCGTGTTCCATACGAGTATCCGGCATCGGGCTAAAGTTCGCTCTCCATTTACGGTCGCTGACTTATTTTCATGTTGGTGACATGTATGAGATATGTTGCTGCTGTGTTTATGACGTGTTTTACTGTTCCGTTCCAGGTCAGGAAGTCTGAAGTAGCCAATATTTCCCCTTGTAATTCGCCCGCCAGCGGTACCAGAACCAAGACGAATTCACTTCCTAAAACTAACGATTGCGTCTCTCCCGAAGAAATATGGCCCATATAAATACTGAAATCCAATTTATTTACGTCACTTTTCCAATATTTTCCGTGAACATACCCAGCCAGTATCACTGCCCAGGCGAACGAAAGTAAAAGGTTAAAATTTGGCCTAAAAGAACGGGTTTGTTGTGGAGTATTTATCGCGTAAATTCTCCCGTACGTTATTTATACGACCGTGATTTAATGATATATTTGTTTCTCTGTCGTGCAGCCAAGGTCTGGAAAATAGATATGAGATAAATGGCCTAGTGGTTTTCAGGTAAATCATTCTTTTTGCGAAGAATCTTTCTGGGGTTGATTTGGAGAAAAAGAATTCTTAGGCGGTAACTAAAGAAGAACATTTTTCTGATTTCCTTTTAGATTACGTCTCTCTCTCTCTCTCTCTCTCTCTCTCTCTCTCTCTCTCTCTCTCTCTCCCTTTACTCTTTAAATGAAAGACAAGTTTAAATCTCTAGCGCTGAAAATTCAGAAATTTCATATACCACGCATGCTAGTAGAAGTTTTAATCCTTTTTCGACGGTTTTTCACGAAAACGTTTAACATGATTCATAATTTTTCTAATTTAACATTCATCAGTACCCCCATCAACTGTATGTGTTTTTTTAAAGTGTATCCGAGTATACAAAGAACAGATTAATAATAGTAATACGTATTGCATCCTTTCTGCACTTTTATGCATGAAAAACTCTCAGATAAGAGACACATAAACGTAACTGAAAACACTCACAGACACACACATATATGTGTATGTATGTGTGTATATATATATATATATATATATATATATATATATATATATATATATATATATATATATATATTATATATATATATATATATATATATATATATATATATATATATATATAATACAAATGTCTTATTTGTCTGGGTTTAATGGAGTCGCTACTATAATGCTAATCTTTTCTGTTCAATAAGAAACAAAGCATGCTCAGGTATATTGAATGAATTTCATCAGATTTTAAGTTTAGTGTTAAAAAAAATGCTATATAATGAAAATCATACGTAAAGGAACTAAATGAACATAGTTGGTTATCTTCAGTTTTTCAAATTTACTCCCAACGCTTCGCTTCTGTTTCCCTTCCTTCAACCAAAAATAAAAAAAAAAGTGAAAAAAGAAAGACAAAATAAAACAATCAAACCCGAAAGCAAACACGCGCCCAATGTTTGCAAGCAAGTCAGCGCCACAAACCCGAGACCTGACCATCTAAACCGATTTACTCTCTGGAAATCCGAGAAACTCGACTGTGCGCCATCATCAGGCGTTTGCGTGTACGTCCGACCGAGTAGTGTCTGAGTCGGAAAACTGGCGTTGCTCTGAGCTTCGAAGGGAGCCATTGGTATTCCGCCGGCGACTCTTATTTCAAATCTCTTCGCAGGAAGAGCTAACGTACGTAAAATAGGACCGTTAGCGGCGCCCAATTGAATAACCTGTAATCCTGCAGACTGAGGATTGGCTGAGACACTCAGCAGCAACAGCATTCACGATTTTTAAAGGAAAGAAGCGACTGAGAGAGAGAGAGAGAGAGAGAGAGAGAGAGAGAGAGAGAGAGAGAGAGGGGGAAGGATTTGAAGTTTGCGCTCAAGTTTTCTGTGTGTGGAAAGGTTTTCATTTCTTTTGATATGTTTTGCAAATTTATACATTTTCATACATAGAGGCAGACAAACAGAGAGAGACAGACAGACAGACTATCACACGTGTGTGTATATATATATATATATATATATATATATATATATATATATATATATATATATATATATATATATATATATATATATATGTGTGTGTGTGTGTGTGTGTGTGTGTGTGTGTGTGTGTGTGTGTGTGTGTGTATATTATATATATACATATATATTATTATTATTAGCGCCAAACTTACAGTTAAAGTATTACTCTCAGTTCAATTACCTTATCCTTCCCCCTTTAATGAAATAATTCACAAATTTCGCGAGACGAAAAGCAATACAAATATAAACAGGAAGTGCTATCGGAGTTACACAGAGAGAGAGAGAGAGAGAGAGAGAGAGAGAGAGAGAGAGAGAGAGAGAGAGAGAGAGAGAGAGAAAGTGCTACAGATGTTTGTCCCCTCTCCCGTGACCTTGTTGCACTGATCCAGCTCTGATTCGGATGTCGCCTCATTCATTAATCAAGGATAATTAATAGACAATGCAGTTTCAGGTCGGTATTCCCGTTCTGAAGTTCTGATTTTAAATTTCCAGTTTTGCTTTTTGCTATGTCATTGTGAAGTAACAGATGTGTCGCAGTTTAGTTTTTCGCTGACAGGTTCTTAATTTATTTTCAGTATTCGGTCATATTCTTGCTTTTGTCATGTTTATGTGAACTTCCGCTGAACTTCTGCTTCCCTTGTCATTATGAAGTAACAGATTTTTTTCACGTGTCATTATGAAGTAACAGATTTTTTCACGTGTCATTATGAAGTAACAGATTTTTTCACGTGTCATTTTGAGGTAACAGATTTTTTCACGTGTCATTATGAAGTAACAGATATTTTTTTTCACAGTTTTGTTTTTCTCTTACAGGTCCTTAATTTATTTTCAACATTCAGTCATATTCTCCCTTATTAAAAGATATTTTTGTTGCATATATTGGATCCCCATGTTCCAGTGGTCACGACCCCCTTTTCTCTGTAATGTACTGTAGTCATCTAATTATCCAGTAACGTGGACTGATTAGGACATGATCTGCTAACACTTCTTGTTCCTCTGTTTAACTGAGAATCGAATTATATAACTATTAGTCAGTCGATAGTGGTCGGCTTTAACAAGGAGAATTAGGTGCTTTGGATAACTAGCTAATTCTGAAACATTACCTCAAAAGAGTGAGGCTAACAGCACATAGTTACCAACCCGCTGATTAGAAAATTCACACCCACAAAAAATCAGTGACATCCATACTTGTAAAGAGGTTTCAATGCCTTTGCAGACTCCATTAATAATACTAGATATTGGACTATATAGAAAGTATTCTTCTAAAGCAAAGTATTCATCGAGTCCACCCACAAATAACAGAATCAAAGAATCCCACTTGCGTGGATATATGAGTGAGATAATTCGGCAGTGGCATTCATTTATCACACGATCAGCTGATTAATTGCCGCCTGTGAAAAGCTTGGAGTGATGGCGGATAGTATGTACAACCGGATGAAATAACATTTGTTGGGAAAGGATTAATAAGACTGAAACTCTCGAATATTTCAGGATAATATTCATAACCAATAGAGAATCTGCTGAGTTGAAATGTGGTGGAAGATTTAAAAACGCAAATCAGACAATAGGCTGGATAATGAAGATTTTATATTAGTTAGATTTGAAATGCGAGCGAAAATAAGATAATGCATAATTCTCATGCGATCTGTATGAGACTCATTTATAAATCCTTACAGCCCTTAAATGGGGAATGACAATGAAGCTATAATAAAAGACTCAGTCGATTAGAGAATAACAATTTAAGAGGAATATTAGGAATCAGATGACAAAATGGTACTGGAAATGTTACCCTAAACTAATTGATGGCGATCCATTTTGTGACAGTAAATAAAAATGGTTACTGAATATCATGAAAGAAATGTATATTTGTGTAACTTTCCAATTGTAAAGTAGATCATCTCTAGCAAATATGTTTTTTTTTTTTATTAATATTTATGCATGCTCTTTCATCATTATGGAATAAGGCCATTATTTGTTTCCTTTGACTCAGCGCCGAAAATTGTGTAACACTGTCAACAGCGCAAAACCTTCCTCACGATGTTGTAATACATTGTCTGAAATATATGAAAATGAAATCTAGCAGACAGGAAGTCGTTAAATATCACACACACACACACACACACACACACACACACACACACACACACACATATATATATATATATATATATATATATATATATATATATATATATATATTCTTTTAATGGAAGAATATATCAAATAAGAGACTGCTAAAACGAATGAATAATGAAACGTACAAGAAATTATTTATTTTTAACTTCTGAAATATAGATTTTTGCTACAATATTTTTGCTAATAACCAGCGATGACTAGAGGATATTCACTTCGAATTTGCTCTTGGATTCCATTACGGGAGATGAATCACTGTGTTTTTTTTCCTGTTTCATCTCATTTAGATAAGAAATTTCGTCTGAGAGAAAAACAGTAGGACGAACTTAAATTGGTATGTGAAATATTATATAAAATGTAAAGTTAATTATACAAAAATATATTTCCAGTATGCCCTCATACTCCCACAGGGTATTGGTGTATACGAATGTTGAAAGATTTGGTTCGATCACACTGTCCATTATGGTCGGAATTGCTCTGTCAAATTAGGTCACAGCAGAAATTACGCTACCAGTCTAGTGTGAACGAAGGGCAGTCATTCTATATCAATCAGTGGAAATCTGCAGTAACTACATTTCTCTCTCTCTCTCTCTCTCTCTCTCTCTCTCTCTCTCTCTCTCTCTCTCTCTCTCTCTCAGCTTTTCGCATGCTTTAAGTATTACATTTTTTTAGTTCAAAATTGTTTCCGTTTTATTATATATATATATATATATATATATATATATATATATATTCTGTAGAAATATACTAATATATATATATATATATATATATATATATATATATATATATATATATATTGGTTACTTATTGTTAGATTGTTTAATTTAACTGATAGCACCGGACCTTGGATCCGTAGATTATTGATCTCTAAGCAATAATATAATTTCCTTGACTTTAGGTGAATCGTTGCAGAGATTTTTGTGATTATAGGAGCAATAAGGTACTTATGAACTGTCGAAAACAGGTGTGAAAATATTCAGCATCTTAATATAAGGCACAGTTGTAAACATATTTATCTCGCATCTATGTTTTTTCAACTCGCTTCCATAAACTTTCAAAACAAAAAGAGAGAGAGAGAGAGAGAGAGAGAGAGAGAGAGAGAGAGAGAGAGAAAACTGAAGTCCTAATTCACCAAATCATCTTTCTGTTGTTGCCTACATTTTTAATAGCAGATCAGAATTATGAAATGATGATAACATTTGAAAAGAATCAAAATATTAAAGAATAAAAAAATAAAATTTATATAATGTTTAATCAATTTTGGATGTAGATATTAGAAAATGAAAAAGTAAATAAAAACGCGTTGCTTTTAGTTAATATTATCAATTTGGAATGTAAGTATTAAAAAGGAAGAGTAAATAAAACACCCTGCTTTTAGTTAGTTGTATCAGTTTGGAATGTAGGTATTAAAAATGAGAAAGTAAGTAAAAAATATTGCTTTTAGTTACTATCATGAATTTGGAATGTAGGTATTAAAAATGGAAAGGTAAATAAAAACACATTGCTTTAAGTTAGTAGTGTCAGTTTGGAATGTAGGTATTAAAAATGAAAAAGTAAATAAAAACACGCTGCTTTTAGTTAGGGGCAAAGTAGCAGATCCCTTGTTGTTATTCCAGCATCTTGTTGTCCAGTATCCTTGTTTGGCCTATCTATAATTACAAACAGGGTTCCTTCCAGGCCAGAAAGCCTTGAGACGCCCACTATATCCTACAGAATTCCTCGTGATTTGGTGGAATCGTCCACCAACGATGCCAAACCCAGGGCGAATTCATTCGTTAAAACTAACTCTCTATCGTGGGTCCAGGAAGAAATATGACCCATAAATACTAAAATCCAATCTCTTTTCGTCACTTCTCCAATATTTTCAATGAATATATCCAAACAGCGTAAATGCGCCGGCGAACGATAGTAAAAGATTAGAACTCTGATTCAGACAGTTGGTTACTTCTCACGGGTATATTGATACGACCGTGATTCAGTGACATAATTGCTACAGTTTCGTGAGCACGGATATCCGGTGAATGTAGATACGATAAATGACAGCCTTATATTTATTTATTTTTATTTATATACTTATTTATCTATATATTAATCTCGTCTTTTGGTCCCAAATAAAAAGAACGACAATTATCGCTTGCGGTTAGTTAAAATACTTTCAAAATACTTTCACCTACTTCGCAAACTTTTCGTCCGCATTCCATTGATACCTTCTCTCTCTCTCTCTCTCTCTCTCTCTCTCTCTCTCTCTCTCTCTCTTGTGATTTTCCTTAGCCCGTTTACCTTCTTTTGTTGTCTGAAGAATTTTCATGTTATGTATTTGGCTTATTTCACATATTAATCTCTGAAGGCATAAGTCATTCTCCCAGATGAAGTGTATTCGATAGTAATGGGTTAGTATCGGTTTAATATAACATATAGAAATGGTACTTTATAACTAGTGTATATATATGTGTATATATATATGTGTGTGTGTGCAAGATCTTCATTCAGCTTCAGAATTCAGAACGGAAAAGTTCCCACCGGGTAAACCGTTTCACATAACTTCTCAGAAGGCTCGTTCGTCAGCCACCGGCCGAGCCACCAACATACAGTTATCCTAACTTAGATTTGGCTCGATTTTGCGTACTTCCACGGAAGCGCCTTCCTTCCAAAACCTTTTGAAGGCCATCAAGATAAGCATTTCTTACCCGACTTTGCGTTCTTCCTTGCAAAGCATAAAAATTTTGAACAATTTTTCCAAGTATCTTACACACACACACACACACACACACACACACACACACACACACACATATATATATATATATATATATATATATATATATATATATATATATATATATATATATATATATATATATATATATACTGTATGTATGTATATGTATATATACAGTATATATTTGTATATATATATATATATATATATATATATATATATATATATATATATATGTGTGTGTGTGTGTGTGTGTGTGTGTGTGGTGTGTGTTTGTATAAAGATAGATATTTTCACAGTGGTTTACTTCCTGATAATCTCTTACTTTTAATTTATGTAGTTTTTAGCTGAAGTGAATTCGATGGTTTCTTGCTATAATTATTCAGACATTTAATAGGAAGACAGTATTGCGCAAAATAAAAAATTGCAGATTCATTGGGTATGTGCAGAATAATTTTTAACTGGAATACGTGAATAAAACACGTTTGTGTGCTAATTTACTCTTGTCCATCTCTGAGAAATATATTGAATGTTTCACTTCACTGTTCAGACTAAATAAAATTTTAATTCACTAATTTTATCCCATGAAATTTTATTTGCTATACCACAATTGAATGCAAACAAAAATATACTTTTTAAGAAGATATATTTCCGATGTCAGCTCTGTCATGATCGCTCGTTTGTTAAATTTTTTATTTAAACAGGAAAAAACTCGATTAAAAAAAATTGCTTGCATAACTGTATGCAGACAAAAGGTTAATATTCCAACAGCTATATTTCCTAAGTCAGGAAGATAATATATAAAAAGACACAATTCCGAAATCGGCTCAGTCATAATCACTCGTATATAAAAATAAAATATTTTTATTGTGAAGCAACAAAAACTCGAGTAAACAAATACCATTCCTGCATTTCATGGACTACGGAGGACGCACATTCGGGCCAATAATCCAAAGGTAGCAATGGCTTTTGAATCGACAAGCTATGTATTTTAGCGCACTGTGCCGTCATCAACAATGCGAGTAAATCCAGTCTGTAATCCAGGCAATGACCTTATGGGTGCGAACCCAATTTTCGGTAAGCACCGGACTGGACGTAAATATTATGGGATTATTCCGGTATTTGAGAGTAGTGTGTACCTTTCGATGTGATTTCGCTCGGAACTGATTTAGAGGATTTGTATTATGAATGTTCGGGTTGTGTGAGATATATATATATATATATATATATATATATATATATATATATATATATATATATATATATATATACATATATACACTATATGTATATATATAAATACATATATATATGTGTAAATATATGTATACATATATACACTGTATATGTATATATATATATATATATATATATATATATATATATATATATATATATATATATTGAATATATACACACTTATGTACACACACATACACACACACACACACACACACACATATATATATATATATATATATATATATATATATATATGTGTGTGTGTGTGTGTGTGTGTGTGTGTGTGTATATATGTGTGTGTGTGAGTGTACCTGAATCAAGTCAGTTATTTCATTCACTTATAAGAAGTAAATACCAAGCAAAATATTTCCTTGCTAACTATTATCAATTAATAACAGAAGAAAAGAGTCTACGTAATACACATTCAAATTACATAACAAAAACCATATATCTTATTTTTTTACTTTCACTTATTTTTTGTCACGTGCTCTTATCACTGTGAGCAACATTTTCACCGACGAGCAAATCAGGAAGAAGGAGGACGTAGCAAAAGGAGATATGATTAAGGCACACTGCTTTTTCATGCCCGGATTTGCTCTGCCAAATTAGGTCTTAACAGGAATTATGGCCGCCCTCAGTTCTACACACCCACGTGATTTAGTGAGAATGACCTTACATCTAGGAACTAGGTTTTAATATATACTTCTCTCTCTCTCTCTCTCTCTCTCTCTCTCTCTCTCTCTCTCTCTCTCTCTCTCTCTCTCTCTCTCTCTCTTGGTTATTTCATAGCATTCCTCGTTTTCATATTATGTGGTTTCTTGTGGCATTTGTCATTTATCATTATATATATAATTATATTTTCTAATTCTTGATTAAACATTTCAGACCCTGTGGCTGTATGCGACAGGTGCCATTCTTTGAGTTGATGAGCACTGGTTCGAGTCCTGTTACCTGGCCTGGCCAGGACAGGTAAGTTTTCGTCACTCGGGTAGCTTTGAAGGTTGGCTTCACGTTGGTCTTCAAGTCTTTATGTTAGATTTCGGAGGACAAGGGCTCGCAAAGGACACTGGGCTGTGAAAATTCAAACGTTTAATATATATATATATATATATATATATATATATATATATATATATATATATATATATATATATATATATGTGTGTGTGTGTGTGTGTGTGTGTGTGTGTGTGTATTATGTATATATATGTGTGTGTGCGTGCATGTATGTGAATGTTTATCTGTGTGTGTGTGTGTGTGTATGGGTGTGCATTTTCAATGCAAAAAAATATGTTTAGCACCGAAATTTATGCAACCTTAAATCATAAACGGCGGAAAATAGATCATTTCCAATCTTTCAAACATTTTTTAAAGAGTGAGAGATAGACAAAAAGATTGGGGGACGGAAGATAAAAAGGAATATAGAAAAGAGAGAGAGAGAGAGAGAGAGAGAGAGAGAGAGAGAGAGCGCAGGCCATCAGTAATCCCAGTCCGAATCGGATGTTTTCTCATTCATTAATCAGGGATAATTAATAAACAGCGCAATTTCCGGTTGCTGTTCCATTCAAAAGGGCCGACTGTAAATATTGATATTTGCTTTTTCCTTTTATTAGTTTCGGTAGTCTGTAGTATCCCTGATGTTTTATTCCTTTAAATGTTTTCCTTTTAATTTATAGTTTTTTGAAGTATATTTGAATGATTCTACTATTTTTAAACAATTCTTTAGCTCCTAATTTGATCTTTGTGTGAATTTCAATTTTTTATTTTTATCTTTTAATCTATAGTTTTTGAAGATATATTTGAATGAATATACTATTTTTAAACAATTCTTTAGTTCCTAAGTTGATCTTTGTGTGAGATTTCAATTTTTTATTTTTCTCTTTTAATCTATGTATTTTTAATATATTTGAATTATTATACTATTTTTAAACAATTCTTTAGTTCCTAAGTTGATCCTTATGTGAGACGTCAATTTTAAATATTTTTCTTTTAATGTATAGTTTTTCAAGATATATATGAATGATCGTATCATCTTTAGAAATCTTTTTAGTTCCCACGCTGATATTTGTTGGTGATTTAGTACCTGGCAGTTAGCCAACTGTGGTGTATCATTACCATAATGGAAGAAGACATAATTTCACCCGTTTCATCTTAAGATACCTTCTCAGTGTAACACCATAAGAGCTATACTATATACAGAGGGCCCGATTCACATTTTCCCAGTCTAATTGCTTCCTACATTCTTAAGAACAGAATTTGAATTGTGAGGTTATTGTAATTGACTCGCAAAGGCGAACAGAAATTTATTGGACTGCAATTGGAAAAAGGCTTTCACGTGTTATAAGGTGTTATTTAAATTGCATAAAACTTTCACAAACCAAGAAATTATTATGGTTAAAAAAAAAAAGCACATTTCACGAAAAGAGGGGAAGCAAATCTCCGTTGTAATCCCCGGGACTTTCCAATTCCCCGTCCAGCGCATATCTGTAAATGCAAACCGGTTCTCCCTTCAGGACCAGAAAGCCTTGAGAAAGCCCGATAGCATTCCCGCCAGGACTCCTTGCGTGAGTTCAGCCACCAACAAAAGCCCGGCCGAAGACGAATTCCGATGAATTCACTCGCCGAAACTAACTCTCTATCGTCGGTCGCGAAGAAATATGGCCCATAAATACTAAACCCCCGTTTCTTTCCCTCACATCCCCAATATTTTCAATGAATAAATCCAAATAGCATGAATGCCCCGAGGAAAAGGAAGTAAAAGATTAGAACTTGGTCTCAAACAATGAGTTTGTTGTGAGTGTCTTCCCAGGGCTGTTTCTGGACGACCTTGATCTAATGATATGTATTTGTTCCTGCGTCGTGAGGTCAGGTGTCTGGAAAGTAGGTCTGAGATGAACGATCGTGTAATTTTGCTTTCCATGTGAGTAATAGTGCCTTTAAGAAGACTTTTAATTTAAATGAGGTGAATTACCGTTAAATTTACCGTTTCGGATGAAGAGCAATAACTCCAAAAAAAAAAGCGTTAAATTTAAATGCGTGCATGGTGAAGTGAGTTACGATTTCATATATATATATGACCCAGAATTATTTTTCAGGTGCCTTGAAAGTTATCTCTCTCTTCTCTCTCTCTCTCTCTCTCTCTCTCTCTCTCTCTCTCTCTCTCTCTCTCTCTCTCTCAAACATAAGTATACCATTTTAATTTTTTTTTTTTACAATTTGAAAATAGAAGCTGCTCTCTCGTTGTCTCTTTAAGTTAATTTATTCGGCGCATGTGCATATGAATATTGAAACTGGTACGTTTCATAATCCACCGAAACTAAAACATAAAATGACTCAGATATAAACCTTCATGGGCATTTTCCTCATAGCAAATTGCGTTAGTTTATCATTTCTAGAACCATTCGCGCATGGGGTCGAACCCAGCCACGTGTCTTCATTTATTCCCCACCTGGATAAAGGCTTGTAGCGACAATAAAAAAAAGTTTAAGGAAGTTAAGGCGTATTTGTAGCTATCAAAAATTATTGTACGTGTGATTATATATATATATATATATATATATATATATATATATATATATATATATATATATATATATATATATATATATATATATATATATATATATATGTATGTATGTATGTGTGTGTGTGCGTGCGCGCTCACATGTGCGTGAGCACGTAAGCTTTCGTGCACACATTCACGTGCATGTGCGCGCAATCGCTCCCGCATTTCAGCCGGCGAATATATTGTAGGCCGATATTGTAACAGGGAGGCTGATGAAGTTACTCAGATAGAAAGGAAAATTTGCATATAGATTGACATATAGGTCGGTACAGAAATTTGAAATTATATTATTGAATCGAAATCGGCCCATGTTTAATTTAGGATTCTATTTACTGTGTGTTGAAGTAAGGAAGTGGCGGAAATATTGTGGAGGCGTCAATTAAGTGTTAATTCGATACAGCGTGTGGACTCATTGTGATTCATTTGTTTTTCATACCAGTCTCCGTTTCGGGATTAAAGGGAACAGGCTTCGCGGATAAGATGGCTTCGTCGGTATTGGAAATCACTCCTTCAAGTGTTTTTTTGTGCTTCTAGATTTTATTATTAGTTTATTTTTGGAAATTTGACTGGCGGGTAAATCATTTCTTCAATATTCTTGATCCGGATTAATTTAGTCCCCTTGTTCGACCGCAAGAAAACATTTTTACTTTGTATATGCAAGGCATTTTTAGAGATAAAACAATGGCAATTAACATAAATTCAAAATGCACAATAGTTTAAACTTATGCACAAGTTCTAAATAAAGAAAAATTCAATTAAAAGATTTAATAAATAGTTTACGTTATTCAACTGATGCAGCCTGATGATGTAAATTTAGTAACAAAATACCGGTCAGTTCAAAATTTTCCTTACTAATAGTCGCAGACAGTTGGTCTGAAATACTTTTAATCACACTTTACCTTATCTGTGCCAGTGAGATGGTTTGATTTATTGCAAACTTTCATCTGTAATATTCGTTTTTGAAATACTTCCAATATCTGATATTTTGTACCTATAACTTTGCGTATAGAAATGTTTTGGTTTTACTGTACTGTATTTTCAAAAGAGGAAAGTTTTGACTGAAAAAGATGCGTGATGGTGACAGTAGGATTATTAAATAACTCTGTCGTAGGATGTAATTAGAAAATTCTCAATTAACAGCTTTTAATATAAACCATCAGAAATTGAGTATTAAAAAATTAACAACATGAGATTTTTCATATTCACAATAATTCTTTAAATTTGAATGGGGAAATGCTAACCAGATCGGAGATGCTAGCCACATTTTATGAACTGTTTTATAAATCAAGTATAATTGCTTTTATCTTACAGTAAATTAAAGTATTTATTTCATTTACTATAAGAAAATTCAACTTGGTTTCAGTTTCTTTGTTTGTCTAGTTAGTTCGTTAGGGAAACTATACAGTACATATCAGAAACTGATAAATAGGATGGATGGAATGTTCACTTTACATAAAAATGGATTTGCCTGCATTCTTACTGGTATTTGAACTGGCTAAAGAGTCAAAGAATGTTTTTATTATTGTATATTCACCTTTTTAATTTAGATTCCCTTATATTCACTTGTTCGTTTATTAACTATTATTCGAAATGCCTTCAGAATAAATAGTGTTGATATTCACCAAAAAAAATCTTTATCCTGTGAAAAATCTCAGCATCAGTCAGTCGAAAATACGAATATAAATTAAAAACCTTAATTTATTCTGAAGGCATTTCGAATAATAGTTAATAAACGAACAAGTGAATAAAAGGGAATCTGAATTAAAACGGTGAATATACAATAAAAAAAAACCCTTTGACTCTTTAGCCAATTCAAACACCAGTAAGAATGCAGGTAAATCCAAACGAGTGAAAAAAAGAAATAAAAATGGAAACATCTGTCCCTATTGAAGTAACATTGGATGCAAATGTCACTGTTATTATTTCTTAAAAAGTTTTATGTTTCGCCTGAGGAGTTGACAAGTGTATTTGACTTTAAGACTGCAAATGGAAAAGAAAGGGGAAAGCTTAGGGAGTAGATCAGTCTGCAAATGGAGGAGAAGAAAAGGAAACGCTTAGTGAGAAGATCAGTCTGCAAATGGAAAAGAAACGGAAGAGCTTAGCGAGAAAATCAGTCTGGAAAGGGAAAAGCTTAGCGAGATGATCAGCCTGCAAATGGAAAAGAAACGGAAAAGCTTAGCGAGAAGATCAATCAGCAAATGAAAAAAAGGGAAAAGCTTAGCGAGATCAGTCTGCAAATGGAAAAGAAACGGAAAAGCTTAGCGAGAAGATCAGTCTCCAAATGGAAAAGAAACGGAAAAGCTTAGCGAGAAGATCAGTCTCCAAATGGAAAAGAAACGGAAAAGCTTAGCGAGAAGATCAGTCTGCAGAGGAGAAGAAAGGGAAACGCTTAGCGAGAAGATCAGTCATCAAATGGAAAAGAAACGAAAAAGCTTTGCGAGAAGATCAGTCTGCAGATGGAGAAGAAACGGAAAAGCTTAGTGAGAAGATCAGTCTGCAGATGGAGAAGAAACGGAAAAGCTTAGTGAGAAGATCAGTCTGCAAATGAAGAAGAAAGGGAAAAGCTTAGCGAGAAGATCAGTCTGCAAAGGAGAAGAAACGGAAAAGCTTAGCGAGAAGATCAGTCTGCAAGTGGAAAAGAAAGGGAAAAGCTTAGCGGGAAGATCTTTCGTCGCGTAAACTGGAAAACCTCAAGCGTAAATGTATGTTGTTATTAAAATCAATATTTTGATCCCCGGAAGTCTTCTTCGGTGAAAGATGAATTTTGCCAGGCTAACGGTACTATGAAGACTGCAAAAGCTTATGCAGCTTTTTAATTGATGCAGGAAAAATAAAGGCAGAATATTATTCAAAACGTTTATTTGAAAATCTGTACAAAACACTTTTTGTAATTTTATGTTTCTACATCGCACTCTGAAATCAGTTCAGGAAAAATAAAGACAGAATAATTTTCAAAACTTTTCACCCAAAAATCAATACAAAACACGTTTTGTATTTTTTATTTATCTTCATTACAGTCACAAATCAATCCAGGAAAAATAAAGACAGAATATTATTCAAAACGTTCCTTGGAAAATGTATAAAAAACACGTTTTGCATTTTCATTTCTGCATTGCACTCACAAACCAATTCAGGAATAATAAAGACAAGACATTATTCAATACGTTCACTGGAAAACCTACACAAAATACCATTTTATTTTCACGTTTCTACATCGCACTCACTTCATTGCAAATATGATTGCACGTCCTACAAACAATGGCTTTGCTGATGAACCCGATGGGCTTTCAAACAAATGGAACAGCGTTCTTTTGTTCGCAATTGGCTTCTTTCTGACGATGGTTCAGCTATCTCCCGTTATCGCTCAAGCTCAGGTAGAATGTGTTTGCCCTTTCAGTACGCTTAAAGGGAATTGTTTTTTCCTTGTAGAATTCGTCGTGTTTAAAAGGAATGTGTTTCTTTTATGGGTTATAGATAAGGATTAACAGTATGCTTTTAAAGCGTAAATATCGTAATCATATTTTGCATCGCTATTAAGAAGAGAATATCCAGTTGGGTGTTACAGAATTTGATTGATTTCATTCTCAACAAAATGCTAGTAATTGGCGGGTTGCTCCTATCATAATATCTTCATTGAAACTCGTCGAAGTTGATATTCTCAGTAAGGGGTAATCGCATAAATGTTGTCTGCAATTTTCATCAAAATACGTATAAAATAAAAGGATTTCAATTGCACTTAGATCAGCGGACATGGATACATATGGGGAATTTACCTCTCTATTTTTTTATGCTTGTGGAAGAATTACCTGCTTTTTTATTTCTTTTTAAAGTATTAAAAAATATATAGAAGACTTTTTCAGAAGCAAATGGTTCTTCTCGCCGTCAAAACCTTTCGAACAATGAATAATTTGTAATGAAAAGTTCGTCCCCACGACCTCTATTCAACAGCAAGACGAGACTCATCCCCGAAATCAAACAGAGAGAGAGAGAGAGAGAGAGAGAGAGAGAGAGAGAGAGAGAGAGAGAGAGAGAGAGAGAAGGCCGCTCCTCCTCCAGGCAGCGAGTCATAAGTGGCACTAAATCTATTTCAGACTTAAACAAACGACTGCGGAGGTGATCCAATTTCTCTCGTTGAATTCCCTTTACAATGGAATCGCATCGCCAGACGGCGCGTCTGAATATCACGTTTATTGGAAGGGATGTTTTGGCCCGGCGGGGATTTCGGGAGCCCAGTGTCTCCTGCTTGGGGTGGGGGAGGGGGTTCAGCTGGCTGGCTGTCCAGGGACTCCTCTACTGCTGCTGCTCGTCCTGCTGAAGGACCTTTCAGTAGTCGATGGGGGACGCGGGGAGGCAAATTAGGAGTCTGTGCGTCCATTAGCTCGCATCGAGGTATTTCGCTGAGTCAGGGGTTTTCTGTTCTTGATTGGTTTCTTGTTTTTTTTTTTACTGAGGTTGTTTTCTACGAAGCTCTGTTGTGATTGTAATTATAATTTGGGTGTTTTTCTTTCTTTCTGTGGAATATTTAATCTGGGTAAAAATTTCTTCTACATTTGTTATTTCTTCTTATTTGTGAAAATTCTTAAAGTGACTGTAATTTGGGTGTTTTTCTTTATCATTTCTATTGAATTCATAATCAAGGAAAAAACTCCTTCTGTAATTTTGATATTTTTTTTTGAATTTGACAGAATGTTTCAACATGAAATTGAGGTTTAAAGACAAATACACACAAGTGTGTAGAGAGAGAGCAAGGTTAGAGTTTCTCCTTAGTTGGGAGATATAAAAAAAAAAAAAAGAAAGGAGACTTCACAGCGTGACAGTAGTCGCCAGCGTCGGAGTTTCTTTAGCAATTGCTGTAAACTTGGCTGTATTTAATTTTCCAGTTACGGAAACCATAAATATAAATAAATCTGAATATCATAACCGAGAGGAAGCAAATATAACTTGAATAAATGCTCAAGTCTAAATAAGCTACTGAATTAGTACTTAGTATTAATATTTTGCATTCCTATGTAGAGCTGATCCAATTGGGTAATTCAGAATTTAGATAATCTTATCAAATACAGCTGGTCTTAAACTTAGAAATACCCTCACTTTATTTCCTGTATTGAATTTATGGTAACATAATGTAAATATATATATATATATATATATATATATATATATATATATATATATATATATATATATATATATATATATATATATATATAATATACATATATATGTGTGTATGTATGTGTATATATATACATATATATACATATACATATATACATATACATATTTATATATATATATATATATATATATATATATATATATATATATATATATATATATATATATATATATATATATATATATATATATAAAATATGTTGGGCAATATCATCACTATTAAATAAACATCTTTTCATTGTATTTTCTAATGCAAGAAAAAAAAAAAGATACCAATTTCATCCAGTAATATTCCCGCCTGGATAATTAAATGAACAACGCCGGTATGTACACAACAGATATCCAGATACACACTAAAACATCAAGTTGTCCATACATAGAAAACGTAAACCGTAGCACTAGATCTATTTTAAAGCGTCCGATTTGTCCAACACCCGTACCTCAAAAGAACAGCAAAACAGATAAGGCGACTCGTGATCTAGGAAATTATTCATGTTGTCTGAATCCCTTTTCCTGTTACACGAACCAGTGTCTAAATTGAATTGAATTGAATTGAATATAGAATTTAGGCCAAAGTCCAAGCACTGGGACCTATGAGGTCATTCAGCGCTGAAATGGAAATTGACAGCAAATGTTTTGAAAGGTGTAACAGGAGGAAAACCTCGCAGTAGCATTATGAATCAATTGTTAGGAGAGGGAGGAAAGTAAGATGGAAGAAAGAATATGTATGAACGGAGGTACAGTAAAAGGAACGAAAGGGGTTGGAGCTAGGGGCCGATGGCACGCTGCAAAGAACCTTAAGTAATGCCTAAAGTGCACCGCATGAGGGGTACTGACGGCACTAACCCAGTAAGGGGAATAATGTCAAGCAGTGGCATTGGACATTGCAGCTGTGATCAGTCACTTTACAAGGATTGTTACGAAATGGTAGACATTGCTTGTTGAAAAGCATAGCACCGCTGTTGGCAACGGTGGAGTTTTTAATTTATAAGTATTGATATTACGAGCTCCTTTCGTTTGTAGTGATGAGAATAGAATGCCTTGCACTTGACATAATTCTCTTTGTCCTTTTGACCTCAAAATGGCGTGATGTGAAGTGGGTGTTGCAAGGAAATCAATATAATTTATACCCCGCTTGATTAGGTGAATAAGTATAGACATTATATATATATATATATATATATATATATATATATATATATATATATATATATATGTTTGTGTATGTGTTTCAAATAAATACTCACAGAAAACTGAACATACAATATGAAATTGAAAAAGTAAAAACAGATACTATAATTATCATTTTAAACACCCTCTCATAATAATAATAATAATAATAATAATAATAATAATAATAATAATAATAATAATAATAAAAATAATAATAATAATAATAACCATACCATTCTGATATATTAGTAAAGACAGTACGCCTTCGTACCAGAGCAGCGAAAATAACCGGCCTGGCCGAAGGCTTGTCCACCTGCCAGTAATCGAGTTACGTTGATTGTGAAGATGACCATCCACTATTGCAGGGCCTGACCCGAATGCTGTGTGACCTTTGAGGTCACTTCAGAGGTCATGACTCAAATTCCTACGTGACTTTTTCCTAAAACTGCTCAAACCGAAGATTGGTGGAGTTTCAAGTCAATATGATAGTGACAGGTTAAGTTTTTTTTTAAAGTTAAATTTTTTAAAAGTTAAGTTAAATTTTTTTTAAAGTTGCATGTTGTTTTTATAAAATTTCTGTGATTTCTCTCACGTTCCTGCTATCGAATTTGATGAATTTTTCAATTTTTTAAGCTACAAGATTATATAGAAATGCTAAGAGCGCAATTTCTCTCTCTCTCTCTCTCTCTCTCTCTCTCTCTCTCTCTCTCTCTCTCTCTCTCTCTCTCTCTCTAAGTACCAGTTCTTCTCTTTATATATCTTCTCTTGATAACTTGTATTCTAAACATTGCAACTGACGACAACTAGTGTTCTGTAATTCAGGTCAACAGTTCCGGAGGCCAGGTCAAAAGGTCATATCTCGAGTGGCCCATCTTCTAATCAGCGAAACTGTTTAAACAATAAAGAGGTAACATTTCATTTAGAGATGCATCAAAGGAAAACTGAAAAAAGATCAACGTATATTATACGAAAGGATCATATGGACGTCCAACTGATAATTGTACAAAGGAAAACCTTGAAAAATAAGAATTAAAAAAAAGCAATAAACCAGACGAAACATGACAGCATATAATCGGCGATCAAATGAGAGCGCCTTCGGCCAAGTTGAAATGGCATGTCAATCAGACTGAAGCTCGGTTGAAATGATCAGTTCAAAGAGCGAAGGGGGCCTTTTTTGTATTGCTTATATAAATTTATCATGAGGGTGGTAGTTTGGTAGTCGAACGAAATATTAACAGATATCTAAATGAAAATGAAATTCTTTAGAAAGTGAGAGAAACAGCTATTACTGACTTCGATATGAAAGTCTTGAAATAAGGGAAAAATAATAAACACCACTGAAATAGTTTTGCTTTCAGGATTAATGGGAATATCAGTTCTTGATTAATTGAGGAATAAAAGTAGGCAGGTGATGGAGGGGAGTTTTAATTGAAAGAACGAGGAGCATGGTGCAAATAAAAAAAAAAGGAAATATCCAGTAAAGGTGATAGAGTGAATAATGATTTTAAAGAATACGTGAAGTGCAGTGTTTCTTTGGGTCTGGAGAGACATTTCGTTTTGAAGCCTCATACATGAAGGGATACTAATCTCCGGATCTTATTATCTCGTCATGATAAAGCATATCAGGTAGCCAGGTCAAATCTGCCCTAAAATGGAAGACTGCAGTATTTGCAAAAATGCAAAACTTTGAAAAATGGTAGATACTGCAGTTTTCCCTTACTTTACTACTGATTTTGCAGACACTGCAAATGGAACTCCTAAGTACAGTATTGAAGAATCATTCTGAAACTGCAGTAACTTGTTTATTAGTGTTTCACGAGCCCAGTAGGTGGCATATCTCAATTTCGAAAATTTTGCAGATACTGAAGTTTTCCATTTTTGGGCAGAAATGTCAAATACTTTAAGACCTTTGGACCATATTACTTTTTTGGGGTATATGAGTGATAGAGAGTTCAGGCTTCACTATTTTTTTCTTTTTAATAATTCTGGATATGCGTTAAGTATGTTTAAAGTAAAAATGATTTAAGGTAGAGAAGGAAACGTGAAGAGTAATCTGGACGGGAAAATATTATGCGTTTTTAAACTCTTGATTAAAAGATAAAAACATCTCCGAAAATGTTTTTCGTACGAGAGCGACTCAAGTATTTGTTCTTTATTAATTAAAGAACAGAGGCAAAGAACAAAAGTCCCGTATATTGGTGGGGAATCTAATCAGAATTCTCTTGAAGGAGCGAGGGAGACAACTCAAGAAATAAAGAAGAATGACAAGTAAAGATAAATAAAAGATAGCAGAGGATATGAAATAAAAATATGGGGAAAAAACTGGGATATCATATGTCAGTGTAAAAGCAATGTTGCTCTCTCCAGATGTTATTCTCTCAAGCAGAACAAAGAGACGAATATAGTGGGAAAACAGAGGTTATTTGTTGTATGGCACATAAGAAGGGCCGCGTTTTAATCAGTAGAAAGGAAAATGTTCAAGTGGATTTGGAATTCAAGAGTGCGTTAATATGAGTTTTTAAGTAAAGGCAACAACTGGCCCATGAAGCAAAAATAAAAGGAAAAACATCACTGATGGTTCAAATTAAACAGAGATAAAAACATAACTAATTGGAGAGGAAAGCCTGATGTTTGACCAGGTCAGTCAGAACAATTTTACTTTCCATTTATTGAAGGAGAGACTTTCTTTATAGGAGTCTCTCTCTCTCTCTCTCTCTCTCTCTCTCTCTCTCTCTCTCTCTCTCTCTGGTATGCATCCACATTTTAGCCTTTTACTTTACTCCATTTCCGCTTTCTTTCTTCAATTTGGCTGTACAACCTTTTTGGCAATTACTTTATAGTGTAAAATGTGAAAATATGACGTCAAATGACATATGGTTGTGTGTGTATATGTATGTATGTATATATGTATATATATATATATATATATATATATATATATATATATATATATATATATATATATATATATATATATATTAGCTGACCAACCCGGCACTGCTCGAGAAAATTCTGAAGAAAACCAATAAACTCTCTCTCTCTCTCTCTCTCTCTCTCTCTCTCTCTCTCTCTCTCTCTCTCTCTCTCTCTCTCTCTCTCTCTCTCTCTCTTCTTCTTCTTCTTCTTCTTCTTCTTCTTCTTCTTCTTCTTCTTCTTCTTCCTTGCACTCATGTAGAAAACGAACCTTTATCTAAAAATTCCCAAAGTGTGCAACTGACTTTTCAGCATCAGAGACGAATCTTGAATAATAGAATGAAGTTGCAGTAGACAAAAATGCTTCTCATGTGTCATTCCTTACTGATAAAATTTACCTTAATGAAAATATGCTAGATTTATTGATCTTATTACGCACTGAAAAGTCTTGACAAATTGTAATAAATTACCAATATGGATTAGGCTGTTTGCTTACAGTTTCTCTCCTTATTTTTCCCCTGACAGTTTGGCGATGTGAAGAATAAATAGATTTTCAATGAAATTGAATTGGAATTTTCAAGATATCTTTTGAGAGGTATAAGTCAATAGTAGAGTGCTGCAATTTCTTTGCAGGTTAGGTGCTGCATAATATTTCAGGTGTCTTTTATGCAGTAGTTTCATTGGCGTATTATATAATACTAGTTCATTAATAACTACAGCTGACAAGTTTAATCTCGAAAGGTGTCGGTTCACAGATATATGGCTGATTCGACGCATTCCAGCCAGCTTAATATTTGTGATACGCTTTCACATTATTATTTAATAAGGGTAACTCTCACATAAATAACTTACCCTTGGTTGACCTGTAAAGGTCAGAGGTCAAGGTGCCATATTTGATGAGGTCGAAATGATTTATACTAGGCTCCATATTTGTGAGGCTCTTTGTTGTTGATGAAACATGAGGGTGAATAATATATATATATATATATATATATATATATATATATATATATATATATATATATATATATATATATATATATATATATATATATATACATACACACATACATGCTTACATACATATGTACGTACACACACATATATATATGTATGATATACATACATACATATACTTGTGTGCATATGCATGTATGTATATTAATTACCCTTGTGATTATATATATATATATATATATATATATATATATATATATATATATATATATATATATATATATATATATATATATATGTGTGTGTGTGTGTGTGTGTGTGTGTGTGTGTGTGAGTGCGTGCGTATTTGCGCTTGTGCGTGTGTGAAGAAACGATCGATACAGGACGCATGTACTACTGGTACTTCCATCAGACCATTCCCCTCATACCTAGGCTTTCAGCTTGTCCCAATTCCCTCAGCCCTTTTCAACTCTCTCTCTCTCTCTCTCTCTCTCTCTCTCTCTCTCTCTCTCTCTCTCTCTCTCTCTCTCTCTCTCTCTCTCAAGCCCTTTAATCATTATCATTAACATCAACCAGGTCGCGCTGGCTGGTCACCCAATTCGGCGTTTCCGGAAGGCCGGTCAAAGGTCAAATATCCAGTGACCTCCTCTGGACCGTAGCAGCTTTCTCCACTAACGTTATACAGATACAGTTACGAGATGTCCAGTCCTGTGTGTATGAGGGTGTGTATGTGTTTCCTGTATACTGAGTGTGTATGTGTTTCCTGTATACTGTATATGTGATGTCAAGATGTGTCGGTTTTGGTAGTGGAATGTAGGAGTTGGGGGGAATTTATATATAATGTATAAAATGCTGAAAACGTCACAGAATAGATACGCTTTTGCTAAAAGGGATTTCCATTGCTTCTGAATTAATTAGAGGCAAAAAGTGTATAATAAAAATCGCTCTATTGATGGGATGGGTAACAGAGGAGAATTTTTTTATAGAAATAAAAAAATGGAGGGGGAAACTCCAGTTTGAAATTTGGAGAGGCAAAGGGATAAAGGAAAATATCATAAAGTGAATGTTTACTGTGAAAAGTTTTCTAAGGGAAATTTGAAATGAACAATAATTTTTGAATAAAGTAGAGAAGTTTTTTTTTTTTGCATCTGTGGATTTTGATCCTTTACAATTTCAGTTGGGTTTAGTAAATGATTAACTCGAGTCTAGTTATTCACTTTTTCATTTTTGGTCATTTTGATTTATCCATTTATGATTACAATGAGTTTGCATATCATCTATCAGGTTTCGAAGCCACACAGTTGAAGAGAGGTACATTGACATACAGTAATAGGCATGATTTAGGCATAGTTCAGGCTTAAATGAGAAGGACTGGACATTTTATGGGATCTGACAATGTAGTCGTGCGCATGCGCGAACAGACATTTATGAAGTGCAGTTCTGTGTCTTTTTTTTTTTTTACACTTTCAGAAGAGGTGAGTGATGTGCAAAGAGTATTATATAAAAATGTTTCGGGTCAATAATAATTAGAGATTCTATATACAGAACAATTTTTATTTCTTACTTTAGTTACGTTTAATGTCCTGTGACAAATAATAAAAGCGTTTTGGTACTTATTCAGTAACAGGCTTGAATCATCAGAATGTTGTTGATATTGCTAAAATTTCTTTCCGTGCAAAATTTTTAGTAATATCCTGTTTGTTATGTTACGTAAAATATTACTTTCAGAAGAGATAAAGGACGTTTCGGGTCAGGTTTAATTAGAGACTTCTATATGAAAAGCAATTTTTATCGTAGGAGTAATATTTCTTTATTTAATTACGTTTAATGTCTGTAAAAAATAATACAAGAAATAACTTTAAGAATGTTATTTATAATGCAAATATTTCTTTTCGTTCCCAGTGTTTAGCAATATTCTGCTTGTTATGTTAAGTGTGATATTACTTTTATTCGAGAATATTACTTTATGAGCGGAACATTCGCAAGTTAAATTTGGGTTAAATAATCTAGAATATAAAATAAAGTCAATTATCAACTTGTATTCCTGAAACGTTTTTCAACATAGAAATACAATTAGCGTAGTCAAAGAGATATCATTCAGGACAAAACGGTATCGTAAAATTCATCAATTGCCTGCTTATTTTAAAAAAAGTGACATTGACCAGGCTAATAAAAACAAGCACATTGCAAGTAAAAGGTCAAAAATCTTTTGCAATTCCGAGAATGCATCAGTTTTGCCCTGCAACCAATTAACCGAGAGTAATATTAAAAGAAAAGAAAGAAACGTATAAAAAAAGAGATGGACTTCAGTTCAGACCTTCAAGTAAAAATCCATGGTTTTATATTCGAACAATAAAGCAGTAGGTATTGACGAGCAGATCATATACTTTCACAGGTAACCCCTCTCAGATACACCTGGGTCCCTCCACGTTGACAATGAAGGGGGGAAAAAGAATGGCATGGGGAAATCTATATGGGGAAGACTGTGGTTTTAGGTAGGTGGGTGGGTAAGCTGTGAGTTAGTTAGTGTTGGGAAAGGGAAAATATTCTTTTGAAAGATTATTTACAGTGACCTTTGGTATTGCTTGAAGCAATGAATAGTTTTGTAAAGAGATTCCAGTGTAAACGTGAGGTAAAGGAAAATAAGTGAAGAAAATTAGGAAGCTAAGAACTGTACCAAAAATGAGCGAAGACAATTAAGAAGCTAAGAATTATATAAAAAATGAGTGAAGTAAATTAGGAAGTTATGTATTATTTCAGAAATGAGTGAGGAAAATTAGGAAGCTGAGAATTATATCTGAAATGAGTGGAGGAGATTAAGAAGTTATGGATTATTTCAGAAATGAATGAAGAACTCCAAGAAGCTAAAAGTATACCATAAATTAGTGAGGAAAATTAGAAAGCTGAGAATCAGATCAGGAATGAGTGAATAAAATTAGGAAGCTTTGAATTATATCAGAAATGAGCGAGGAAAATTAGAAAGATGAGAATCATATCAGAAATGACTGAAAATATAACACTTATGCAAAAATAATTATTGTCCATCTCAGACAGAATGAAGCAATCTTCGACAAAGGATGAAAAACAATTACATCAGAAATGAGTGGAGGAAATTAGGAAGCTAAGACTTACACCAGAAATGAGTGAAGATACAACACCGATCCAAAAATGACGATACTATATTATCTTAGACAGAATGAACCAATTTTCGATAAAGGATTAGAGGTAAAAAAAAATACATATATAAATGACAGAAAAGGGTTACGTTAGCCTTAGGGGAACATGTATTACCTCTGAATTAATTAAAGAGAGACAAGGCGACATCATAAAAATAGAAGGGGGAACTTCGATGAAAAAATATGGAAACGGAGTAGGAAAACTCTTCAGTGGGAAGAGGGAAGGGAGAGCAACGAATGAAAAATATAATTAGAAATGGAATGTTAAATTAGGAAAGTTTCATTTTGGGGGAAAGAATATGAAGTGAAGAATAATTGTTGCTTGCGGTAAAGATGTTATTTTTTGTTTCCGTGCTTTGATCCACAATAATTGCAATTTTGCTTACCAAAAGCCCTTAGGTATATTCTATGGAGTTTTTTTTTATATTTACTATGAACCTTCTGCTTATGCATACATTAACAGGGAAACATGCACATAAAAACACACGCCTTAAGATGCGTCCACACTTCAGTAAAATGTCAAAAACATGTCGGTAACTAACCGCAGACTTCACTAACAAATTGAATACAAGTCAACGAATTACTGTTAGTTCTAATCAGTCCATCATAATATTTTCTATCATTTGTCAAAGGATTGTTCTCCACCTGAGGTCGTTGATTTATTTTCAACATGTTTGTGACATGTATGCGATAAGTTGCCTACGTGTTTATGACATATTTTCCTGTAGTGTCGGCGCACCCTGATCGAATACTGGCGGGTTGGTCGTAAGTTAAACTACTGCAACTTTGTATTCTTTTGAGTGCCATTCCTGAGGTCAGTGATGAATTGTGGCCAGTGTAAGGCCAACTTCATCTCTCCACAAATACAGAATCGCAATATATTTAATATCAATGCAATTAATTCATGTTCGCATCCAATCTAACTTTATACAATCTCCATCACACATGGAACTTCATTCATCCTCCTCAAACTTCCCAGGTTAATATTTTCATTATAAAAGGGGTTAGCCTTGAAGTCTTTTGAGGGAGACAGAAGAAGGTTCCGAAATATTTGGTTGCAACGTGTATATAGTGTTTTATGGGCCTTTTTATATTCATAGTATGCTGCTGGATTACGATAAAAGACATTCATATAAATATAATTATATATAGGCCTATATATATTTATATATATGTATGTATCTGTATATATATATATATATATATATATATATATATATATATATATATATATATATATATATATAGAGAGAGAGAGAGAGAGAGAGAGAGAGAGAGAGAGAGAGAGAGAGAGAGAGAGAGAGAGATTTTATACTACATACTCATATATCTCCTCACTCGTATATCTCCTCGATTGGCTTTCAGCGCTGAGAAATATACGAACTTCTCATTTCTTTTCCAAATGCTTTCATCAGCAGTCCAGGATGGGGAAGGGGGAGGAGGAGGAGGAGGAATGTCTCCTTCATTCCATGACTGAAGGAAGACGTCGCTGTCCAGAGGAGGTCATTAAACATGTAACCTTTGACCGGCCTTCCGGAAAGGTCAGATTGAGTCTCCGGAGGACTGATTGACGTTAATTATAACGACGGCGAGAGAGAGAGAGAGAGAGAGAGAGAGAGAGAGAGAGAGAGAGAGAGAGAGAGAGAGAAGTAGCTAGGAATATTGAGAGGTGAATGAAATGTCCTACGTTAATGAAAGTTGGGAAGTTCTTTTATATTTTTATCTTTTATTTATCTTTTAATCTCTCTCCCTGTCACTCCGACAGACATTCTCTCTCTCTCTCTCTCTCTCTCTCTCGTTCTCTCTCACGCTCTCTCTCTCTCTCTCTCTCTCTCTCTCTCTCTCTCTCTCTCTCTCTCTCTCTCTCTCTCTCTCATTTTTATTTTTCCTTCTTTACCTGTTAGTCTTGCTCAGTCCCTCCTACTGACACATTCTCTCTCTCTCTCTCTCTCTCTCTCTCTCTCTCTCTCTCTGGAGGAAGAGAAATAGCTAAAAAGAATAAGAGGTGAATGAAATGTCGCACGTTAATGTAAGTAGTGAACTTCTTTTATTTATCATCTTTTATTCACCTAATCTCTTTCCCTGTCAGTCCTACTGACACACATTTTCTCTCTCTCTCTCTCTCTCTCTCTCTCTCTCTCTCTCTCTCTCTCTCTCTCTCTCTCTCTCATCCCAGATAAAATGTTTCATAACACTCAAATATTTGAAAAACATGTTAACTAGAGATATCATTTTCAGTCGAATAACTTTTATACGGGTTTTGATTTTTATATTATCTTGAATAACAGATTTTGTCTCACTTCCGGCTTATAAACTTTATTTCTCATGTCTTTCCTCAACTCAAGAAAGGCGTGACGAAATTGAATTTTTTTTATATTAACTATTATCAGATTTTGTAAAAAACCAGTGTTCCATTTCTTATCCATTCTGAAGTATGGGAATAATTCTTCCCCCTTCAGTTCAAGTAAGAGCCATAAATTTTACACCTAGACTCCATTCCTTGTCTGAATAAAGACCCCATTCCTTTTCGGAATATAGACTGTTCCTTTTCGGAATACAGACTCTATTCCTTTCCGGAATAAAGATTCCATTCCTTTTCGGAATACAGACTCTATTCCTTTTCGGAATAAAAATTCCATTCCTTTTCGGAATCAATACTCCTTCTTTTCTTATACTAAATACTGCATTAAAAAGACTAAGAAATTAACTCAACTTTAGAATTAACTAATAAATTTCAATTAAAGAACTAAGACTGCCTGAGATATCCAAGAAAATGATAAGGGGAGGTCTTCGCAGAAAGGGTAAAGTCAGTGGTGATGTGAACTTTGACCTGTCTTCCGTGAATCCTGAATAGGGTCTCGTACAGCTCTGGTGGACGTTGATCGTGAGGGTTAGAGAGAGAGAGAGAGAGAGAGAGAGAGAGAGAGAGAGAGAGACAAATGAACTCTCACATTATAATGTAATTTTATAAGTTTTACATTCATTAATGCCGGAAATTATCCAATGAAATTCATATGGTTACTTTATTCTAAATTGTTCATAAGGATGTTCCCCTATCTCTCTCTCTCTCTCTCTCTCTCTCTCTCTCTCTCTCTCTCTCTCTCTCTCTCTCTCTGTCGATCGATCGATCGAAAATCGTCATGACTAAATTTCATTACTAAACATTCGACTACAACACTCTCCCAAAAATAAATATTATCTAAATTGAGATAAAAAAAAAACTATCTTTCCTATTATTCCAACATTAAATAGGATTCTTTATCACTGGCACTTTGTACTTAAACCTCACTAAACCAGATGACTCTCAGCTCCTCACTAAACCAGGTGACTTTCAGCTCCCCACTAAACCAGATGACTTCCAGCTCCTCGCTAAACCAGATGACTTTCAGCTCCTCGCTTAACCAGATGACTTTCAGGTCTTCACTAACGAGGTGACTTTCAGCTCCACACTAAAACCAGGTGACTTTCAGCTCCTCACCAAACCAGATGACTTTCAGCTCCTCGCTTAACCAGATGACGTTCAGCTCCTCACTAACCAGGTGACTTTCAGCTCCACACTAAACCAGGTGACTTTCAGCTCCTCACCAAACCAGATGACTTTCAGCTCCTTACTAAACCAGATGACTTTCAGCTCCTCACTAAACCAGATGACTTTCAGCTCCTCACTAAACTAAATGATTTTCAGCTCCTCGCTAAACCAGATGACTTTCAGCTTCTTACTAAACCAGATAATTTTGAACTCCTCTCTAAACCAGATGACTTTCAGCCCCTCACCAAACCAGATGACTTTCCGCTCCCCACTAATCCAGATGACTTTCAGCTCCTCGCTAAACCAGATGACTTTCAGATCCTCACTAAACCAGATGACTTTCAGCTCCTCGCTTAACCTGATGACTTTCAGGTCCTCACTAACCAGGTGATTTTCAGCTCCTCACTAAACCAGGTGACTTTCAGTTCCTCACTAAACCAGGTGACTTTCAGCTCCCCACTAAACCAGATGACTTCCAGCTCCTCGCTAAACCAGATGACTTTCAGCTCCTCGCTTAACCAGATGACTTTCAGGTCTTCACTAACGAGGTGACTTTCAGCTCCACACTAAACCAGGTGACTTTCAGCTCCTCACCAAACCAGATGACTTTCAGCTCCTCGCTTAACCAGATGACGTTCAGCTCCTCACTAACCAGGTGACTTTCAGCTCCACACTAAACCAGGTGACTTTCAGCTCCTCACCAAACCAGATGACTTTCAGCTCCTTACTAAACCAGATGACTTTCAGCTCCTCACTAAACCAGATGACTTTCAGCTCCTCACTAAACTAAATGATTTTCAGCTCCTCGCTAAACCAGATGACTTTCAGCTTCTTACTAAACCAGATAATTTTGAACTCCTCTCTAAACCAGATGACTTTCAGCCCTCACCAAACCAGATGACTTTCCGCTCCCCACTAATCCAGATGACTTTCAGCTCCTCGCTAAACCAGATGACTTTCAGATCCTCACTAAACCAGATGACTTTCAGCTCCTCGCTTAACCTGATGACTTTCAGGTCCTCACTAACCAGGTGATTTTCAGCTCCTCACTAAACCAGGTGACTTTCAGTTCCTCACCAAACCAGATGACTTTCAGCTCCTAACTAAACCAGATGACTTTCAGCTCCTCACGAAACCAGATGACTTTCATCTCCTCACCAAACTAAATGACATTCAGCTCCTCATTAAACCAGATGATTTTCAGCTCCTCCCTAAATCAGATGACTTTCAGCTCCTTACTAAACCACATGACTTTCAGCTCCTCACTAACCAGATGACTTTCAGCTCCTCACTAAACTAGATGACTTTCAGCTCCTCATTAAACCAGGTGACTTTCAGCTCCCCACTAAACCAGATGACTTTCAGCTCCTCGCTAAACCAGATGACTTCCAGCTCTGTATACAAAACATTCCATAGTGGTCTATAGAAAGTTCAGTTACGTCATCTAACGTGACCTCGGGGACGACGTAATATTCTGGTCAGGCGCCGCTAAAGTAGTGGGCGGTCGTCTTATGAATCAGCTGTAACCCAATTATTGGAAGGGGGGCAGTCTCCTGGCCACTACAATTTTACAGTTGTACGTAGTTGTAATACAAACGCACCGCTTTGCTACAACTGCTTTCTTCATTATATATATATATATATATATATATATATATATATATATATATATATATATATATATATATATATATATATATATATATATATATATATATATATATATATATATATATATATATATTCTAAGTCATGGTCCTTTTCTTAATTGTCAAGTACTAACTGCTTGCCATGGGGTTAATATCTTTTATCTCCATTTAGTGTTTGTCAATTCTCCTTAAACATAACCGCCAACTGAAAAATCAGTTTTACTTAAATTTCTGTACTTAAATTTCTGTTATTTCATAGCTCTCACATTAAGTGTCTTTCTTTTATATTTCTTTTTTTTTCATTTCAGTGGTACGTACAGCATAATCCATTTACTATCCCCAATCACTTTAGAGGAGTCTGTGCAATTTACAGATAACATAACGAATTCCCTAATATATGTTTAAATTTATTGCCTTTCTTATAACTGCACATAACAACTAATTACGCAAAAAAAGACAAAGATACCATTACATCTTCCAAACGGAACTATCACACCTCACTTACTGAAGGAGAAATACCAGGGAACTCCATCAATTAGATAAGTGGAAGACACCATTGAATGGCGGAGATCACTGATGACGTAATCTATGATCGGTCTTCCGCAAAGTCTTAATTGGCTCTCCTGAGCAATGGCTCGCGTTACTTATAGAGATTAAAGGACGAGTGAGGTAGGGAGAGAGAGAGAGGGGGAGTGAGTGATTTGGTAAAGAGCCGTGAGGATATAAACTGTTGAAGGGAAAGGATTTGTCGTATTGGTGAGTGGGTGGATTTGATGTATCTCTGTTTCTGTTTTTTTTTTTTTTTATGAAAGGGCTGTTTCTGAGTCTGTTTACTAATGTACTCTCTCTCTCAGTTTACTAATGTACTCTCTCTCTCTCTCTCTCTCTCTCTCTCTCTCTCTCTCTCTCTCTCTGGAAGGTCGGTGAAATTTGAAGACATTTGACTGTTTTATTAGTGAATGATTGAATTGGGTTTTTCTGTTTTCCTTTTTTTTTAGATCTGTCTCTGACTTACTTTCACCAACATTCTCTCTCTCTCTCTCTCTCTCTCTCTCTCTCTCTCTCTCTCTCTCTCTCTCTCTCTCTCTCTCTCTCTCTCTCTCAGGTCAATGAAACACCAATTTAACACACTGATAAATCAACTCGTGCACAACTTATTTTCATAACTACCTATCTAAAATTACAAGAAATCAAAACAAGCACAAAATCTTTAAAAATCCAGAACTAATTAGTTTCTGTCTCTAGGATCTGAATATTGCAAAATGGCGTTTAGGAATTCAAGACAACTCATCTGAACTTCGTCAGCACTGGTTATTTTAAATCCCCTACAGACAGTAATTCTGTAAACCCTATCTTCAAAATCTCTCTTGCTTCTTCTATGTTGTAAAATACTTCCATAGCAGTTGCCTTCTATATTTCGAGGCCACTCATTTCCAGTACTTCTCTCTCACCATGTATCTAATACAAATTACGTTGCTGTAGTTCTTGTATTAATTAGAACGTAAACAATGCATGTTTCCGAGTACGGATATTAGAAACATGAAAATTTTAATACATACGTGAACTCTGCACAATTCTAAAAGTAATGACTCGTCGTTATAAAATATCCAAGGAATAGTTTTTCTCATAAAAAGATAATAAAATAGAAAACTTTTATTAATCGAATATATGATTAATTAGATCCGTCATCAAAGAAATATGCAATAAAGGAAAAAGGGAGAAAGAAGGGTGATGAATACGGAAAGGGAAGTAGATAGATAAGGCAAAAGAAAGAGAACGAGACGAAACTGCAGGTGAAGAGGTTCTTTTGATCCTTTGTATTTATTTCTTTTAATTATTTGGATAGTTTTAGTGTAATACCTGAATATTTATAATTATATTAACGTGTCATTATGTCACAATCGTTTGCAGTTATTCAGATCTATTTGCATGCATACAAAGGTGCATATTAAAGGGATTGAATTGAAAAAGAATTATCGATGCCATCATCAATTAAAGAATAGAAAATGAGGGCAGAAATAAGTAGCAAAAAGTTGTCTTCGAATTGTAAAAAATATCAGAAAAATATGACATGGATTATCTTATGTAATTGCAACTGTTGCTTAATTCTTCAAAAACCACCTGGTATGTCTCAGAAGGTAATTACACATGCTGTCTGTAAGCCCCTAAATAAAAGAAAAATATGTCATGTCAGTTTAAATATTATATTTGAATGTTATTCAAGTATGTTACAGAAATAGTAATGGACATTGGTCAATATTTTGTAAAACCTGATTATAGTGGTAGGGGGCCCATGACAATATTGACCATAATGTGTACTTGTAATTACGAAGTTCTACTGGTGGTCATGCTTGCTTGCAATTCAGTGGTATCCAAGAAAAGAGTTATTGTCTATAAAGTCAAATATAAACTCAAATTTGAGTAGAAAAAATCTATACTGAATTTTTTATTGTAAACTGTAACCAATTTTCATTTTATTTTTATTTCCAAATGTATTTTACACGCGAAATCACATGCATCTCAAAATTTCAGCACAACTTTATGAATGAAAAAGAAATTTACTTGAGCCTTTTACAAATAGCAAAACGAATAAAGCATTGAGTTCTCCTTTGAAAGGAAAGCAGTTTCAATTAATATATATATATATATATATATATATATATATATATATATATATATATATATATATATATATATATATATATATATATATATATATATATATATATATATATATATATATCTCAATTCTTCTTCTTTCACGCGCAGTAGGCACCTACCAATGAAAACAAACTCACAGGGAACAAAATAAAAAGTGAATTAAACGCCTATGTAGCCATCAGAATGGCAGAATCATCCCAGTAAATCAATTAAACGAAAGACAGACTAAAACGAACGAGAGAAAAAAAAATGACGAATGGGACGTATGATAAACTTTATAAAACATCGGCGCGTAATGACTTCCCCTTCTGCGATTCGGACGATGAAGAAACAGCTATTGAAAGGAAGATAATTTATTTTTATAGGTCATCTCTCCGGAACACACCTGCGGCCCCTACCTCCGTCCAGGAGGAAAAGAGGAGGCTCTTCCTGATATGCTCTGTGATTGGTTTGTTTATTTAGTTTGTTTGGAAGGTATTATGATCTCGCTTTTCGAGATCGACAGGTTCTTTACTGAAACAAGTAGTTGGGCTGAAATGACTGACGAGAGGTGACAAACAAAGGAGAGAGGAGCAGAACAAATACAAAAAGTTTACCTTAAAATTGATTTATTTACAGTAAGCTATGTACATATTCACAGTCGAGTCAGGTTCAATTAAATTTAAAATAAATGAACATATCATGAATAACCAAAAGCATCATAAGGATGAGCAGCTCAACAGACACATTACAAATGATGAGTCAAAAATAACGTAAAACATTAGCAGCACAATTACATTTACATAAATTCAGAACCTAGAACACAAAATCCCAGAACAATAAATGGTCAAATCAATAAAATAGATTAACAAATCATAAACATACAAAATCATGAATATAAACAGGCAGCAAAGCGATGAACATCCTCAGACGACCTCAATAGAGTCGACGAAACAGCCCCAAGCTGCTTAACAGGAACACTGCAGGACAACTCCGACAGAGCCGACACGGCAACCATCTCGTCCTCAAGCACAGTGCTGACGTCCTCCTCCAGTACTGACGACCACGACAGAGCCGACACGGCAACCATCTCGTCCTCCAAGAAACGTACTGACGTCCTCCTCCAAACACGACGACCACGACAGAGCCGACACGGCAACCATCTCGTCCTCAAGAAACTCTCCGCTGCTCTGCTGCCAGGACCTGACTCGCAGGTACTGATACCTGCAGCTGCTACTCCAGCTGGCTTGCTGCTACCCTCAACCTGACTCGTTGCTGCTACGAACCTGACTGACGAAGTCTGACGCCATCCATCAGACGTCAACTCGCCAGTAATTAAAAACAAACAAAAACAAAGGAGGCAACAATCCACTAAGGGAACAATCGACAAACGATTGTTCCTAACACCTCCCCACCTAACAGAAAAAAAAAGATTTTCAATAAAAATTTTTTTTTTTTTACAGACAAAATACTCTCCCCCAATGCTGCCACACCCTCGCCAGCCAAAACAGAACCAATCCTGGCAAGGTCGCCAATATTATGATCTCGCTTTTCGAGATCGACAGGTTCTTTACTGAAACAAGTAGTTGGGCTGAAATGACTGACGAGAGGTGACAAACAAAGGAGAGAGGAGCAGAACAAATACAAAAAAGTTTACCTTAAAATTGATTTATTTACAGTAAGCTATGTACATATTTACAGTCGAGTCAGGTTCAATTAAATTTAAAATAAATGAACATATCATGAATAACCAAAAGCATCATAAGGATGAGCAGCTCAACAGACACATTACAAATGACGAGTCAAAAAAAACGTAAAACATTAGCAGCACAATTACATTTACATAAATTCAGAACCTAGAACAAAAAATCCCAGAACAATAAATGGTCAAATCAATAAAATAGATTAACAAATCATAAACATACAAAATCATGAATATAAACAGGCAGCAAAGCGATGAACATCCTCAGACGACCTCAATAGAGTCGACGAAACAGCCCCAAGCTGCTTAACAGGAACACTGCAGGACAACTCCGACAGAGCCGACACGGCAACCATCTCATCCTCAAGCACAGTGCTGACGTCCTCCTCCAGTACTGACGACCACGACAGAGCCGACACGGCAACCATCTCGTCCTCCAAGAAACGTACTGACGTCCTCCTCCAAACACGACGACCACGACAGAGCCGACACGGCAACCATCTCGTCCTCAAGAAACTCTCCGCTGCTCTGCTGCCAGGACCTGACTCGCAGGTACTGATACCTGCAGCTGCTACTCCAGCTGGCTTGCTGCTACCCTCAACCTGACTCGTTGCTGCTACGAACCTGACTGACGAAGTCTGACGCCATCCATCAGACGTCAACTCGCCAGTAATTAAAAACAAACAAAAACAAAGGAGGCAACAATCCACTAAGGGAACAATCGACAAACGATTGTTCCTAACAGAAGGAAAGAAAGCAGGAATTCGGTTGTTTGTGTAGGGGGGGAAAAATGGAGTTCGTTTCGCTGACAGAGGTGGTGATTTTATTAGTGGGGGAGTGTGTATGGAGTTTGGAGGAGTGATTTGAAGGGGTGAAGTTGACTAGTTTGTGCATAACAGTAAAGTTCAGTCCAAAAATAGAATTTTTGAATAACGACGAATAACGATAAAAAACAACAAATAGTGACGATGTGGGGACTTGTAAAAATATAAGGTGGACATACTATAACTGGGCAGGAATAGAAAGGATAAAGTTCGGATTAGGGAAGTAGTGAAGATTTTTTAACAAGTTTAGTATTGCATTGACAACTGTACATTCTTGGGAAAAATTCATTGCTCTTTGGGGCAGTGAAAAATTAATGGTTACACAAAACACAAAATACATATTTATATGTGTATATACACATATATATATATATATATATATATATATATATATATATATATATATATATATATATATATATATATATAATTCTGGCTTTGTACATATACCATGATATGTTCTCGATAATATTTTGCCGTTACTTTAACTTGAAGCTGTAGACTTTTTTCATTAAGCATGGGAAACAGTTCCTTTCGCTGTCATATATCATGAAGGCTTTAAGTCACGTTAGAAAGCATGAAGATGTAATTTACTTTGTTTTTACTCACATAGATAATTCAGAAAGTAACTCCTATATTATATAAACTTCTTTTTTCCCAATTACATTTGGCGAAAATTAAGGCCTGGTAGCAATTTCATATCACTAACATATCATGTAAAGTTTTAATTACTCTAAAACACGTGGACATATGATTTACTTTGCGTTTTTACTCGCGTAGATACACCCTAAAGCTAATTACGCTTATAAACTAATAAACATATCTGCTTACTCAATGGGATCAATTCCGTTTTGCTATGATAAATATCCTTTAGAATTTTAGTCACCTTAAAACACGAGGAAATGTTTTATTCTCGCCGTTTTTACACCTATAGATACGAACTTCGGCTTCATCGAAAAGTCAGAAGAGTATTCTCTCTCTCTCTCTCTCTCTCTCTCTCTCTCTCTCTCTCTCTCTCTCTCTCTCCAAACTCCTTCCAAATCTCGGATAATGACACCAGCTCTCTCGCTTTCTCTCTGTCTCTCTCTCTCTCTTTCCAAATCTCGGGTAATGACACCAACTCTCTCTCTCTCTCTCTCTCTCTCTCTCTCTCTCTCTCTCTCTCTCTCTCTCTCTCTCTCTCAAAACTCCTTCCAAATCTCAGGCAATGACACCATCTCTCGCTCTCTCTCTCTCTCCCCAAATCTCGGGTAATGACACCAACTCTCTCTCTCTCTCTCTCTCTCTCTCTCTCTCTCTCTCTCTCTCTCTCTCTCTCTCTCTCTCTGTAAGGTAAGGTAAGGTAAGGTCGCTCTCTCCAAACTCCTTCCACATCTCAGGTATTGACACTCTTTTTCTCTCTCTCTCTCTCTCTCTCTCTCTCTCTCTCTCTCTCTCTCTCTCTCTCTCTCTCTCTCTCTCTCTGTGTGTGTGTGTGTGTGTGTGATACTCCTTGGCGATCGTCATCCTTGATCTCTTATATATAAATATATATATCGGCGCTTTCCCACTGAACGAGGCGGAGATTGGAAGAAGCCTGCACAGGCGTCGCCTCTTTATTGAATTTCCACGTAAATTCCTGCCTCAAACATGCTATTTCGGAGCTCATTTCCTTCTCTCGCGTCGAATATGTGGCCGGGGATATATTTCCTCAAGGGGTGGGGTTTTTTTCGGAGATCAGACGGTTTTTTGAGACATTTTTATATTCGTTTTGGGAAATAGTTTTTTTTTTTCACAGGCTGTTGTCGAGCTCGCATTATTATTATTATTATTATTATTATTATTATTATTATTATTATTATTATTATTTCTTGGTGAGTTTTCCCTCTTTAGAAGACGGCTCTTACAAAAAAAGATGTGGTACCTTTCACAATAACCTGTAATTATGAAAGAAATTAATATAAACTTAAATTGGCTTTGCCATTTAATGCTGTGTGTTATTTATCTCCCTTCTGCACGCTCTCATGCCTCGCAGTGTCACTGCCTGGCAACCAAATACTTTTGATGTCTCACCTACCTCTTGCCAAGACCTCTGACTCACAACCCCCTTTTGCCACTTCAAATTCGGTATATCCTTGCCTCCTAAGCAACTGGGTATGTACTTCCTTTATCTCTCTCTCTCTCTCTCTCTCTCTCTCTCTCTCTCTCTCTCTCTCTCTCTCTCTCTCTCTCTCTCTCTAATGTATATATATATATAAAACTCTATATATATATATATATATATATATATATATATATATATATATATATATATATATATATATATATATATATATATATATATTAGTTCCCCGTTGGATGGGTTGGTATCTTTGTCGGCTAGCACTCTGCTGGGCCCGCGTTCGGTTCGCCAGCCGGCCAATGAAGGATTAGAGAAATTTATTTCTGGTGATAGAAATTCATTTCTCGTTATGATGTGGTTCGGATTCCACAATAAGCTGTAGGTCCCGTTGCTAGGAACCAGTTGGTTCTTAGCAACGTAAAATAAATCTAATCCTTCAGGCCAGCCCTAGGAGAGCTGTTAATAAGCTCAGTGATCTGGTTCAACTAAGGAATACTGAACTTTTAACACACACACACACATATATATATATTATATATATATACACACACACACACACACACACACACACACACACACACATATATATATATATATATATATATATATATATATATATATATATATATATATATATATATATATATATATATATGTATGTATGTCGGCAATACCATCAAAACTTATTGCAAAACCAGTTCCCGCTCTATCTCAAAATGAGTCAAACCAACCAACTACACGCGCTGCTGACTTCAGTAAAGCTGAGACCCCGTTTAGAAAGCCGCCTTCGGGGCGGTGGGTCTTGAGGAGGGGGAGAGTTGAGTAAATTACCGGAAGTTAATTGGGGAAACCGCCATTGATCTGATACAGAGAAATTAGATGAAGTAAGTTTTAGAGAGCGCTAAATGGGAAAGTCAATGACCGCTAATTTGTGGTTATTAGTCTTATAGATTTTTTTTTTTATTTCAGAGAGAGAGAGAGAGAGAGAGAGAGAGAGAGAGAGAGAGAGAGAGAGAGAGAGATGAGCATCCTATGCAGGCATATGTAGCTAATATGTGGTTATTAGTCTTATGGATGCTTTTTTAAAATTTCAGAGAGAGAGAGAGAGAGAGAGAGAGAGATGAGCATCCTGTGTAGGCATTTGTAGCTAATATGTGGTTATTATTCTTATGGATGCTTTTTTTAATTTCACAGAGAGAATGAGAGAGAGAGAGAGAGAGAGAGAGAGAGATGACCATCCTATGTAGGCATATGTAGCAGTTGATTTGATTGATAATAAGTTGATTTTATTTTCTCTGTAGCCATCTCATGTTACTGTATATTCTTGAGAATAAAATTACTTTACAGTTACTCAGTGAAGGAAGGAAGAAATGAGTATTTGTTTTTAAATAAACATCAAAAGTTGCGTGGTAACGAAACTGAACAAACTTATTAAGGCTTTTGTGGGTATTCATAATTTCCAAAGTCGATTGTTTAAATAAAGAGTGAAAGAGATTTAAACCTTCTATCAAGCTTGACATCTAATTACTCACATCCAAGAGAATGGATGTAAATCAAATATATATATAGTACTGTCTTTTCTCTCTCCAGTTATACATAAATTTTTAACTTTTTTTGAATGGTCGGTTTGTACGCCCATCACTCATAGTTTTTTACGGTGTATACATACATACATACATACATACATACATACATACATACATATATATATATATATATATATATATATATATATATATATATGTGTGTGTGTGTGTGTTTCTCTGGTATGTAAATTAACAGAATATAGATCCCATAATCAATTCCATTATCACATACTTTGCCAGCGTTAATTTCTGCTTATCTATTAAAAAAATTCCCCAAACACATTAAAATCACGGTCTACTGCAATCTATTCAGAGAAGCACCCTAATGCCTAGTAGCCTTAAGGACGAGAGTCGCGCGAATTCCTCGCGATCATTAATAGCTCCTAATTGTATCGGGGGTGGGGTGTGGCGGGGGGGGGGATGGGGAGCGGAATCACCATTGATCTGATACAGGGTAAGTTGATAAAGGTATTTTCCCGAGCGCCAAACGTGAAGCCACTTATCGTTTCCTTTTTGTTTTTATTTTCCAGTTTCCCCTTTTACTGTTTTCTGTGAAGAAAAGTGTTTTTTAGGGCAGAAATATATATTTTTATTTTGCTTCTTTATTTTTTCATGTTCACACCTTGTGGGAAATTTTTTTTAGCGCAGAGGTGTAGTTTATTTTACACACACACACACACACACACACACACACACACACATATATATATATATATATATATATATATATATATATATATATATATATATATATATATATATATATATATATATATATATATATATATATATATATATATATATTATCACTCACTTTCTGTTTTTTCCAATTTTCATTTACAAAGTCTGTGGGGAATGATGTTTTTTTATGGTAGAAATACATATATTTTTTCTTCATTTTGTTTCTGTGTTTTAATGTTTTTGTTTTCAGATTTCTGTGGGGATTTTTTTATAGGGTAGAAATACTGTATATGTATATACATACACACACACACACACACACACATATATATATATATATATATATATATATATATATATATATATATATATATATATATATATATGTGTGTGTATCTTTTGTTTTTATTATTCATGTTCTGTTTTTTCTATTTTCAATTTCAGAGTCTGTGGGGAATGGTGTTGTTTTGGGTAAAAAAAAAAAATATATATATATATATATATATATATATATATATATATATATATATATATATATATATATATATATATATATATATATATATTTCCGATTTTTTCCCTCATTTTCTGTATTTTTCTGTTTTAATTTTCAGAGTCTGTTGGGAATGGCGTTGTTAGGGGTAGAAATATATATTGTTTTTTAATCCAGACTCTTTGTAATTTTACACTCCGAAATGAAAGTTTATGGCAGGAAAAAGATGCGCGTGATAGATTACTCGTATTCAGCGCTTGAAACTAAGTGCATTTGTGTAGGCAATTTCTCTCGTAATTCGATTTTTGAGCAGAGATATGGATTGAGTGTTCAGTGCAAATAACGGCGTGCTTATTTGTTTTCCGAATAAGATTTGAATTTGGAAACTTATATATATTTATATATATAAATATATATATATTTATATATAAGCCTATATGTATACACAAACATATATATATATATATATATATATATATATATATATATATATATACAAATATATATATATATGTGTGTGTGTGTTTGTGTGTGTGTATATAATGTGTGTGAGAGAGAAAGAGAGAGAGAGAGGGAGAGAGAGAGCAGGCTTACTATCATGTGAAATTTCAAGAGTATGAAAACAGTCCTTTCTTTCAAAAATCAGATATATTTATTCTCGTGAAAACCTTTTATATTCTAGATATTAATAAAAAATATAGTAAAAAATCTTAAATTTATGTAGAATTTCCCGATATGATTTACGCATATCATTGGTGAGGATGTTATAAAAATTGGGAAAAGTTAAAACCAATGGTAGTGGGCTTTTTAAGAGTAAAGTTAAACGGATATATGTGATATATTTGAAATTAACGTGATGAATTCAAATTTTATAATATTATGAAACAAGGAAATCTTTTTTATTTGTTCAGAGGAGTTTTCATCACAGGAAATACTTTCATATTATCAGAATAATAAAGGCAATTCTGGAATAATTATTAAAGATATTCAGTCGGGTTTCTCGCTCTGAATTTTCAACGATAAATTATAGATAGATAGACAGTATAGATAGAGAGATATACATAGCTATCTTTATGATCATTACTATGAAGTATGAACCCCACTTTGCCCTATATAATTACTTCCGAACGATTGCATATTTTGGACTCTTTTACCTGAAATTAATTCTGGATCGAGATAAAACCGACATATCACATATTCCGGAAAGAATTCCACCGAGTCTCTAATAATAATATGGGAATAAAAAATTCAGGAATATGAAATAGCGAACGAATTCCCAATAGCGATATTTCCTTTTTTTTCTATATTTCACAGACTTAAAAATAGGAAGAGATTATTCCATTTTTTATCCTACGTATGAAAAGAAAAATCATATTTTAAACATTTTGTGAAGTGAGAACTTTTACCTTCCCATAAAAAAAAAAAACTGGATTGAAATCAACTCTTTTCGTTTATTATAAGTTCTTTGTTTGAATAAGCTCATGATTTTTTCACGTTCGCCGAGTCGGTAATTGGAGTAATTAGCATAATTTCTGACCTAATTTCATAAAAAAATTTTGGGTGGAATTTTCACAATTATATATATATATATATATATATATATATATATATATATATATATATATATATATATATATATATATATATATATCTGTGTTGTTGTTGTTGTTGTTGTTAAGATTGCAGAATTTATTATATATTAAAGAACACTAGGTATTAGATGCTTCGAAAAAATGCCTGGCTTTCTGAAAAGTGGCAAAATCTGATGAGTAACTGATCATGCAGCATAGCCTACACTTGAATGTACAACATATCTCGCAGCTAACAGGAATTACGTGTAGCTTACAGCTCAAGCTAATTTGCAATACATTTATTCAGTTCCAGAAATTTATCTGTAAAAAAGTGCTCACTTTTTAAAAGGTATTATAACAAATTTATCATATTAATGTAGCTGATAATTTAATAAAAAGTCTGATAAGCTTAGTTCTGATAAAGTGGGGTCACTTTGCACAGTATTTGTTCTTCTGTGTCAAAAAAAATCTTGTTTGATTAAACTAATGTCAGTAAAGTCTCTTTTTTTATTCATAAAGCGTTCCATTATAGCAACAGCAATTAAAATGTTATCTCCAAATACCATAACTGACATTTCATAGTGGAAATTCTCTGTGGTTTTGTGGCAATTAAAAAGATCAAATTATTCTTTTTAAAAAATTATTTGAGAGAATGTAAGCCAAAAGCAATGCATTTTAGTTAGGTATTGTTATTATACGGGTTCTTCTGGTTATATATTTTTCATACATTATTGTTATTTTAGTTACGAATACTGTCATCTGTGAAACTAAAATCTGCTTAAACTTTCTTATTATACTGGTTATTCTTGTTATATATTCTTGTTATACATTATTTTTATTTTTAGTTATTAATTTTTCTCATCCATAATTAAGAAAGTAAAAGAAAAACATCATTTGACAAAATTTATATTCACTCTAAAATGCAAAAAAAAAAAAAAAAGGCATACACTATTGTTATTTTTTGTTATAAATTCTTGTCATCTGTAAATTGAAAAAGTATAGGAAACCCATCATTTGAGAAGACTAATATTCATATTCACTCCAAAATTCAGCCAAAAAAGGCAAACAAATAGGAAAAACATCATTTGACAAAACTGATACTCACTTTAAAATGCAAAAAAAAAAAAAAAGAATAGTGTAATCAAATAAATAGCGGTATTGAACGCGTTGTTTGACTACAAACGGACGCCGAAAACACTTTACATCCGAAGAGCGAAATATGGCTTTTGGAATATACATTGAAATTGTTTCCCAGGAATTGCAATTAGATTAATCCCCCAAACAGCCCTAATCCACAGGCCAATCTATTAACTCAAAATATACGAGTTTATATCGGGTTTCTGTTTTGTCAGTGACTTGTTGTCTGTTTACAAGCGTTTGTATTGTTTTGTATTTGAATATATATACATTATGTATATATATATATATATATATATATATATATATATATATATATTTATACATGTATGTATGTATATAATGTACATAAATGTGTATATATATGTATATATATGTATGTATGTATGTATGTATATAATGTATTTATATATATATGAGTATATATATATATACACACACACACACACACACACACACATATATATATATATATATATATATATATATATATATATATATATATATATATATATATATATTAACAGAGAGAGAGAGAGAGAGAGAGAGAGAGAGAGAGAGAGAGAGCTGACTTGACAGTTCAGGTATCAAGAGAGATATAAATTGCTGTCGACTCTTTTGTACCTATTACTGTCGAATACAGGTTTTGTTCTTAAAACTGGTAACATCCTATCACCTCAATAGCTGACTGGTAAATTGGTAAACTTTGTTTAATTATAACGTCTGGTCACCTACGAGCAACTATTTATGTTCACAAATATTATAACTTATCAATTATAATTCCCAATTGTTGTAGGTAATCCCAAGGCATAGTGAATTATATATTAAGTGATATCTGTACCGTAATATTTGTGAACGTAAAAAGTCATGTGTGCGTGTGAGTGACAAAACTTCCTAAATAAAATCGTGTTTATATCACCAAAGCATATATATATATATATATATATATATATATATATATATATATATATATATATATATATATATATATATATATATATATATATACATACATACATACATACATATATATATATACATATATATGTATATATATATTAAACATATATATATATGTATGTGTGTATGTATATATACACATACATACAAACACATACACACACAAATCAACAGAACCACTGCTCGCCCAGATGGCATAATTATCAGAGTTAATATGGTGCTTATTTGGTGCGACTGCTGCTGTTGCTGTCAACGTAATATCGAGCTGGAGAGAGAGAGAGAGAGAGAGAGAGAGAGAGAGAGAGAGAGAGAGAGAGAGAGAGAGAGAGAGGATTTAGCAGGTGATTGCTGTCCGGCTGTTGAGTGGAATTAGCCTAATTTGAACGGGAAATTCATAGCGAGGATGCTTCGAAATTATTGGGTTTGTGGGAGGGAAGAAATTCCACCTGTATTTTCCTCTGGGTAGCAGGGCTCCAAAGTTAGGAACACGAAGCGAAGTTATCAAAGGAATGGGGTGAAAAGTATACATTAGAGAGTCACAGGAAAGAGGGACAACTAATATTGAATAATAATGCGTTATCCCTTCGCAATAATTAGTCTTTTATTATTTTGACAGAATGAAATTATTAATGGAATGGGGTGAAAAGTACACATCGTGAAGCTACTGAAAAGAAAGACAATAGACAATGATTAGCAATATTTTAGTCATTTATAATGATTAGTCTTTCATTGTTTTCTAATTTTCATTAATTATTAGTGTTTCATTATTTCTATTTTTCATAAATAGACTGTTAATTTATCTGTCATTTTCAACCTCAGGAACGATTTGAAAAATATACACGGGAGATATGGAAAAGTAAGATAGTATGTATTGAATAACAATGTTTTATAACTTCACAATAATTAGTCTTTCATTATTTTTATTTGTCGTGAATAGACTATTGATTTATTGTCATTTTTAGCTTTAGGGTCGATTTGAAAATTATACATCCTGCAGATACAGAAAAAATAGATAACAAATATTGAATAAAAGTGTTTTATGCCTGTATAATAGTTATTCTTTTATTATTTTTTCATTTAACACACGTGGACTGTTGATAGTTTGTCATTTTTAGCGCCAGGAACAAGTTGAAAAGTATATAGTGGGGAGATACGGAAAAGGCAGACAATAGATATTATACAGCGATGTTTTTACCCCTTATTGTAATTAGTCTTTCATTAGTTTTATTTTTCATAAATAGTCTGTTAATAGATTATCAGTTTTAGCCTCAGGATCGATTTGAAAAGTATACCTCAAAGAGCAAAAGAAGGTGAAGCATTAAATATTGAACAGCGATGTTTAAGTCCTTTCTTATAATTAAACCTTCATCATTTCTATTTTTCATAAACATACTGTTGATAGCTCGTAATTTTTATCCTCAGGATCGATTTGAAAAGTATACATCAAGGAGCCAAAGAAGGTAAAACGATAAATATTAGATAGCAATGTTTTATCCTCTTATAATAATTATCCTTCCGTTATTTGTTTCATTCATAAACGGAATATTCACTTATTTGCAAGATTTAGCTCGCATCCGTATTCATTCCGCAATCGCCTGCTCATTCATTAACTTGTATTAGCTCATTACAAGTGACAGGTAATTAGGACGGATATTAGGAGGCTGGCCAACATCCCGTCAGATCCTTGCTCTTGATTATAAATAGATTGCGCTAAATACTGATGAAATAATAGTTGGGTTGTCGTGTTAACTTCATTAAAAAAACTGTGATGAGATACTTAATGATTTAGAATATCTTGTATGTTAAGATAAATCTATATTTATTATTACTACATATATATTTTGTATCGTGACGATGATTGGAATATTTCATAATAGTTCATTTCGTGATAAAGCAGTAAGTGTTGATTAAACCTTGCGTAGATTTAGTTGCAATGAAATATTGCTATTTCATTGTAACATTATTATGTTATCAGTATATGGGACGTTAAATCATTATAAATACCGTCTGTAATTCAGTACTTACATGATCGTGTAGACAAAAAATTTACCTAGAATAAGTTCACAGAATTATTATGTTAACAATATACTAAGCCATGCTTTCAAGTAAATTCTCTTGACGTGTTTAAATTGTTCAGGCATAATACTCTTACCATGTGCATTGGATAAGGCACTATATTTCATTCAAGGAGTTAGGCATTCTAGTGCTGAGTTCTAGAGGGCTAATTTTACTCTGTCGCCTAGATTCTACTACGCTTTCTATTCATTAAGAAATACATATTATTTACTTGAGCACACAAATGACGGTAACTTATTCTTTTAACCCCACTGTTTGTAGTCCCGGATTCTGGAATTTATACAAAGTAAACATCGTTGCACATCGCAACATCATTGAAAGCCATATCGAGTATCTATTAATTGAAGTTAGTATCTTGTCATACGGCTGATCGTAGAAAGAATAAAATCATGTATTACTTATATATACATGGAGCAACTAACATCATCATGACTATCAGTGATATAAACTTTTGCTCTGAATTGGGAGGGGTAACTAATGGAATAGACGTTTGAGACTTTTTTCAGTGTTTGAATTAATGGAAACATTTTCTTTTATATATGGATCGAATTCGAGAGTTATACAGCGTTCTTTCGAGAAATGAAAGTTTTCAAGACATCAGTTCCAAGTTGCTAAAGAACTAAAAATAATTTCTGAGCATTTTAATAAGTATATGTGAGTTCTTTGAGTTTTCGATTGTAGGGAGCAGATGTGGAATATTTGGCCATGGTGTTTCTCTGATCCCTTATAGTTTTCTGTAAAAGAAAACTATTGAGATGGCTTTTTGTCTGTCCGTCCGCACTTTTTCTGTCCGCCCTCAGATCTTGAAAACTACCGAGGCTAGAGGGCTGCACAATGGTATGTTGATCATCCACCCTCCAGTCATCAAACTTACCAAATTGCAGCCCTCTAGCATCCGTAGTTTTTATTTTATTTAAGGATAAAGTTAGCCATGATCGTGCGTCTGGCAACGCTATAGGACAGGCCACCACTGGGCCATGGCTGAAAGTTTCACGGGCACAGGGTCATACAGCATTATACGCTGTGCAGAAAACTCGATTGCGTCGACGAAACTTCTGCGCATTTTTTTTTTTTTTTTTTTTTTTTTTTTTTTTGTCCCTGGAGAAATAAAATCTACAATTGTGAACTGGTGATGGACAATTGCTTAAAATGTCTTCAAACCAAGGCCGAAGACGGAAGCTGGAGAGGCCCTTTAAGAGCTCACAGCATTTTTCTGATCAACTCTACTTGTTTTAAATCGTTACAAGTGCAAAAATGGGTATTTTGTTTAAAGACTACGTCACTTTAGCGTATAGGTGTAAAAATTACCAATAATTCAACTGCTTATCATCAGCAGTGTGACTGAGCTTTTGATTGAACCACTTTTGTAATTAGAAATGTCTTTTGAGATAAATATCCATTTGTAAGGTAATGAACCTGAATTTTAGTAGGATGCACAAAATGAACTGGAGCATTCATGCTCTTTTTTACTGCCATCAATAGCGTGGAGTATTCTCCTTTTGTCTTCTTTTTTTTTTTTTACCCATGTGTAAGGAAAACCTAAGAGAAAGAATTATGAAAGTTCTCTGTAACAGACATTTTCTGATATCTCGATGTGAAGAAATTTTTATAAGTACAATCTTGTGAGAGAGGACAGTTAATTAATTCCACTCTGAACAACGTAGACCTATTCGATTGCCCCAGCGTCCCGCTAAGTTATCAGAAACGACTCGAACAGGTCGACCAGAAAATATCTGTCGGTAACATAAAAGATAAAACTTCTTTCTTATAAGACTACTCAACAATCCTGGCTCTCTCCTCTTCTCCTCCCCTCAACAATCCCTCCCCCCACAATCCCACATCCTCCAAGTCACCGCGTGGCGAAAATACATTTCCAGTGGAGATTCCAGCGCTGCTGCCGACGCCATCTGGAAAATCAGATTACTGTAGTTGTCAGAGTGGGAGAAATACCATCATCAAAACAATTAAATATAGCCATCCAGGAAGGAGAGCGCGCCAATTCTCTGGCCAGCGTAGGACATTCGGCTCCCACGGAACGCTGACCTCAGCGCATCTGTCGCCACTCCTAGCAGACGAATGGCCTGCTCGACTTCTCTTTAGGAGAAGAAGGAAAAGAGAGAGAGAGAGAGAGAGAGGCTGGGAAAAACAGCCTTCCTTTTCCTCTCCAACACGGGAGAGAAAAAAAGGGGGAAAAATTGGTGGTTCCATACTAGAGATATCACCTCATTCCTTCCATTTTGTGGGAGATTTGTGTTTCTTCACCGTTAGGACGCCAATAAAATCCTTCATCTCACTCCCTCCCAAGTTTTTTGTTTCATCTCGGCTGGGACGTAAAATTATCTCTCTCTCTCTCTCTCTCTCTCTCTCTCTCTCTCTCTCTCTCTCTCTCTCTCTCTCTCTCTCTCCTTCTTCTTCTTCTTTTTCTTCTTCTTCCTTCCGGCTTTATTTGGCCATTTGTTTGCTTGCCCAGAGGACGGAGATTAAAGTTTTTTTTTCTCTCTCTCTCTCTCTCTTCCCAGACTTAGTCTCTGCATTCTGGTGTTTTCCTTGACGTTGTGGCAAGAAAGATCGTTGTCAGACAAAGACAGCGGCAATTCTTTTATATAAGACACATTCCTTGACTTGAGAGAGAGAGAGAGAGTTTAATAAATAAAGTTATCAAACACCGCTCTCGACCGTAACATTAGCAATTCTCTCCTCGATCGAGGACATTCACTTAGTAAGTAGGTGCTGAGGTCGGCACATCTGTCCCCGGTTAGAGGAGATTGAAGTCAGCATTCTGTTGCGGCCGGGAAGCCCCAATCTCTTTTTAAAAGTCCCGTTAGATTTGTTTTAGTAGTTTTTTTTCAGTGTTGGGAAATATTTTCTTTACATTTGTTTCGTTAGTTTTTTCAGTGTTGGGAGATATTTTCTTTACATATGCTTTATTTGTTTTTTTTTTCAGTGTTGGGAAATATTTTCTTTACATATGCTTTATTTGTTTTTTCAGTGTTGGGAAATGTTTTCTTTACATTTGTTTTATTAGTTTTTTAGTGTTGGGAAATATTTTCTTTGCATTTGTTTTATTAGTTTTTTATTGTTAGGAGCTATTTTCTTTACATTTGTTTTATTAGTTTTTTCAGTGTTGGGAAATATTTTCTTTGCATTTGTTTTATTAGTTTATTTTCAGTGTTGGGAAATATTTTCTTTGCATTTGTTTTATTAATCTTTTCTTTACGTTTGTTTATTAGTTTCTTTTAGTGTTGGGAAATATTTTCTTTACGTTTGTTTTATTAGTTTTTTTTAGTGTTGGGAAATATTTTCTTTACATTTTTATTATTAGTTTTTACAGTGTTGGGAAATATTTTCTTTACATTAGTTTTATTAGTTTTATTTTAGTGTTGAGAAATATTTTCTTTAAATTTGTTTTATTAGTCTTTTCAGTGTTGGGAAATATTTTCTTTACATTTGTTTTATCAAATTTTTTAGTGTTGGGAAATATTTTCTTTACATTTGTTTTATTAGTTTTATAGTGTTGGGAAATATTTTCTTTACATTTGTTTCATTAGTTTTTTTCAGTGTTGGGAAATATTTTCTTTACATTTGTTTTATTAGTTTTTTAGTGTTGGGAAATATGTTCTTCAAATTTGTTTTATTAGCTTTTTCAGTGTTGGGAAATGTTTTCTTTACATTTATTTTATTAGTTTCTTTTTATTGTTGGGAAATGTTTTCCAATGGGTGTTCCCTCCAGCCAGATAAAGGTTTTTATTTTATCATTATTGTAGAGGCCTTTTTTTTGAAATAGTGGATGGTTTTTTACCTCGTTATTTGGACTTGTTTTATACTTGACGTGTAGCTTTTTATTGATGGATTGGTACTTTTTTTTTAATGTGTTGGTGTTATTGTTGCGGTAATGTTTTTTGCTCATTTTTCATTTCACTAATTTGTGTGGTGGTAGAGTATGTTCGTTAATTTGTTTTTAATTTAGGTGTAATCATTCCCTTTTCAAATGAGTCACTCAGATAACGCCAAGTGTATCTTTGCATTATTGGTATATAAATATATTTTACATATATCCTGAATAATAATAATAATAATAATAATAATAATAATAATAATAATAATAATAATAATAATAATAATAATAATAATAATAATAAATATATATGTTCCAGAAAATCAATAACAAACAGTTCTTTTGGTAATGATTGCTGATTTTTGTAAAAAGCAAAATTATATTAGGTTGAACATTACAGCATGTCAACTTGAAGGCAGCGCCAACCTGCGTTGGCAAGACAGTTGAAATGGAAAATGAGAAATTCACCTGGCTATCACCTACCAACAAGTCATCAAATAGAACCTTCTTATTCCCAGGGAGAAAATGTCGTTTCACAAACACTCGCATAGACATATATAAGGTATCCACATATTTCACGAAAGAACCGAGACTCGATTCTCAAGTACGGACAGAACAAAATTACTCGCTGTCTTTAAAGCGCACAGTGCTTCTGTTGGCCCCAACAAGGAATTTGGCGCTAGGAAGTTAATTGATTGTGGTGGTCAGAGACGGGGTGGCGAATGGTATGCGACTTTCAGACGCAGCACGAAACAAACACAGGCATACACACACACACACACACACACACACACCGTGAATACCCAAGTTCCTGGTTTGAAACTGGCTGTGCTTTGGTGAGAATGTTCGTGATTTTATTAGGTTATTTTGATCTTCATATGTAATTTTTTGTCATTGGAAATGTGAACTGATTAATCGGTCTATGTTCATATATATATATATATATATATATATATATATATATATATATATATATATATATATATATATATATATATATATATATATATATATATATACACATATATACATACATACACGCACACACACAGCACAGCATACACACATGCACATATATATACACATAGATTCCACCAAGCAATCAGCAAATATTTCCCTTTAAAAACAATTCACACCTGAATACCAAAATTACCTCCAAATAAAATCATGAATATTCTTACCAAAACACGGCCAATTTCAGCCGGCAAATTCAAGAAAGTTTAGCAGAAAACATCATCGATCAGACGGGTTGTTCAGTGTATATGAAGATACAAAAGGAAAACCCCGCAATAAAGTGATTCCATAGCGATCCTCGGGAACCCGAGAAATAAGGATTTTCCAGAACAGGTCGCCCTCGGGGAGGTACGAGATAAAAAAGCGTCACTGTTCGAGGCAACCCGACTCGTGTAAAAACGGTTGGCCTCGGTATTGCTGCGCGCAATTCTAAACCTCCACAGCAATTTCCTCGCGTCAAATAGGTCGAACTTTAACAGAAGAAAAGGTTATATGGTCAGGGGCGTGGAGGAATAAAAAGCAAGCAACCTGAATACGAAAGAAAATCCTATATTCTCTGCTCTACGAAGTTCAAAATGAAAACAGTGTACACACACACACACACACACATATATATATATATATATATATATATATATATATATATATATATATATATATATATATATATATATATATATATATAAAATCAAGAGAGGGAATAAAGGTAGATATGAATACTATATATTTTTCATCTATTGGAGAATACACCTTCACAATGTACGTTATCTTAATAACAGCTCCAAGTACCCTTTCACGTTTATTTAAAATGTTGAAGATATTTCCAGTATTTTCTCCAAATTCAAGGCAACAGAATATCAGGATGCAAAGTTCAGAACGAAGGGCATTGAGAGACAATGTAAATAACTATATTCTATAATTTAAGTAAGGCAGCCTTCCAGTTTAAAATTCCAGCATACGTTTCACTTCCTTCATTAAAACTTTTACGGCTTCCAGCCCCTTATCTTCCATACCATGTACTCTGGCAACCAGCTCTCGCTCTCTGTCTCTGTCTTCCTCTATCTGCCTGTCTATATATATATATATATATATATATATATATATATATATATATATATATATATATATATATATATATATATATGTGTGTGTGTGTGTGTGTTTGTATAAAAAATTAAACACAATAGGCACGGATTGAAAAAAATGGAATTAAATCACTGAGACCTCATCCAGAACCTCATGTTCTTCACCAGTAACAAGACGGATTAATCACCCACACCATTATCCAAGTTATCACAGAAATTCATTTCTCCGAAAACGAAGTCTCCCACAGAGACTTGGGACATTGCGAAAAGAAATTCGCCCCCACTAAAACGAATTTCAAACCGTAACTCGGCGAATAACTGGCCACAGTTGATGATGAAGTGGCAATTGCGACTTTGTTAGCTGCGAGGAACTCGTGACTTCAATGGTAATTGTGTTGGAGGGGTGGAGGGGGAGTGTTGGGGGAGGGTGTTGGAGGGACGCTGATAGAAGTTTCCCCCAACACGAAGATTTTGTTTGCCCGTCTCAGTCTGCTCTTCGTTAGCAGGTGTTTCCCCTCGGACGGAATTCTTAATGTCTCTGAGATCCAGCAGCGGGCTTCTCTCTCTCTCTCTCTCTCTCTCTCTCTCTCTCTCTCTCTCTCTCTCTCTCTCGATCTTGATCTTTGTCTATCTGGTAGTCTCTCATTTCATTTTTAACACGATAATGTTCCTACTTTTCAGGCTCTCTCTCTCTCTCTCTCTCTCTCTCTCTCTCTCTCTCTCTCTCTCTCTCTCTCTCTTGTCCTTTGTCCTGCCTGTTTCTCATTTTGCACACCAGAATGTTACTGTTTTCAGTCTCTCTCTCTCTCTCTCTCTCTCTCTCTCTCTCTCTCTCTCTCTCTCTCTCTCTCTCTCTCTCTGCTTGTCTGCCTGTTTCTCATTTAATCTTGTACAGAAAAAGTTCACTTATTTTTTAGTTACTTGACATTCTCTCTCTCTCTCTCTCTCTCTCTCTCTCTCTCTCTCTCTCTCTCTCTAGTGATCTTTGTCTACCTCCTGCCTCTTATTTAATTCTGAACGCCAACAGGTGACTACTTTTCAGTCTCTCTCTCTCTCTCTCTCTCTCTCTCTCTCTCTCTCTCTCTCTCTCTCTCTCTCTCTCTCTCTCTCTCTCTCTCTCTCTCTTTTAATGCCGTACACAAATGGTCTTTGTGGCCGTCGAATAAAATCGTTTGATGTCTTTTGTCCTTTTGTGGATAGGTTTACAAACGTTGCTCTCTTAAGGGCGGCGCCCTTTTGGAATTTCAAAAGACCTGGTGAAAAGTACTTCTCCCTCCCTTTAATTTTCTCCAATTTATTATTCTTCTTGCAATTCTTTTACTTAATATTCTCTCTCTTGTGAATTTACAGTATCTACTGATTTCCAAATCTTATTTATCTCTTCATTCCGTATTAATTTTTACAATACAAATGAACGTTTTAGAGTGAATTTTTCATGTTTATTTTGTCGGGTGATGTTCAACAGAGAGGTATTGGTTGGTTTTACCAAGTCCTGGTGTCTACACTAGGCCTCGTAATCCCCATCATAGTTACTGGAAGCCTTTTTGCAAGAACCCATGGTATTATAATATCGTCTTAAACTAAATCAGTCTCGTGGTAATTGTAAAAAAAAAATAAAAAGTTATTCTTTACTTATCGTATCGGATGCATTTTATTCAGGCTTCTTCAAAACTTATTGTTCCTCTTTCATAATAAAGTAAGGAAACTCCCCTCAAAGTCCTGTAAATTTCCTCAGCATAAAGCAACAACTAACATTCAGTCCCTTTCACAAGTCAAAACAATAATTCTCTGTTTTCAATTCAGAGCGATGCTGAGGTAGCCAGCCAGCCAGCCGCTATAGCCGCCGGAAAACAACAGGAAAACTGTGGAAATATTTTCGAAGACTTCTGTGAATGCACACATTGATTGGCTCCAAATGAGGATGAAAAATGCCTTTGCCCGTCTTCTAGAGTTACGTGCAGCCTGAATGCGACCATACAGAAAAACCATTAGGGGGCGTGTTTCACTGGAATGGAAAAGCTACCCGAAAAATGTTCGAGTCCCCGGATAGAATTGCAGATGAAAACGCAACCCTTTTTTTTTTTCCTAGGAGACCGTCATTCGACCGCGCTGCAACGAGATTTTGACGTGAGCGGAGCAAGCCGGTACTGAGAGCAGGCATGTATGTGTGTATGGAGAGTGCTTGTGTGTATGTGCTCACAAACTTATAACTTTTTTGTTTGTGTGCAAGTGGAATGCTTGAAGCGTCGGAATATATATATTTTCAATGCATCTTTCACTGCGTACCTTAAAATGATTTCATGTACTAATTCTGCTGGAGTGCATTTTAATCAAAATCATTTCTGTGTGTGTATGTGTGAAAAGACGTATAACTTTTTTGTTTGTGTGCAAGTGGAATGCTTGAAGCGTCGGAATATATATATTTTCAATGCATCTTTCACTGCGTACCTTAAAATGATTTCATATACTAATTCAGCTGGAGTGTATTTTAATAAAAATCATTTCTGTGTTTATGTGTGTGAACAAACGTGTAACTTGTTTTCTCTGTTTGTACGTGAGTAGCTGAAGCTTCGAAATATAATATTTTCAAGGCTTCTTTCAATGCGCATCTTAAAATGATTTCATATACTAACTCGATTGGAATGCAGTTTGATGAAAGTCGTTGCAAGATACGACAAAGAGCATTTGATGATTAAAGTAAATTGTATATATGTGCTCACAGAAATATAACTTTTTTCCTCTGTGTTGAAGCGTCAGAATATAACGATCGAGATTTTCTGATGGGGTGAATTTTAATACAAATCGCATGAAGATATGACAAGGCTCATATAAACCGTACAACTCTTTACACCAGTATAGAACTCTTTAGCTTTCAAGAGCTTCTGTGTAATCAGTATATGGTTGCTTTGTATGTAATAATCTATAATAATAAAATCTTGTTTGTCCGCCCCGGGTGGTGGCTGGGTAGGTAGGGGATCGGGAGAAAGTTAAGTACACCTTAGTTTTACCAGACCACTGAGCTGATTAACATCTCTCCTAGGGCTGGCCCGAAGGATTAGACTTATTTTACGTGGCTAAGAACCAATTGGTTACTTAGCAACGGGACCTACAGCTTATTGTGGAATCCGAACCACATTATAGTGAGAAATGAATTTCTATCACCAGAAATAAATTCCTCTAACTTTTCATCAGCCAGCCGGGGAATCGAACTCCGGCCCAGCGAGCGCCAGTCCACAGCTCTACCGACTCACCCAGCGAAGAGATGGGGGGGATCGGAGGAGGGGGGGAGGGGTTCAGGAGGGTAGGGGAGACATGACACACCCACCCTCCCCCTGCAGACCTGTTTGTCCACCCGGGTGGAGGCGGGGTAGGCAGGGGATCGGGAGGGTAGGGGAGACATGACTTGCAACGCCGGGTTCCAGCGCAGCGTAGCGCGTGCCTTCAAGCTTGTAATAATAATAATAATAATAATAATAATAATAATAATAATAATAATAATAATAAAAGTGTACTGTGAATTAAAAGGATAGTTAGCTTTTCCACGTTATTGTAGGGACAAGAAATAATCGCACTATAGATTCAGACAAATGGAGTGATTAAAAATCGTCTAAACTATTTTAATAAAACAGATTTTCATTCAGTCCTTCTGAAGGACATAAATAAACAAACAAAATAACCTTCGTATTGATCCGCCTCCGTACAGACGAGCTTAAATCCGTTTCCTGAACTATATCGAAACATACGCTTCAAAGACTCCTTTTGAAAAAAATATATATATACTTTGAATCAAAGGATTCCTTCATCCTCTAACTTTCATAAAAAGAAAAACTTTAAAATTTTAATTCAGCAGTTTTTGTTGTTCACCTTTTTTTTTTTTATTCCCTGTTATTAGATGCGTGGTTTTTTTCTTTTCATTCGGTGTGAAGGAACTTCAGGCATTCATTACGATTTCCGTTTGATGTTAACAAAGCATATTTCTGTTTGTTTCCTCTCTCTCTCGGTGTTAACTTTAGATACGCCGGAGTTTAAATAGCACTTTTTCTTATGCTCTTGTCTAGAGCACTAGTTCCGAAAGTCGGATTATTAACCCTCTTATTTTAAGATATAAAAATGTAAGTTTTTGTTGTAAGCATCGGCGAGGTTTCGGTTTAAGCGTATACGTATATGCGCACGCACACACATACACTGCTTACAAAAATATATATATATATATATATATATATATATATATATATATATATATATATATATATATATATATATATATACATACAGTATATATATATATATATATATATATATATATATATATATATATATTGTATACATAATATAAATATACATGTGTGTATGTATATATATATATATATATATATATATATATATATATATATATATATATATATATATATATATATAGATATATATATATATATATATATATATATATATATATATATATATATATAGAGAGAGAGAGAGAGAGAGAGAGAGAGAGAGAGAGAGAGAGAGAGAGAGTTAGTTGGCCAGGGAAATGACTTCGATTTCTTTCTAGCTATTCTTTGTACCTTCTTGATTCAAATCATTGAAATACTTGATCTTTCATAGATTCAGAGATGTAAATTCTTCTTATACTTCCATATGATATAATATCCAATTATTTTGTGATTAAAAGAAGGCCAATGAAAATAAAAAAATAAATAAATAAAAATAAACGAATAAAAATAAGTGAATAAAACTTATGCAGAAGTTTGGCATACCAAAACTTTCGTATATTAAATTTCCATTCACAAAAAAAAAAAGAATAACACAAAATTCCTCATTTTCCTTCACCTTCAGAACTTTCGACTTATAACCAAAAAAGAAAAAAAAGAAAAACACACAGGAAAATTCTTCTTTCGTTCAACGTGTCTCCCTGACTTGACTTGACTTTTCTTTCGGAACTCCGAGTCTTCGTTGAAAACTGTTTTACCTGGGGGCCACTTTTCTTCTCGGATTTTACCTGTTTTACCCCCCTTTTTTTTACGTCATCACCCTCGTGCCAGAAGATGTATAACTGGGAAACTTTAATTCAAATTTGATATTTTTCTCTGACCATCCTTTAGTTGTATATATATATATATATATATATATATATATATATATATATATATATATATATATATATATATATATATTTATATATATATATAAATATATTTATATATTATATATATATATATATATATAAATATATATATATATATATATATATATATATATATATATATATATTTATACATATATATACACTATATATATATATATATATATATATATATATATATATATATATATATATATATATATATATATATATATATATTTCAAATAATTTATCTTATTTCTCTTATTTCAGCAATACATTTTATTGTAAATAAGATAAAATTCCTTAACGTGCTTGTTTAAGAATTTAAATTGAATTTACATTTTCAAAATATAAAAACTGATTCTTGATCCTACCAGTGGTATGCCATGTTTTTTATTTTTTTTCTGATCATTAGTATCAGTACGCTAATTCTTGAAATTTGCTTTATGTTACCATTGAACCCCTGTAAGAGAAAACTCTATAGGATACTTGTTTTTTAGTTTTCTGTAAAAGAAAACTATTGTGCCGGCTTTGTCTGTCCGTCCGCACTTTTTTCTGTCCGCCCTCAGATCTTAAAAACTACCGAGGCAAGAGGGCTGCAGATTGGTATGTTGATCATCTACCCTCCAATCATCAATCATACCAAATTGCAGCCTCGGTAGTTTTTATTTTATTTAAGGTTGAAGTTAGCCATAATCGTGTTTCTGGCGGCGCTATAGGACAGGCCATCACCGGGCCGTGGGTAGTTTCATAGGCCGCGGCTCATACAGCATTATACCGAGACCACCGAAAGATAGGCCAGTTTTTGATAGGCTTGAGTATACGCTGTAGCGACTGTACAGTACAGAAAACTCGACTGCGCCGGAAAAACTTTGGCGGATTTTTTTTTTTTTTTTTTTTTTTTGCTATCTGCATCCTTAGTATCCTTCCGGGTAAACTTAACTTTTATGAGTGATTTTCTTGGACGTGTAATGCGTACACAAAAGGCCTGGCGGAAGTTATTCCTAATTCGTTCCAGTCTAGCCAGGATGAAACGCCACATAAAAAATTAAACAACGAAATCTTGGGAAAAGTGAAACAAAAAAAGAAAAAGAAAACGAATTTTCATTCCCTAAAACTTCGAACTTATGAAGCTAAAACAAGACCACAAAATTCGGGAACTTTTTACGTGTCCGAGGTCCCATCTCCTCGAGAAATTTTTCTCTCCTCCTCCTCCTCCTCCTCCTCCTCCTCCTCCTCCTCCTCCTCCTCCTCCTCCTCCTCCTCCTCCTCCTCCTCCTCCTCCTCCTCAGGAGAAACCTTTTAACTCAGCACAGTCTGAAAATTTTTATTTAATTTCGTCATCAACCGCAGCGCCCAAAATGCGTCTCGTTTAGAAACTTTAATTAAAAACTGATTTTCCAGCTCCCGTTCGCGCAGGTTACGTTGTTTTTTTTTTTTTTTTTTTTTACACTTTTGTCTTGAAAGGGTGTAAAAACATTTGGAAATGCGTCACAGTACTACAGAAAAGGAAGGTCTTTAAATTATATTTCCTTTATACTTCAGTATTACCTGGGAAGTTTACAGTCGTATACTTATTCTGAGCTTTAGGAAATCGAAAAGTCGAGAGGCCGCTGTAACTATTAATTATATATTCATTTAGAGTATATATATGTGTGTATACATATATATACATATATATATATCTCTCTCTCTCTCTCTCTCTCTCTCTCTCTCTATATATATATATATATATATATATATATATATATATATATATATATATATATATATATATATATATTATATATATATATATATATATATATATATATATATATATATATATATATATGTATGTATGTATATATACATATGGTCTTTAGTATTGTTGGTGAACTCTGTAATTTTTTTTTTTTTTTGCATTATTGTTCCTGATTGCAAAATTAACGCTGAAACCCACAGATGATTTGTGAATGTTTTTTAAACTGATACTGTATGGAAATATAAAAATGTTTTTTTTTGTTAGATGATTACCTGTTATTATTATAATTATAAATCACTTAAGACGGCCTTAGTAAAACATCAATACTCTATCAAGGTATCGTAATATCTTTCCCGTATTCCTAATTGTCTTTATTTCATCATATTATATTCATGGATAAATGCAGGTCATTCTCTTGAAAAAAAAGGACTTGAAACCCAGCTTCTTTACTTTGTTGCTGCGGTAGTAAGAAAATTGCATGTGGACAAAGATATTAATAGGTTTTCTGTAATCACTAAATTCTAACTCATTATTACCTCTACGGAATATATAAATTACCATTAATTACTAATAATTGTTATTAAATGTATTTTTTTATTGCTGTAGCCGTAATAAAATGCATGGAGGCAAAAATATTGATAAATGTTCTGTAAACGCTAAATTCTAATTCATTATTACCCCTGTACAATAAACTGATATGACTCACTATTAATTACTGTTAAAGATATCGAATGTCAGACATCAGCCTGCATAGTGAATATTCGATTTTGAAAAAGAAATGAAAGAAATGGGAATTAGGAAATAGGAACTAAGAAATTGCTGGAACTCTCCACATCAAACTTCTCGAATCAAACGGGGAATGCAAAAGGACAAAGTCCTAGGAGATCGTTCGATTCCAGAATTCCCGAAAGGACTTTATTCCGAGTTTGAATTGTTTCCAACATCGAGATGAAACTGCTTGACGAAGTCTCTCTCTCTCTCTCTCTCTCTGTCTCTCTCTCTCTCTCTCTCTCTCTCTCTCTCTCTCTCTCTCTCTCTCTCTCTCTGCTTTGGATTAAGTTGATATTTATATTCATATGCAAAATATTTTTCTTTTTCTTTTCGACTTCAGTGGAAAAAGTGGATGATACTTACAAACGGATGTATTGATATATTGTTATGTGAAAAGATAAAGAAGTTGGAGAGATAAATACTACGTGAAACATTATTCTTTTACTCACAGGTGGTAGAACTTCATAGGGAGTTATATGCACTGAATCATAATGTAAAGTAAATCGTTTTATTTTTAGATTTAAATTATTTTTATTGGTATATATTTAAATAGCAGTTCATCTAGATGATTTAATAACAGCATAAGCATTACTTGTGTACATTCTGTGCACTTTGATGACACCCTTTGAAACTCTACATATTTTCCTTTCCCTTTCTTGAATTTGTAAATAAATGGTTTTTGAAGTACAATTAATTTGAAATTTAATGAAACGTCCACAAATTTTGCAAAGATATTTAACTTGTTTCGTTACTTATACCTTCAATTAATCCAATTGAATGTACTTATACCTTCAATTAATCCAATTATTCCCGTTTTTTTCCGGTCATCGAAGATTTAAAGGAAAACAAAAAAGTTTATTGATCTGGAATTAGTCAGCAGTTAGCTCCACGTAGGGGGTTAGTGCCGTCAGTGCACCTCATGCGGTGAACTGTAGGCATTACATAAGGTTCTTTGCGGCGTTCCTTCTTCGGCCCCTAGCTGCAACCCCTTTCATTCATTTTACTGTACCTCCATTCATATCTTACTTCCATCTTGCTATCCGCACTCTAGTAGCAATTGTCTTATAGTGCAGCTGCGAGGCTTTCCTCCTGTTACACCTCTCAAACATTTTACTGTCAGTTATTTCCGTTTCGGTGCTGAATGACCTCATAGACCCCAGTGCTTGGCCCTGTGGCCTAAATTCTATATTTAATTCAGTTCAACAGTTAGTCGTAAGGAAGCTCCTTCCTTTAAAACCCTCGGGGCTTTCATTTCCGGAACTCCAGTTGATATACGCTCCATATACTTCCCTTCTATGAATCTCCTTTGAACTGAAGTTTTTTTTATTTTTTTATTCCAGCATTCAAATAAAAACTGTTTAATTCAACAATGTTTGCAGTTTAGGTTTTTTCTACCCCTTTATTAGATTCGTGTTTCTCTCTCTCTCTCTCTCTCTCTCTCTCTCTCTCTCTCTCTCTCTCTCTCTCTCTCGTGTTCCGTCTGAAGAGTGTGAGTGGACTCCGGAAATGGTTTTGTTTGTCCTTTTGATGCCGACAGACCATATTTCTCCTTGTTCTTTTTTTTTTTGTGTGTTAAGTTTTTTTTTTTCGTTTACTTCAAAGGGAAAATCACTCTCTTTTTAGCCGATACCCTTTCCTCGACGAAACGATCTGGAAGAGAAGATTGCAAAATATTGTACTATAATAAAATGTAGAAGACATTTTTTTATGAAATCTCGATTTATTTTACGACTGATTGCAAGCACAGTTGGAAACCGTGCGCGCGCGCACACACACACTCACACACACACTCGCCAGTCCACCGAACAATGGCTGGGTATTAGCGTCCGAAGGCGTTAAGGAAAAGTGTAGGACTAGTTACTTAGTTACTGAAAATCTGCTGTAGCACAGGAAGGTAGCACCCAATCAAAAAAAAATATATATATATATATATATATATATATATATATATATATATATATATATATATATATATATATATATATATATATATATATATATATATATATATATATATATATATATATATATATATATATATATATATTGTCACCTGTTGTCGAAAATTATGAATGCTGAAGGCAGACATGGCACACAGGGGTAATAAACAACAATAATTAAAACATTAACATTTATTTACTAAAAGTATAATGATCTTCAGCGTTTAAAAATAAGACCCTAGCACCAATGTCACTAGAATAGATCCACTAAGGTTTTAGTTGTGGAAGGATCTACTCCCCCAGCCTATTCCGACCAGCTCTACAAAATCTGTGAAATATCAAAATAACTAAATATACACTTGCAAGCAAAGCGGCTGGAAACATGGGTAAAGAAAAAATAGTGAAAATCACACCTCAAATAAAACTAAAAAAGTGAAAATCACACCCTGAATACACAAATACATGCCAACAAGAAAATACATTAACATAATTAAACATATCTTAACAATTAAAGTAAGGCTAAAAAATATGATATACCTATTTAAACAATTACAAAATTAAACAAGGTACTACCATCATGAACATAACCTTACAACAGAAGGTAATATCAATAAGTGGATAAACTTAAAACCCACGTAACATTTGAGAATATAGAGCCTTAATTTTTAAAAAGGATATGAGATTTGGATAATTACTTTAAATAATTAAAGATATTTTGACCTTCAAACCTAAATCGCTAAATATGCCACAAACATAGAAGGACTTACGGGGTTTAAGAGGCTATATCCTTAAGGAGTCGATACAGTAGATCTCTGTCCAAAAAGTGGGTAGTGATGACGGTTCCCATACGGGCGAAGACACAATCCTAGATTTTGATAAGGTAGTAGATCGTTGTCGCAGAGTGGGACGAAGAAATTAAATCACTCCATGGCTGGTTATAAAATCCTTGATAAATTCTTCATTGAAAAACCAGCCAAATATATAAAATGATGATGAGCAGTTAATATAAGTCCATGGCCAATAACTGCTGTTCCACACTTTATAAAAGGAGAGCTGTTAAACGACTGTCTTTCCTCCATCAAATTTTTCTTCAAGGCAAATACTCTGATTTTTCTCCAAGGATCTTCAAACTGGAAGATAAAGTAAAACTGGACAGCAGAGCCATCTATTGACAAAACCTCTAGACTCCCTTGCCTTCTAATGTTTTTTTAATAAATAGCAAAAGAGGCTAGAGGCAAAATAATAATACATTAAATATATATAAATACAATAAATTTAAAATCATGGAATGAAATTTATTTCACACTCCAAGGGGGGGATTCAAATTTTTTTTTTTTTTTTTTTACAAAAATTTGAATCAAAGAAAAATTAAAAACCATCACCAAATCTCAATCATTCATGTCTGAAAGGATAGCTTTAGTTTTAGCCATACTATCAACAGCGGCTTTTCTTTTAACCTTATTTACAACTAATGGGTTCCCATCACACCTATCAATTATGCTAACCTAAGACTCCTAATCTCACGTCCCTGTTCGGGCGCCATGTCGAAAATTATGAATGCTGAAGGCAGACATGGCACACAGGGGTAATAAACAACAATAATTAAAACATTAACATTTATTTACTAAAAGTATAATGATCTTCAGCGTTTAAAAATAAGACCCTAGCACCAATGTCACTAGAATAGATCCACTAAGGTTTTAGTTGTGGAAGGATCTACTCCCCCAGCCTATTCCGACCAGCTCTACAAAATCTGTGAAATATCAAAATAACTAAATATACACTTGCAAGCAAAGCGGCTGGAAACATGGGTAAAGAAAAAAATAGTGAAAATCACACCTCAAATAAAACTAAAAAAAGTGAAAATCACACCCTGAATACACAAATACATGCCAACAAGAAAATACATTAACATAATTAAACATATCTTAACAATTAAAGTAAGGCTAAAAAATATGATATACCTATTTAAACAATTACAAAATTAAACAAGGTACTACCATCATGAACATAACCTTACAACAGAAGGTAATATCAATAAGTGGATAAACTTAAAACCCACGTAACATTTGAGAATATAGAGCCTTAATTTTTAAAAAGGATATGAGATTTGGATAATTACTTTAAATAATTAAAGATATTTTGACCTTCAAACCTAAATCGCTAAATATGCCACAAACATAGAAGGACTTACGGGGTTTAAGAGGCTATATCCTTAAGGAGTCGATACAGTAGATCTCTGTCCAAAAAGTGGGTAGTGATGACGGTTCCCATACGGGCGAAGACACAATCCTAGATTTTGATAAGGTAGTAGATCGTTGTCGCAGAGTGGGACGAAGAAATTAAATCACTCCATGGCTGGTTATAAAATCCTTGATAAATTCTTCATTGAAAAACCAGCCAAATATATAAAATGATGATGAGCAGTTAATATAAGTCCATGGCCAATAACTGCTGTTCCACACTTTATAAAAGGAGAGCTGTTAAACGACTGTCTTTCCTCCATCAAATTTTTCTTCAAGGCAAATACTCTGATTTTTCTCCAAGGATCTTCAAACTGGAAGATAAAGTAAAACTGGACAGCAGAGCCATCTATTGACAAAACCTCTAGACTCCCTTGCCTTCTAATGTTTTTTTTAATAAATAGCAAAAGAGGCTAGAGGCAAAATAATAATACATTAAATATATATAAATACAATAAATTTAAAATCATGGAATGAAAATTATGAATGCTGAAGGCAGACATGGCACACAGGGGTAATAAACAACAATAATTAAAACATTAACATTTATTTACTAAAAGTATAATGATCTTCAGCGTTTAAAAATAAGACCCTAGCACCAATGTCACTAGAATAGATCCACTAAGGTTTTAGTTGTGGAAGGATCTACTCCCCCAGCCTATTCCGACCAGCTCTACAAAATCTGTGAAATATCAAAATAACTAAATATACACTTGCAAGCAAAGCGGCTGGAAACATGGGTAAAGAAAAAATAGTAAAAATCACACCTCAAATAAAACTAAAAAAGTGAAAATCACACCCTGAATACACAAATACATGCCAACAAGAAAATACATTAACATAATTAAACATATCTTAACAATTAAAGTAAGGCTAAAAAATATGATATACCTATTTAAACAATTACAAAATTAAACAAGGTACTACCATCATGAACATAACCTTACAACAGAAGGTAATATCAATAAGTGGATAAACTTAAAACCCACGTAACATTTGAGAATATAGAGCCTTAATTTGCAGTCTAGTCTAGTAGCCTAGGCAATGCTCCGTTGATCCTTCAGCAACGTCTATACTTGGAGCTAAACACAAAATGTTTGTAGTTTCTTTGAAGTATCATTCCACAAAAAAAAAATCTAAAATTATAATTTCCATATTATTATAAAACACAACGTTTCATTTTTCCCAGGTATAACTACACCATCTTTCGGGTGATCAACTCCAGTTTTAGACTGAAGTCTGAACCCGGAATCAGTCATCTCTGAGGATGCAGAATGATGATTCATAAGCCCAGTCTTCAAGTTGGTAAGTAACATCTTTCCAGTTTAGTCTTACCTTCTTGATCTTTTCTTACGAAACCTGTATTTTTTTTTTTTTTTTTAGATATACCTATATGTACGCCATTGAGTGATAGCTTTTACTTGTATTTATAGGTCTTCGTTGGGTGAGTCGGTAGAGCTGCGGACTGGCACTCGCTGGGCCGGAGTTCGATTCCCGGCCGGCTGATAAAGAGTTAGAGGAATTTATTTCTGGTGATAGAAATTCATTTCTCGCTAAAATGTGGTTCGGATTCCACAATAAGCTGTAGGTCCCGTTGCTAAGTAACCAGCTGGTTCTTAGCCACGTAAAATAAGTCTAATCCTTCGGCCAGTCCTAGGAGAGCTGTTAATCAGCTCCTCAGTGGTCTGGTAAAACTAAGGTATAGTTAACTTTTACTTGTATTTATACCTGCTTGCTTGCAACAGCTGCCTGCAGTGTTCCGGATGTTAAATGCATTCTTATGCCTTTCATAGATTAATTCATTCACAAATTGATGATTGGATTATGACGTGGAATACTGCTGTTTTTATGTAACCAGTGAACAACTGAAAGGAACTCAGTTACATTTTAAATCCTCTATACATTTCTGAAGATCGAAACACACGCTACAAATACTTCTTCCTTTAAACATCCCTCAAACCTGACGTTTTTTAGGCCTCCAGCATTCACACACACACACAAAAAGCAATATTCCATTAAGCTTTGCAATTCATACCTATTTTTTAACCCTTTATTACGTTAGTGCTTTTCTTTGTGTTCCGTCAGCAGAGTGTGAATGCCCATCGGATGTGTGCTGGTTTATCCTTTGACGCAACAAATCAAATAACTGTTTTTCTCGTTCTTCTATTTGCATTTTGCTTCGGAAAGTCGTTTATTGAGTTTTGTTGGATTTTTAAAATTTTTTTTATGAAATGTCATGGAAGAAAAAAGTGATTAAACTTTATCGAATGAATGATTAAAAACACACGCCGGTGTTAATAGCTATGTTAGGTAAACCTGTATTGGGATTAGCTATTCCTTTTTATAGGTTTAAGTTAATATGGAAGAATATTAGAATTACAAGGCATAGCACTACTTCCTATACCAGAGGAGATATAAGGCAGGATTCTAATTGAAAGAGTAAGACAGACTGAAGTATTGAAATGGTAATAATAGTGTGAATAGAGGCAGGAAAAGAAACGGAATAGGTGAAATAAAGAAGGTAGGAAGATATATATGCAATATATATATATATATATATATATATATATATATATATATATATATATATATATATACAGTATATATATAATTATTTATATCCTTGACGCTGCTGTCTAATTTTTACTATCACTCCATAGATTGAAAACTCATATATGTATAGAATTTACAGAACAGCAACTATTTGATATGGCTTTTCAGCACATTTGAAGGTCACTGACCCTCCGCTTAATATTTCCCCGTATGAATCCGAAAACATACTTTTCCATACTTCACAGAAAAGTAATAGAAAGCCTGAAACTTCGAGAGGGGCTAACATTATTTACTCTCTCTCTCTCTCCCTGGAACCTCACATTTTCCAATCTTTTCAAATCAATCTGTGAATGTGAAAAGGTATATATATGTCTTTGGGGATGGGGATTTTAAGTTCTCAAAAGAGTTGATCAAGGAAGTCGAAGTTACCAAATATCATGATACGCTGTTCGATGAGGTCTTTGGACTGCAAAGTTTATTACTAGTCGTGCCTTGGGTTCTTCTCTCTCTCTCTCTCTCTCTCTCTCTCTCTCTCTCTCTCTCTCTCTCTCTCTCTCTCTCTCTCTCTCTCTGATAGTGACACATCGGCGTTTTATAAGAAAAGTGATATGTAGTGTATAGATTAGTGCAATGAAATATAATAATAGTAATAATAATAATAATAGGAATAATAATGGCATCAGATTTTTGTTCTTAACGTAAATGTGCATTTTTCAGTTTGCTGAATGACTTAGGTAAACTTCTGCAAGCTGATTGCCTACTCAGAATTCCATTTGTATTTTATGTGACTATTCTTCTGATTGGTATTATTAATCCACTTCAACATTTATATTGTTCAAAATATTCATTTGCTGTTACTTAAAAGGTAATGGCCGGGAAATTCTTTCCAGACCTTCTTGTATTTATATCATGAATAGGATTGAAATACAGGCTCATAATATTTCCCTCTCCAGATATCCTTTGAATGAAGATTTCTTTATCTTCAATGTTCACGAAAAATGTTCACGTCAACAATGTTTCAGTTTAGTTTTTTGCAATTTTCATGTTCCTGGCAAGAAAGTGTGCATGCAATTCGGATACACATTTTTTTATCCTTTGATACCGACAAGACTATTTTTTTTCTTTTGTATTTTCTATTTCTTATGTGATACCTTTATCCGATTGAAAGGAGGTTGTCTCTCCTTTTAGCCGAACTAATATTTTTTTTTTTTCCGCAAAAGTTTCCGTAAGACAGAATCATTCAATCTTTCTTTTTTCACTGAAATACAAAAACAAGAAGTTTTGTCAGTTGTGTCTTTTGTTAGTAAATGGTAATGCGTACAAATTTACGTAAATGAACAAACAGACACGTGCGCGCCCGAACACAAACACACACATACACAGACACAGACAAACTCATTCTTCAACGTTTCCCAGTAATCCTAAAAGTAAATCCGGCTTAGACATCGTATTATCCAATGTATATGCTAAGAGAATGGATAAGGGAACTTAGACCTTGGAAGACTTAGAAATAAAAGCGTAAATAGATTGAGAGAGCTGCTTATATGCAACAGTATTGTAGGGATGAATTCATTTACTCAGTTCATCGTGGTTCTTCATGGCAGAAATGTAATCAAAACCTAACTTTATATATATATATATATATATATATATATATATATATATATATATATATATATATATATATATATATATAAAGTAAACAAATCATAATTCATAAAAATTTTATTGGAAATTGTTACATAATTTTATAGGAAAATTTCACATAATTTTATAGGAAAATTTTACATAATTTTATAGGAAAATTTTACATAATCTTATTGAAAAATTTCACATAATTATATAGGAAAATGTTACATAATTTTATAGGAAAATGTTACATAATTTTATGGGAAAATATTACATAATTTTATAGGAAAATTTCACATGATATTATAGGAAAATTTTACATAATTTTATAGGAAAATTTCACATAATATTATAGGAAAATTTTACAAAATTTTATGGGAAAATTTTACACAATTTTATAGGAAGATTTTACATAATTTTATACGAAAATTTATACATAATTTTATAGGAAAATTTCACATAATAGATTAGATGTTTAGTGCTTTGTATAATGCAACTTCATGAATTACAATGATTCCTTTGTAATATGGTAATGAGTAATAAAATCAAAGCCAGCATATCTTTTACGGAATGTACTCATTTTGAAAAACGTTCCCATTGAGGTTTATACTATTCATCTACAAATAACTGCCGACAATGTAGTTATTTTTCTATTGTACGGGATTTATTTTATTGCACAAACGTATTGTGGATTAAGAAAAAAATATTATATTTACGGATTAGTTGTTTACTATCCATGAGTAAAAATAGGTATAAACCGGTTTAAAATTGATGTATATATCATATTTTCAAAATGACCTTCTGGGTACCAATATGAAATTTATATATATATTTTTAGTATGATTTCGTTATTAGGTACAGATTCAACTAGGGAAAAGTTTTTGGTAACTAAAGTTCAAGATGTTTTCCAGAAGTTGAGTTTTTATTTTTATTTGTTTTTTTTTCTTTGTTTGTTTGTCGGCTTTGTCTGTCCGTCCGCACTTTATTCTGTCCGCACTTTTTTCTGTCGGCACTTTTTCAGTCCGCCCTCAGATCTTAAAGACTACTGAGGCTAGAGGGCTGCAAATCGGTATGTTGATCATCCACCCTCCAATCATCAAACGTACCAAGTTAGAGCCCTCTAGCCTCTGTAGTTTTTATTTTATTAAAGGTTAAATTTAGACATGATCGTGCTTCCGACAACGATATAGGATAGGCCACCACCGGGCCGTGGTTAAAGTTTCATGGGCCGCGGCTCATACAGCGTTATACCGAGACCACCAAAGGATAGATCTGTTTTCGGTGGCCTTGATTATACGCTGTAGCGGCTGTACAGAAAACTCGATTGCGCCGAAGAAACTTCGGCGCATTTTTTTACTTTATTTTTTTCCTAATTCGTTCTCCTTCCAAATAAACCAGTGTTACGAAGAAACTTCAAAGAATTCCAATCTTATTGTTGTTTGGTTGTACCTTCTTTTCTGTTACTCCCCCCCCCCCAACCTCCCCGCCCCCCATATTCCTTCAACAAAAAGATTTTCCAGCTATTGTTCATTTATTCATATCCATCACTGAACTCTACCACCAAAATGGACCTTTTTCTACTTTCCTTCATTTACATATCTACGGACTCTCGTTTTTCCTTATTCATTCTCAGCAAATATCCTTTTAATATTCCTTTCATCTCATGAGTGGCCGTAGATATTCATTCATTCATATCCATCATTAACCCTTCACAAACATGAGAAACCTTCTTTCTACCATCTTTCAGTTGAATCATAATAAAATAAAGAAATTTGTTTTCCCTTTGGTAGGTTTAGCATACATCCATCTAACTTTCTTCGCGTATTCAAAGATGCGTCTCTTTTTTTTTTTATCCCGTCATTATATTTTACGTTTTGAGAGAGAGAGAGAGAGAGAGAGAGAGAGAGAGAGAGAGAGAGAGAGAGAGAGGGAGAGAGACAGAGGTGTCTATTCAGTGTCAACGATGCATTCCAGAAATTTTCTCAAACTTTCCTGTTCCGAGACCTCGTGGAACGGTTCCGTATTGATGTTGTAGAGAAGTCACTTGAGAGAATTCTCATGAGAGAAGTCCCTTGAGAGAAGTCGCATGAGAGAAGTCCCATGAGAGAATGCACATGAGAAAAGTCACATGAGAGAAGTCGCATGAGAAAAGTCACATGAGAGAAGACAAATGAGAGAAGTCACATTGAGAGAAGCCACAAGAGAGATCAACTCCTTTTCAGAACTCCGTATCTCTCAGACTTCGAATTGCCCCCCTCCCCCGCCCCCGCCTCTCTTTTTAAGTTTGATCCGAGAAGTTTGATGAATGACTTTATAGAGAGGAAGGGTAATACCTAATCTCTCTCTCTCTCTCTCTCTCTCTCTCTCTCTCTCTCTCTCTCTCTCTCTCTCTCTCTCTTTTTGGTTCTATATGTTTCTTTGTAGCTTTTAATACTTGGGTAGCTACAGTTTCAGTTTTGCAAAGAAATATTCTTTCCTGTTTATTACATATATACACACGTCTACATACACACACACACACACACACACACACACACCCGTACCTTACCTTATTCACACAAAAATACATAGATGATGACTCACTGTATTTGTATTAAATAACATTAATGCTATCGTTATGATAAAAGGAATTTTGAAAAACAAAAACATAAAACCTTTTTGCTGACAGGCACATGCGAAAATATTTATAATTAAGTAAACGTTCCTATTAGTATATGACAGTGGTTAAAATATGGTAAAGGATGTCAGCTAAAAAATAGTAAAGATTAAATGAACCTAAATACAACCTGACCTAAGATCAGCATAATAAAAGTATATTTTTTATATAAATTCCGAGTAAAATAATTACTAAAATAACACAAAACAGAACCCCTCCTAAACAGACGGTTGTTGGAAACTCGCTGATTTGCTCTTTTCGTGTCAGGATTAGAGAAAAAAAAACCTGGGAAAGAAATGAAGACGCCTTCCTCCTCCTCCTCCTCCTCCTCCTCCTCCTCCTCCTCCTCCTCCTCCTCCTCCTCCTCCTCCTCCTCCCAAAACTTTGGGCTTATGAAGTTAAAACAAGACCACAAAATTCTTCTGTACTTTTCCGTGCGGGAGGTCTTTTCTGGGCTGGTCTTTTTCTTACTCAAAACTGCGGCTTCTCCCTAGAAGATCTTTTATAAAGTAGCATTTTTTGTTATTTAGATTCAAATTGAATTTAGTAAAGCAGTTGCTTTCTCGTGGTCGTTTTAACTTATTAATTATTTTCGTGGCTTTTACAAAGCATTCGAGAACCCAAGGGGGAGTTGTGTTTGTAGATACAAAATATCCTCTATACATAGTTCTTTATATATATATATATATATATATATATATATATATATATATATATATATATATATATATATATATATGTATATATATAATTATATATGTGTATATATACATACATACATATATATATATATATATATATATATATATATATATATATATATATATATATATATATATATAAGATTTATATAGAGAATGTAATGTTGCCATTTGGACAAAGGTTAAATTACATGTATGATACTGGTCCACTATGATAATTTATACTCAAAAAACGGATAAAATCTAAATTTCAGTATCTATAAAGCATATTCAGGAGTGACGAAGTCTCTCAAATAACTTTTCAACTCAGTTTGAAACCGGAAAATAAAGAATGAAAATTATGTAAAATAAAAAAATGAAAAAATATGTAAAAAGTTTCGATTACAAACCACAAAGTAAACATCATTATCCCCTTCCTCCTGGAATACTCTTCCATCAAACTTCCCGAATCAGACTTTGAAAAAAAGAAAAGGAAAAACTCGGCTGAAGATCAGGTGATTCCGAGTTCCCGTAAGGAGTTTATCAGGAGAGTTTGAATTGTTCCGAATGTCAACACGGAACTGTTGCAAACTATGCGGAAACTAATAAGTTTTGTTATTTATTACTTTATTTCCGTCAGCTCTGATTTACCTACTTTGATTATGCAGATTCTCTCTCTCTCTCTCTCTCTCTCTCTCTCTCTCTCTCTCTCTCTCTCTCTCTCTCTCTCTCTGTCAGTTGTTTAAATCAGAGAGAGAGAGCGACTCTGTAACATTGATAGTTAGGTGTTTCTGAAACAGAAAGTAGAATTTTATCTAAGAAGGAATTTTAGTTGAGAGAGAGAGAGAGAGAGAGAGAGAGAGATTTGAGTGACATTGAAATTTGAAATTTGGGTGTTGCTGAAATTGAAGGTCACATATCATCTAGCAAGGAAATTTAATTGAAGAGAGAGAGAGAGAGAGAGAGAGAGAGAGAGAGAGAGAGAGAGAGAGAGAGAGAGACTACTAAATGACAATATCCATTTCTAGATATAATAATAGATTTTCCTGTCCTGAGACGTTAATTTCATAACTGAATCTTATGAAGAGAGAGAGAGAGATAGAGATAATATTACTATGATATTTGGGCGTTTCTGAAACTGAAAGTCTAACGTCAGCTAGCAATAAAATTTAATAGAGAGAGAGAGAGAAATAATATTACTATGATATTTGGGCGTTCCTGAAACTGAAAGTCTAACATCAACTAGCAATAAAATTTAATTGAGAGAGAGACAGAGACAGAGAGAGACAGAGACACATCCCCTACTAAATGACAATATCCATTCCGAGATATAATAATAAACTTGCCGGCTCTAAGACCGAGTCGCCCAGTGTCGTGTTGGTGTTGGCGAGAAGTCAAACACTCGGAACAAACTCCTTCGGGAACAGTTGCTTTTTCCCCAACACTTCCAAGTTTAATTCGAGAAGTCTGATGAATAGAGTTCTAGAGTGGCAAGGGGGAAATGCGGTGGATTTGGCTGGTTGGTGTTAGAGCTGTTTCTGAATCTGTTTATTATGCAGTTAGGTAAATGTTATGGTATGGTTTAGATGTATGTTTATATATGTGTGTATTTATGCACTGTGTGTATGTGTATATGTATATATATATATTATATATATATATATATATATATATATATATATATATATATATATATATATATATATATATATTTCAATCAAACTATTTTTGGCACATCATATTTTCAAGGAGCAATCTTAAGGTTACTAGTAATGCAATCGAAGCTGTCAAAAAAAAAAAATCCAGTACATCATCATAGAAAGTTTTATTTAATAAACTCACCGGCGAAAATAACCAAGCCAATTCTATAAAACAAAACTTCGGAAAAGTAATTTATTTCAGTCATTTTAAAACCCTGCGTTGCGTGTCTCGGGATGGAAGTTCTTTTCGACTTTCGTCCAGCTTAAAAAAAAAAAAATGCAGAAAGTCTGTAAAAATATAATAGGCACTCGACAGCCAACTCTCCCCCCCACCCCACCCCTCTACCCCTCCCTTCCTGGAACCTCCTTTCCATCAAACTTATCAGACCGAACTTGGAATGGGGAAAAAGATCGATTTGAAAATCACGAGAATCTCTAAGTTTCCAGTGCCTGAGTTATTCGACGTAATCTTAGAAATGGAAAGGTTTATCTGTGCTTCTGCAAAACGTGGATTTCTCTCTCTCTCTCTCTCTCTCTCTCTCTCTCTCTCTCTCTCTCTCTCTCTCTCTCTCTCTCTCTCTCTCTCTCTCTCTCTTAGGTCACTGGTTGCATCCACTTTTTAGGCTTTTACTCTACCTCCATTTCCGCTTTCTTTCGTCAATTTGGCTGTCCAACTTCTTTGGCAATTAGTTCATTGACTGCAACTGCAGTGTTTTATACGAGTCCTCCCATTAGATCCTTGCACTTCGTCTCCTTTATTTTCTTCATCTCTTTGTCTAGCTGTCCAACCACTCCAATAAATAGGTCATTAGTAATTTGTACATTTAGGGGAGGCAATAGACGACTACAAGATAATCCAGTGATAAATTCTGTGTATGGGAAATAATAACAAGTTACCCTATAGATTTATTTTTTGGAAAATATCTAAAATTTTACTAAGAGGCATGAATATGCTGTATAAAAGATTTGTAGTTTATTTTTCCTAGATTCAATTAAGTAAACAGGTTAAGAGGAAAGGAAATCAGTGGCAAGTCAATTTGTAATAGTACTTACTGTGTCACTGATACTCAAAGAATATATTTTTGATCCCCTAGGAATACAAAGAAATATCTAGGTAATAATATTGTGTGATTAGGCTAAAACAGGTCGTTCCTAATTATTTTTTGACAAATTGGAATATGGAAATTTACTTGTATTTCGTGGTCTGTCTGCAAAAGAGTTGTCACTTTGCTGAAAAATATATTTTATATTTTTTAATGTTTAGGTAAATTCGTGCGAGGGATCATGTCAGCTTTTAGTACATACATAGAAGTTGTAAAAATAACTGTTGTATAAAACATAAAGATACATTTCCCACAACAATCCCTTTAACGTGGCGAATAATCAAGACAGGAACAAAAAAATAATGCGCATACCCTCGCGTATTGTCAAGTGACCCGGTAACATTTCCACTCTTCCCAAAGCTTAACTCGCCCTTATGGTCCATTTTTCGGGACATCACGTCCCAAATAAAACCTACAGGCTCCCGGGAACGCGAAGGAACGGGGGAACGTAGAGTATGCAAATGAAGATTAGCAAGCTTAAGACCGCATGTTACTGGAGGTGCGGACTCCAGAGTAGTTGGGGAACTTCATGCATGGAAGAATGTGGCGTTTGAATTTTTTTTTTTTTTTTTTACCACCTGTGAATTATGTATCTTGGAAATGCCCTTCGAGGGATGGAACGTGTTGCTGAATCTGGGTTTTAGGAATTGGGGGAATAATTTTAAGGGAGAAAGGTCGTTCCGACGTGTTGGATAAAGCCCATTGTTTACCTGTGAATCGTAATTAAAACGAGAATTATGTTAATCTGAGAGTGAATTTCGTTCTTGTTAGTTTTAGTTTTCTGTAAAAGAAAACTGTTTTGTCTGTCCGTCCGCACTTTTTTCTGTCAGCACTTTTTCTGTCCGCCCTCAGGTCTTAAAAACTTCCGAGGCTTTAGGGCTGGAAGTTGGTACGTTGATCATCCACCCTCCAGTCATCAAGCATACCAAATTGCAGCCCTCTAGCCTCGGTAGCTTTTATTTTATTTAAGATTAAAGTTAGCCGTATAGGACAGGCCATCACCGGGTGGTAGTTAAAATTTCATTGGCGCGGCTCATACGGCATTATACCGAGACCACCGAAAGATAGATATATTTTCGGTGGCCTTAATTATACGATTTACAGCAAACTCGATTGCGCCGAAGAAACTTTAGCGCATTTTTTACTTATTTTGTTAAAGATGCCACGAATAAACAAATTCAAATTTTGATAAAAATGCTTGCTAAAGGGAGCTCTAATATTATAACATACATCAAAACACTCGTTCCCAAATGATATAGAGAAGATGAAAACGTGGCCACAATAACATTAGTATCACACAATATGTAAACAATAATAATAATATATATTTTGTTTGTTATAAAGTATTTCTGTGAATGAAATTTGAGAACAGAACTCGTCTCTTAAGAACTGAGAAATTCATAAAACCAAGGTTGTGGTTTCCAAAAAATGCCAGCGTTTTCCAAATCAGTATTGGTACACGATAGCGTTTTCATGAGGCTTTAAGAAATAGTCGTGGACTGCTATGTCGAATAGATTAATGATCATATTTCATTATGGAGTATTTATAGCTGATGGCAATTTATAAAACGATTCAGAATATCTTTTAGATAACGAATAAAATTTTGAATACCCAGGCATAGGAGAATTTTGATAATCAGTCAGTGGCTAACTATTAAAAGACGAATTGAATTTTAAAAATTCAAGAAAGAGAGAGTCGAGTTGTCTACCAAATGGAAAACCCATCGGTAAATAGAATTATTTTCTGAGAACGATAATGGGCAATATATTCTTGAGCAATAAGGGTCCATTACTGAAATTTTCACAATTTTATTTTTTGTGAGCAAGAACCTATTCCTTCTTAATATTCTGTAAAAGAACACTGTTGTACCGGTTTTGTCTGTCCGTCCGCACTTTTTTTTTTGTCGGTCCTCAGACCTCAAAAACTACTGAGGCTAGAGGGCTGCAAATCGGTATGATGATCATCCACCCTCCAATCATCAAACATACGAAATTGCAGCCCTCTAGCCTCAGTGGTTTTTACTTTATTTAAGGTTTACGTTGGCCATAATTGTGCTTCTGGCAACAATATAGGACGGGCCACCACCGGGTCGTGGTTAAAGTTTTATGGGCCGCGGCTCATACAGCATTATACCGAGACCACCGAAGGATAGATCTATTTGCGGTGGCCTTGATTATACGCTGTACAGAAAACTCGATTGCAAGGAAGAAACTTCGGCGCATTTTTTATTTGTTAACTCGTGCAATTCCTTCGGCTTCTAATTTTCCGTTCCTTGAACGTCGTGAAAATCAACGTAAAAAAGGGGATAATTTTGCCCTGTAATTTGCGAACAAATCTGCTTTCTTTTCATTTCAAAATGAAGAGATGTTATCACATGTTTACGATGTACATAAATTCCATAAACATTTATAAAGTGAAAGGCGATACACTTGCCAAAAGGCAGTGTGGATATGTTACTATTTTACACAAACACACACACACACATGGGCAGTTGTTTTTCAATTAAACACCCGAAATTGAATATTGATTATGAAGCCCAAATCTGTAGCAGTACGCCAAAAAAAAAAAAAAAAATAGGACGCCTGAATATCAGTAAAAGTGGCATATGTTGGACCAGAGTTGTCGAAAATGAGGAGACAAATGTCAGTAAACTGTAAAGTTTCAGAAAAACGTCTCCCTAACATAGAGAAAACGTGTCCTTCACACGCTAGACATGTGGATGAATAAGTACTGGTGTTCTTATGCGGATTAGCACTACGTAGAAATAAAGTTTTGCCATTACTTAAATAACATGTATTCCCTGACTCTGAATCATTTCTGAGAATTATCCCACACTTGTATTGATTCGGTCATTATTTTATGAATAGGTTCTGCTCAAAATGACAAATGAAATAAGCCTAAGGCGAGAGGTTATAAGAAAAATGGCCAAATAATACACAAAACCATTCCAGCAATAATGAAAAAAAAATCTTTATTTTAATGAGGCTTGTGATAAACATAACGTAATGTTTTTTATATATACATACATACATACATATATACATACATACACATATATATTTTTATATTATGTAATTTACCAAGACTTAAAAAAGGGTTTTTAATAAATGTGAAATTATACTTTATAAAGGTATGAATATTTATGCAATATTCTCTGTAAAGTCTTTTGTAAAGATATGTATATGTACAAATTTTATCTAATGTATATATGGCTTTTAACCGGAATAATTGATTCAATTCAGTTCAGTTCAATATATTATACTATTTATTATACTATAGATGGGCTCTTCATATTGCAATACCTTACAACTATCTATCCCTGCGGTAGACAAGATTAGAGAATTAATATATTGGGTATGCAATGCTTTCTTAATATGCGAGTAGTAAGGCATTATTTTTCATGGGTAAGGAGCACCGTTCCTCTGAACTCCTTTAGGCGAGTCCTTTGAACGCCTTAAGTCAGGGACGATCCAGAAGCCGTTTAGTGTCAGAGTAATCTTCTACGAGTGACCTGAACTGTACCCAGGAGGTCTTGATATCAGTAGCGTGAGGCAACTTCTCTAGAGTTCCCCTTCGGGATGCGTCCTTTGCGCGTTAAGAGGATTCCTTCAGGGGAGTCCTCATTTTGAGTGTCCTTCCTGGTACGCTGTGCTGCGAGAGTATGCGGTTAGGAAATTGGGGAAATTTAAGGATCGCTTGTTTGTTATTGAGAAATAAAGCGGGGAGACCCTGTCATGAAAACGTGAGATATATTACCCTGAAAATGAATATTTGAAAATGATACTGTTTTATATGTGTATATATACACACACAAACACACATATATATACATTATATACATATACACACACATATATATATGTATATATATACACATACATATATATGTATATATACATATATGTATAAATATATATATTTATTTATAAGATATATAATATTCCTAAAGTAAATAGTTTTTCTGCGACAACTCGATTTTAAATTAAATCAACTGTAAGTGAACCATTTATAAGATGAAGTCCCTTAGCAATAAGAAAAAAGTTTACGAATATATTCAGTTCATCTCTCTCTCTCTCTCTCTCTCTCTCTCTCTCTCTCTCTCTCTCTCTCTCTCTCTCCCCCACAAAAATAAAAAAAAGCATGAAAAAAGGACTGATGTGTCTTTATAAGACGGTGATGAGGAGAGGAAGTCACTAACAGCCTTAATGATGCGGCCAACAGCTCGTTTACCAGACCTGATGAAGGTCCCGCCGTCCGTATATTGAAAAGATATCGTTCTTCTCTCTCTCTCTCTCTCTCTCTCTCTCTTTTCCTTCTGGTCCATGACTGACGCCCCTCCTCTCTCTCTCTCCTAACCCCTTCTTCCACTTCCTGCTCCTCTCTCTCTCTCTCTCTCTCTCTCTCTCTCTCTCTCTCTCTCTCTCTCTCTCTCTCTCTCTCTCTCATCAAACGGTAGGTAAGGGACTTGTAAAATGAATTATTTTCGAAAATGATCTTGCATCTTAAATTAACAGTTAACTAGTCAAGTTGCATAATTGTAAATATTTGCCCGTTTCTGAAAAGGGTTACAACTTTATAAAAGCGCTAAAAAAAAAAAGGGCTGTATACTTACCAAATTATCGGCGATATGTCGTAAGAACAAGTGCAGTGCGCTGCACACGCACAAAAAAAAACAGCCTATTGCAAAGTGAATGGACAAACAAGTTCAGTAACATCATGAAAACACGACGAGGTCACGTCATAATCAGGTTAGCTAATCCGATCGCGAACATGCCACAAAATCTTTCTTTCCGGGACCACAGGTATAGCGATGATCCTTTTTTTTTTTTTTTTTTTTTTTGTTATGAAGTGAAAACAGCGACATAAAAACCATGGATGCAAAACAAGTGGGAACGCAATTGGCACCTGAGGGAACCGGGTGATATGTGACAGACAATGCAACAAATTGTTGGAGATTCTGATAGACATCAGATAGACAAGAAGCTTGCCAGACATAACATAGAGGGGGAGAGAGAGAGAGTGATACAGATCGCTTTGAGTAATTATTGATTCTGTAACTTTGTTTGCTCAATTCGCTACCAAGTGCTTTCACTCTGCTTAAATTCGGAGATATGGCTTGCTCTGAAATCTTCCAGAAAACAAATCCCATATGCTTTCATTATTCCTAAGTTCAGAGATATGTAATGCTTTAATATCTTACAAATAACAAAACGATAATGACATTATTTCGAACATGCAAAAATTACAATTAATACGCACCCTTACACGCCCTTAAACACACACATACACACACTCGCGCACACTAACAATCATAAACACACGTCAGGTAACTACGCATACATGACTGCCTAGCAGCTGCATATAGCATGTTAAATTAAGGACGATAACGAAGTGGCATTGTTAAAAGTTTGTGTAACAGAAATTCCAGTATTTTTTTTATGACAGCCGCACATGAACACGTCTTGCTGCCTGCTAGTTAATTATAGATTGTTAAATAGAAAAAAAGGAATAAGTTTAATATCATCTAGGGGCACTGAGTGCAAACAACACAAGGCTAGGTGGACAAATATACGAGTATAATGGCTGAGAACTGAAAGAAAAGATTAACTAACTGGTGTTAGTTGATAGGAAACAATAAGCGAAGGAAAATTCTTTAAATTAAGAAGAGGAATGGTAGCCATGTGAAGTACAAAAGAAAAGACAACCCTAGATCTTCCAGTAAGAGAGAGAGAGAGAATTTTCCCTGACCATTCATGGAAAATCAAGCTAGGTTGTTGACTCAGTTTCCTACCATGCTAAAGGAAACAAGGGGTTCCATAGGAAACTGCCCAAAATGAAATTGCAAAGAATTTGAAGGGATGCCTTTAACAAATAGGAGAACTGAAGCAGTCCCACAGGAAGTTTGAGATATATGAAGGAATAAAGGGTACCACGGAGAAAATACGATAAAACAGAGATGAAATCAACACACGAGATGTGGGATGTTGTCGGTCAAAAGATACCTGGATTATTTCTGTGTGAGGAAACAAACAATTGAGAAATGACAACGAACCTGTACGAAATATGTTTGAGACTTTACCAGAAGAGAGTGGTGATAGTTTTGCGCCATGTATTAAAATCTTATCAAAAAAACTGTTGAATGTACGTGTAATACGTAGCTAATCTCGTCTCAAGACTAGATTTTTATTTAGCACAAACTATGGCGGACTTTACGACAAACAGATTTTGGATATAATGACCTAATTGATGGCGACTCTGCCTCAAGAAGATAAGAAGATATTGTGGCGAAATAAAGGAATTTTGCCACAATATAAAACCTTACTAAAATAGGTGAAGGGTCTGTTTTCCTCCAAGTTACAGTTGACCGTAGTGAAAGAGCAAGGAAATATATTTTACCTGCAACAAGGAATATAACATACGACGAGGCAAGAAGTATATATATTCTGTTACGAACAATAAAGGTTTCTTGCAATAAAGATGAAATGGCACCATAAGTTTAATAATTGTTGTCCTGAACGAGAGATGCAAATAAAAAGAAAAATGAGAAAAATCTGTCAATTAAACTATTTTTGCAACTTGATATAAAGGTTGATGACGGAAAAAAAAGTAGAAGTCCTTTTGTTAGAAAAAAAGTCGTTTATGTAAACAAATTAAAAGTACTTTTAAAAACCTATCCCTTGAAGAATGACTCTAGAAAAAAGCTATCCCTCTTTCCTGGTCCAACAGAGACGTTTTATCAAAAAGCATGAAGAATAGAATGTATCCTATTTTACAGGTACAAAAAAAGTATCAGAACTATGATAGACAACATTAAAGAATCCTTTGAATGGGTAAGAGACAGAACCTCGAATATTGTACTTTATTCTACTGACTGTGATGAAATATACAGCGATTTATTGATTATTTCCATTAGTCAATAGCCATTGCAACTCTTTTTCAAATTAAGGATACTTCCATCCAAAACACCTTTTTGCAACGTGCGTCTACTTGAATTGAAAAAATACAATAAAAAGAATTGAAAGCAACAGAGAAAAATTACATTTGTTCCTTCTTTATCTCTTTGCCAATTATTTCGCAAGCTGGGAGCTCAGGTTCCCCACACCCGCCCCCGCCCTCCCACACGTTTTAGGCGGGTTGTTTTCAAAGGGCGCTCAGCGATTTACCTCGTCAGTGTCCTTTGAGGAATTTTGTGAGCCATCATCGCTTTTCCACTTTTTAAGCTCTCGGATCTGCAGCAGCGCTGCTACAGTTTGTAGTTCAGCTGCCCCGGGTCTCTCTCTCTCTCTCTCTCTCTCTCTCTCTCTCTCTCTCTCTCTCTCTCTCTCTCTCTCTCTGTAGATGGAAGATATTCTCTCTTTTCTTTCGCTCTGTAGACGGAGGATATTCTCTCTCTCTCTCTCTCTCTCTCTCTCTCTCTCTCTCTCTCTCTCTCTCTCTCTCTCTCTCTGTAGATGAAGGATATTCACTCTCTCTCTCTCTCTCTCTCTCTGTAGATGGAAGATATTCTCTTTTTTCCTTTCTCTCTGTAGACGGAGGATATTCTCTCTCTCTCTCTCTCTCTCTCTCTCTCTCTCTCTCTCTCTCTCTCTCTCTCTCTCTCTCTCTCTCTGTAGATGGAGGACATTCTCTCTATCCGTCGATGAAGGATATTCTCTCTCTCTCTCTCTCTCTCTCTCTCTCTCTCTCTCTCTCTCTCTCTCTCTCTCTCTCCTGGAACATTACAGAATAGAATTTAAAAGCTATCACGTGGGAGTTTTCTATAGGGAAGGGAATTTTTTCCGTCGATGAGCTCAAAAGAGTCCTGATGAATCTGTCAGTTCTTTTATTCGAAAAAGAAAAAAAAAAAGAACCTTTATTCACGCCAGTGCATGCACGCATGTAACATAGTATCTATCTGCGCATTTATTGCTACTTCCTAAAATGGAAAATATAGGAAGAGTATTTATTTATCAAATTGAGGTAAAGATATTTTTAAATAAATGCTTAGAGAAACGCCCATATGCACCTATTCAAAACAGGATGGGTACCAGAAGCGAAAAAAATAAGCTACGCATTATTGCAAATACCATCGAATCATTTAGTCACAATTGCCAGATTACGACATTTTTTTTTATTTGTGGCAAAGCTCTACCTAGCATAGGCATGCTTTTGCTTGCTAAGCTATTTTGGTCCAATGAGAAGCGTGAGGTAAATGTCTACATATGTTCAAAACCCACATGGCAGTGAGATATATTTGTAGAGTATGAGCTGCATAGTCAGCTTTGCATTTCATTAGAAAATTGACCAAAAACATCATATTTTGGTCCTAGATTACCCCAAGATTGTTAGATTTTTATCGCTTCGTAGTGTTACTGAAAAAATGGTAGGGTCCTCAAATTTTTTTCATATTCAGACACATTCTCACTGAACAGTTTACTATCAGTAGATGTGTCCGAGTTGATTATAGTTTAGCTTTAGTCTGATATTTTATTAGTTTACTGTAATTTAGGTCTTTTTTATATTTTGATATTTCGGCAAATAAACTCTTGTGAAAATTAGGTTCATCACAAACTCCTCTCGAATACAGACCAATAATTATAATTAATGCCGTCTTTCTGCTCCCAGTATCATTTCAAATAAAAATCGAATTCATTTAATTCCTGTTTATAGCTCAGTGTATTTTTTTTCAGACGTTTTTCGCTTCTTAGAGTCCCGCTGAATATACCATAAACCTGCCCCTTTTGAAACGAGGTCATGTAACCGACGAAGTTTTAATATAAGAGGATAAAAACTAAACGAGTAAAAAATGCGCCGAAGTTTCTTCAGCGCAATCGAGTTTTCTGCACAGCGCCTAATCAGTGCCACCGAAAATAGATATATCTTTCGGTGGTCTCGGTATAGTGCTGCATGAGCCGCGGCTCATGACACTTTAACCACGGCCCGGTGTGGTGGGCTTTCCTATATCGTTGCCAGAAGCACGATTATGGCTAGCTTTAACTTTAAATAAGATAAAAACTGCCTAGGCCAGAGGGCTGCACTTCGGTATGTTTGATGATTGGAAGGTGGATGATCATTATACCAATTTGCAGCCCTCTAGCCTCAGTAGTTTTTAAGATCTGAGGGCGGACAGAAAAAGTGCGGACGGACAGACAAAGCCGGCACAATAGTTTCTTTTACAGAAAACTAAAAAATAAAAAAATGAATAAATAAATTGAAAAATCTTCTCTCTCTCTCTCTCTCTCTCTCTCTCTCTCTCTCTCTCTCTCTCTCTCTCTGCCAATTATTTTGAGAGCTGCAAGCGATGACCTCCGTCGCTTTTAGATGTTTTCAAAGGAGTAGTAGCGATTTACTTCGTCAGTGTCCCTTTCAGGTATTTTCTGGGTCGTCATTGAGTTCTTCCCCCTCCTCCACCATTTTTTTTTTTCAACCTTCCTGCCCCTGCAGTCTTGGAATCTGGAATCTGGAATTTGGAATCTGAGGTTCTTCTCTTAATCTGCGCTGCTCGCTGTTCTTCAAGTTGTGTTGCGACACTGGGTGGCTGGCTGCATGTGTATCTGTTCCTTCCGATGGAAATATTTGAGTTCAGCGTGTCTGGCAGACATGGGCTTAAATGAACAATGAACAGGTAGTGTTATGTTATAGAATGTTGGTGATTTATTTAGGCGTACTTTTTTTTTTATTTGCTTGATTTTATAATGAGTTTTTTTTATACCGGTTTATACTTACAGAAAATAAACATGAATGTATGTATGTATGTATGAGTGACACATACACATATATATACACACTGTACACACACATATACACTATATACATATGTATGTGTATATATGTATATATATACATATATATATATATATATATATATATATATATATATATATATATATATATATATATATATATATATATATATATATATACATATATACACAAACTGTACACACACATATATACAATATATATGTATATATACAGTATATATATATATATATATATATATATATATATATATATATATATATATATATATATATATATATATATATATATATATATATATATATCTTTATACGGCAATTTTGCCACTTATACGCGCAACTTTTAAGATATTCTTAAATATTATGGCCCAGTTATCATTAGATATTTAAATCACCATACCTTGGGAATAGCTCACACCCAAGTGGAATTATAATTGGTAATGGCATCGATGCCCGGACCAGGATTCGAACCCGCCCTTTTGGTTTAGATACAGCAATGAACAGTCGACTCTGATCACTGGACTATCCATAAAGATATAAACTGATGCTGAGTCTTCTGTACATATTCCTATCAAATTCAGGTTCTGTACTGTAGAATCGATTTCGTCCTATTTCCGCTACGGTAAATGACTGGTATTTAGTCAAGTGTTACAAACTTACCAATTAGATATCATGTTAAAATGGTTTGATAAAGACTCTAAGTACAGAACCTGAAATCTACTTTGTCTCGGTTACTTTTTTTGTTAAAAAGATTTAAATTACGAATATATATATATATATATATATATATATATATATATATATATATATATATATATATTATATATATATATATATATATATATATATATATATATATATATATATATATATATATACATATATATATATATATATATATATATATATATATATATATATATATATATATATATATATATATATATATATATATATATATATGTATATATAGTGTTTATATATATTATATATATTACAATATATATATGTATATATATATATGTAATGTTTACATATAATATAGTAGCCCTTGAACGCAAATAATATCTGTTTATAATCTGGCCAAAACTTTACATAATGCAATAATTTAAAAACAAACAATATGTTCTGCCAAGACTTCTTCAACGTAACCCCTTTCCTGACTTCAGACGTTAACAAGACTTTAGCTTTTGACGATCGGAAACCAATATAAATACCTCTACTTTCCTTCGCTTTTCGATTGATGAAAAAAAGACTGAAAAAGACTGAAACAGACTTTCATTATGCCTCAGGTCAGAGTCTTGGATGCAACACGCATCCATCTTCGTTTGCAGTCTTCTTATAATGTCTTCTATGATGGCTACCTGTCTCGTGCTTGCCAGGGGGATGTGAATAAAATGGAGTGAATTTTCACTGGAAATTCACTTTGGAAAATAAGGGAATAAAGGGAGAAGATACTGGAAAAAATAAATTACTTTGGAAATTTGATGGAAATTGCAAGACTACTCAACAAAACTGCGAACTTGATTGATAATTTAAAGAGAGGGATACGCCGAGTATGCCTAAGAAACTGATGAGAAAAATGGAAAAATATGCATTTTTTTTTTATCATTTGGTAGTAATCGTGAAAACACACAATGTAAATTATCTATCACATTATTTTGAAGAACTTTGCTTTATATAAGATTCCTCTGAAAGAATAAGTAATCTTTTTCTAATAGACTCGCAATATTGATTTGTGACGTTTACAGACCAGAAACTCAGATGGTCAGAAACCAGTAATATACTGACTACTATTGTTTTCCCCCTTTTATTAACTCAGGTCTCATCAAATCCCAAACACAATATCGCAATAGTCTTTTCCCTCACACGACGGTTTATGAGTTCTTGGAAGACAGTAATGAAAAAGGAGTTGGGATTCAGCGTTGGAGGCTAAGGACAGTAAAGTGGCTTTTCCATGTCAGAATTAGTTCTTCAAAGAAACAAGTAAAAAATGCGCCGAAGAATCGAGTTTTCTGCACAGCCGCTACAGCGTATAATTAAGGCCACCGAAATTAGATCTATCTTTCGGTGGTGGTCTCGGTATAATGCTATGTGAGCCGCGGCCCATGAACTTTAACCACGGGCCGGTGGTGGCCTATCCTATATCGTTGCCAGAAGCACTTTAACTTTAAATAAAATAAAAACTACTGAGGCTGGAGGGTTGCAGTTTGATATGTTTGATGATTGGAGAGTGGATGACCTACGTACCAATTTGCAGCCCTCTAGCCTTAGTAGTTTTTAAGATCTGAGGGCGGACAGAAAAAAGTGCGGACAGAATAAAATGCGGACGGACAGAAAAAGCCGGCACAATAGTTTTCTTTTACAGAAAACTAAAACAGGTTTCTCAAAAACAGTCTTAATAATGTGGAAAATAAGGAGGATATGGATTTTAGTATGAAACTATTTTAACCATGCGAATTGTTTCATGGTACTTTCTGGCAGTGCCTTAGCTGCTAAATTCATTTATTATCATTTGTAATATTATAATTTCTTCCACCATGGCTGCCGATCTAGTGCCCTCTAACGGAGAGTAGATAAACGAAAGGTTCCATTTCAGTGGAAAAGGAAACTGAAAAAGCTTTTTCATTCAGTTCTTTGTCTTTTCACCTCAAAGAAAAGATGTTTGACATTTTGCACTTTTTCACGTAACATGTCTTAATGATCGTGTACCTAATAATTAAATGAACTAATAAGTTTCTCCCATCAAGTGGTCGAATTCGTATCCAAGATCCCCGGATTTAGAAGCATACAACGTTACCAATCGCAACACTGCAGAAACCATCACGCCATTCAGAAGTTAACCAAACTCAGGAACGCTACATTACTTGGAAACTCACAAAGTTCGTAAGAGCGATGGAAGAAAATCTCTGATATCAATGCTGGGACTGGAAGTTTTAGATTGGGTATTTTTCGAAGTCATGAAATCGTGTTAGGAATTTAAGGGAAATGTGTTTTGTCGCGAATAAAGTTTGTACGGATGAGCGGATGTGGATGGTTGCATGTGGATTAGGAAGTGGTAACATGATAAATGAATCTATTCAGTGTTAATATGGTAAACATACCATTAGCATTTACTGCTTCCGAAGTTATTTTTCGTGCAAAAGCTCAAAAATGACAGACCAATGAACAAATTATGAGAAATTATTGTAGTTACAAGAAGCTATAATGATAATGATGAAACTGGCTGATAACAACAGTACAGTTTCTGAGCTTCTGTCCCTGTGATAACATCAATTTAAAAAATCGTTCACGACTCCTGATAAGGAATTCTGTTCCTTTCAGTAGCCAGTAACTGTCATTATCATGATTCTCGAACATGATTTATAAAAAAAAAAAAAAAATTATTTACTCCCCAGCTCTTGCAATATGGAAGAACCGTGTCAGTGTTTTCATTGAAGAAAACAAAAGAGAGACGAATTCCAGTTTCTTGAAGAAACCTACGCTGTAGTGCATCTCACCAGCTTTTCAAAAGTACCTCCATCCACAATAACGGGTCTTCTAATTGGCAGCACGCTGCCTCGTTATCACCAGACTTAACAGGAGGGTACTTACCTCTGATGATTTTTCAGGTGTCTAGGCCTCATTACGAGGCTGTCTTCGGGTAAAACCACCCCCAACACCCACCCCCTCACCTGTGTGCTTTAATGAGGCTGTTGATGAGTTTCTTTTCCTCAGGTTATGAACTCCTCCAGGTAAGAGGAAGATCTTTGCTAGGCTTAGAAACGTTACCTTTCCATTAATGGGGTAAGATCGAGTGAGGGTGAGGAGTTTTTTTTTTTCTTTGTTGGTGGGGGGCGTTGTAGGGTGATGGGGTTGACCCAAGAGGTAGAATAGCCTTTGGGGTTTTCGATGAGGGGTTTAAGGAGGGTGATCTTAGACCTCTTAGCCAGTGTTTTTTTTTTTTTTCAAGGGCATGATTACCTTGACAGTACTTGAGAATTTAGCTTTTTTCGTAACAATAATTAGTATCTCGCTGCTTTTTGTTGAGTCTCATTACTTAAAGAAACATTACTTAGATATGTTTTGTCTGAGAAATCTGATAAAAATAATCAAATTGTACATTGGGAGCATTATGAAGTTGATTTAAAGATAACATTAAATACTAATTATGAATAACGTAATGCATAAGCTAACTCAGACATGTATAAATGTATGCGCGTGCTTGTGTATACATATATGTATACACGCGATAGCCGAAATAAATCTAACCGGAATCTGACTCGGGACGCGACAGAGAAATTTAATTAGACGAGCCAAGAACCGCAAACCCATGAAATCCAAAAATCCCGGCCCATAAAATCCAAAAGTCAGGACTGAGTTCTAGGAGGAAAAATAAACCCAGATATTAATATCGAAGGTGAAACTGTCAGCCTGGAAGCCTCGGAAGTTAAGGCTAGGTCAGAGGTTAAAGAAAATGTCCCGCTGAGTTTGAGAGAGAGAGAGAGAGAGAGATAAAGTTTGAAGCGAATTGGTTCTTTCTTAACTTGGGCGACAAAAGAAGTTTTCCCTCGTTGGAGGAATATGTGTCTCTTCTCCTCACAAACTATTACAAGGGAGATAAGGACGTAAGATGAATATAAACGTAAGGATTGCATTTATTATTATTATTTTATTATTATTATTATTATTATTATTATTATTATTATTATTATTATTATTATTATTATTATTCACGCTTCTTACTTGTTAACTCACCTATCGGATAAAAGTTGACATAAAGTGATAAGGTTTAAAAATAAGTCCTTATATGTTTAAAACTATTTGACTAAAAACTCAATGTCGAACGTTTTAAACAAACTGAAGTTTCGATTTGTAATGAAGAACGACAGCGATCATTTTACTTGAGAAATATATTTAAGCGACTGAGGTACTGTATGCAAAATAATATTCTGCATAAATAAAAAGGCAGGCAAAATGCAAATATGTACTCTGTAACATAACAGTTACGTTGAAAACCTTTTCTACCAGCGGTCAGTGTGATAAAATGCCAGCGTAATTATTTTGCTCACATATAAAGTGCAAAGCACCTTTATGTATGCTTAAGGAAGCGCCCGCCATTATAAAGAAAGCAGTTCTTTGAAATTCTTTTAGGTCTGAATGTATGGCCAAGAGACCTTCACATCAGCTTCTCCAAGCACGGGGGCCATCGTCTGCTAGTGGCCACAGCTGGAACAAAGATGCCTCGTTATCAGGCGGCGTAATGCGAGGCCACTTATCCGTGATGATATTACAGGCCGGCGTTATGGGGCTGTTTGCAGGTAGACCTCTTTGTCCTTTTAATGATGCGTTGCGTGAGTTTTCTCGAGTTTCCCTGCCTCAGGCGACGAATTCCACCAGTTAGAGGGGTCTTTCTTTTGTGTTTTGAGAGTTCTTGGTCACGGAAGGGGAGTGAGGGCGTGGTGGTACAGTAATCTCCAAGGAGGTTACTGTAAGGAATTGAGATCAGTTTGTACGAAAGTGGCTTTTGACGAACATTGGGGAGAAGAGGCTTAGATGGTGGCTGTTTCAAACAGGTGATTATAACAATAGACATCGAGGCTTCTAGCTTTTTTTTAAAGTAACCAGTTTTTTGTTTCCTTTGATGACATTTACCCGTGACAGACCCACATACCTTAAGAACATAATGAAAGAAGAATTCTATAAAAGGATGCGAAGTTTAGACGACCTATACAAAATATGGAAGGACAATTAAATTCTTTCCACAGAAGCTATAGAGCTTAACTAAAGAAGGATTGTATAAAAGGATGCAATGTTTAGATAACTTACACAAAAGTTACACGAACTATTAAAATCCTTCAACGAAGGCTGTAGGTCTGAAGAAAATGTCAATGATCTTGCTTTTATAGTTGCCTACAAAAGGAAGTATAAACTACGTATATGATATTTTTTTTATGGAGGTAAACACGTATTTATCGAAAATCATAAAGTGATAAAATTAAAATTTAAAATCGTGTTAAAGAATGAAAACAAAAATAAGAGAGAGACAGACAGACAGACAGAGTCCCCACTGAAATATCTATAAACTTTCCGTCCATAAGACTCCATCAAACTCTCTTCCCTTTTAATGCTAGGGACAGTTCAAACTCGCCGAATAAACACCTCCGGGTGCTCACAGTCGACGAATATCCGGATCTTCCCTTTTTTTTTGGGGGGGGGCGATTTCGAAGTTTAATTTGAGAAGTTTGGTGCGGAGGGATTCCAGCGAGGAAGTTTGATATAAAGGATTTTTTTTTTTAGTTTTATGTCTCTTTTAACTTGAATTCTTATTCTTGTGCAGTTTGCAGATTGATATGCCATCAGTTATTTGCTTTAAGTCTTATCCTTCTGTTATGCAGATGGAAGATTGTCATTTGATCTAATATCCCTTTTCCAGCCAAGAGAAAGAGCTGGGAATATTATTATACAATATAAGTGATGAAGTTTGAAATCTTCACTTATCAGCTTTTTTTTTTTTTTTTGAGACTGATAGGTAGTTTTGGGAAATTTTTAAGATCTACCCAACCAACCCTTTATACACGCGTATATATGTATACACATCATACGTATATATATGTGTATGTGTGCGTGCGTATGTGTGTGTGCGTGCGTGTGTGTGTGTGCAGGTATTTTTGTATTTCTTACACTGCTGAATTTTTGGCCCCTTCTTTACCTCATTTTTAACCTTTGAGATCTAATGAGTATAAATATGCCTTATTTTTTATTTATCCTACTCTAATTACAAAACATTATCACTGGCCCATGCGCATCTTCTCAGTAGTTCCTAACGAAAACGAGCGTAGTGAAATGCAGTCTTTTCAAATTTTTTTTTCTCATCTGCATGCTTCATCACAACCGCAAAAATTCCAGGGGGGAAAAAGACATGCACTTGGACCTCAGCGTTTGGTCGAAATGACGGTGTGTGACATGAGTAGGGGCTTAAGACCCCACGACTGCTGCATATCAAAATAAGCAAAAATCTCAAGGCGCAGTATTTGCAGGAATGCTCGCTCTTTTTTGGCCGACAGTTTTTTTTTCTCTCTCTCCACTTTTACTCGCCATTTTCGTTTCGAGTGTCGTGTTGGAGACTTTGAAATTTTGGGAGAGTCAGTTTTTGTATATTTCTGTGGGTTGTTTGATGATCATATTGTAAGTGTTTTTGATGTACGGTTGATTATTAATTCTGTGTACTTCTGTAGGTTGTATTTCTGTAATAATAATGTAAAATTTTTAGTTACATGGTTTATTGCTATATTTCTGTATAGTTCTGTAGGTTGTTTTGTGACTGTGAAGTAGGTATTTTAATTATGTAGTAATTATTATATCAGTTTGTCAGCTCGAACTTTTTCTCTGAAAGAATCACAAAAATGAGACACTAGAAAACTTTATGAGATTAAGTCAGTCCACTCGAACTTTCTCTGAAAGAATCACAAAAATGAGACATTGGAAAACTTTATGAGATTAAGTTAGTCCACTCGAACTGTCTCTGAAAGAATCACAAAAATGAGACATTGGAAAACTTTATGAGATTAAGTTACTCCACTCGAACTGTTTGAAACAATCACAAAAATTAGACATTGGAAAACTTTATGGGATTTAGTTAGTCCACTCGAACTGTCTCTGAAAGAATCACAAAAATAAGATATTGGAAAACTTTATGAGATTAAGCTAGTCCACTCGAACTGTCTCTGAAAGAATCACAAAAATGAGACATTGGAAAACTTTATGAGATTAAGTTAGTCCACTCGAATTTTCTCTGAATCACAAAAATGAGACATTGGAAAACTTTATGAGATTAAGTTAGTCCTCTCGAACTGTCTGAAAGAATCACAAAAATTAGATATTGGAAAACTTTATGAGATTTAGTTAGTCCACTCGAACTGTCTCTGAAAATATCACAAAAGTGAGATATTGGAAAACTTTATGAGATTAAGTTAGTCCACTCGAACTGTCTCTGAAAGAATCACAAAAATGTGACATTGGAAAACTTTATGAGATTAAGTTAGTCCACTCGAACTTTCTCTGAAAGAGTCACAAAAATGAGACTTTGGAAAACTTTATGAGATTAAGTTAGTCCACTCGAACTTTCTCTGAAAGAATCACAAAAATGAGACTTTGGAAAACTTTATGAGATTAAGTTAGTCCACTCGAACTGTCTCTGAAAGAATCACAAAAATGAGACAATGGAAAACTTTATGAGAATAAGTTTGCCGACTAGAACTTTCTCAGGAAGATTCATAAAAGATTTGACATAGAAAAACATTTAAAGATCCTGTCTAGGTACAAAGCAAATGAATGCGCTTTAAAATAAAAAAAAATCGCAATTTTCGTAAATTTTACCTGACAACATTCATTGACAACCGCAGCATCACTGTAGTAAGAGACTTCCAGCTTTTCCCCTCACAGAAATAATAAAACAGAAAAAAATACTTTGGGATGAATCGAAAAAAAAATAATGTCAGTTATGGCTTGGAACGGGACAAGGGCTCATCGTAATCAGGTTATCTAATCTGGTCGAGAAAATGCCGTGTTTTTTTTTTTCGGGTGGGGGAGGGGGCGCACCCCAGGATAGCTGGTTACACTTTTTTATGTGAAAAAAATTGACGTGGAAAGAAATTATTCGATGCTGTATGGACCCCAAAGAGAGCAAGGTGATATGAAACATCGAACGGAATGAAATGCTTTGAACTAAGCGTATTTTTGTTATGTATTGCGAGTGAAAACTTGCCTCGTGAAAGAAGGAGGAATATAAGAGGTGTTATTGCTCCTATTTTTTTTATTTTCAAGGTGTCTGTACCAGATAGAACAAATTCTGCAAATTGCGTGGTGAATACCTTCATTAGACAGTACCTTGACTGGACAGTATTTCAAAGCATCTTTAAAGTAATGAATTCTTATTAAAGTTAGACATTTTTCTCATTTCTGTAAATAAATGTATAACAGAATTTTGTGCATGATTTTGTTTTCCCATCTGTATGTCAGTCAGTTATGGCATATTCAATGGAGGAAGCCGACGAATACTATATTGGAAAGCAATGCATATATCCTGGGAAACAACATGATGAAATGGAATATGACAAATTTCGAAAATTCTGAGATCTCTTCGAATAGATAATAAACCTTGGTCAAGACAAAAAAATGAGTAGTTTGTATCAGGAATTACATAAACAAAAAACAAAATAATCTGTCTCTGTATATCGAGTGTCATGCAATGTCATTAAACTGCTTTGATAAAGCATTAGACACACGTCGTGACGAGGCAAGTCTAGAGAAGTGGAGCAGAGGTCCTTCCTGAATATATTCCTGATTGAGATGTAATTCCCTCAGCGTAGATGAATTGCTATTTAAGAAAGGCGAAGGGGGTCAGCGTGTGTCAATTAACACACCTGTGTGAAGCAAAGGTAACAGGTATTTCCTTGGTAACAAACGAATCACGTGGAAGAGTTTATCTCTCTTAAATTGTACTCTCCCAACGCTTTCCAAATGGTGCCAGCCCACGGAAAGGAGTAAAGAAATAAAGAATGTGTTTGTGGAAGAAAAAAAAAGTAATTGAGATTTTGGTGCCGCGAGCACGGAGCCATAGTGGTTAACGAGGTAATAATGTCGGAATGCTAACACACTAGAACTCATTTTCAGGACACTCTGTCAACAGTATCCCGTAGGTCCAACGCGAAGGTTGGTCTGAGGGAGGAGAGAGAGAGAGAGAGAGAGAGAGAGAGAGAGAGAGAGAGAGAGAGAGAGAGAGAGAGAGAGCGGGTGGGGGTGGAAGATAGGGCATATGGATCAAGATAGGTGGAAGATAGGGCATATGGATCTTGAAGTAGGAAGTTATTCATATAGGAATGTTCAGTGAATGTTAACCTGTGATGTAGAGGTGACTAAATAAAGAAAAAATAAGGGAAATTTATGAAGAAAAGGAGAGAAAGAGAGAGAGATAGAAAGGTGGAAGATACGGCACATGGATCAAGATAAAAAAAAAAAGTTGTAAATCGTGAAGCAAGGAGTAATTCATATAGGACTGTTCAGTGAATGTTAACCTGTGTTGTAGAAGGGACTAAATAAAGTAAAAAAAAAAAAAAAAAAAAAAACATGGGGAATTGATGAAGGAAATGATAACCTGAATGAAATTAATCGAACCCAAAACATACCATCTAAACTCCAACAATACCTCGTAGAGTCCATTACCACTAAAGTAAAAGTTACTTAAATAATGTTTTCTTCACTACAACTGCTTCTGAATTATTGTCATGAATTATGAAAAAAAAAACAAATCGTCTAATTAACAAAGTAATGAATTTCACTTAATTAAGTAAAATCAGAATAATTTACGGGCGAGATTTTGACTAACGAATAACAAGCTTACACTTATCCTAGATCTATAAGCTCCATATCACTCAGTATCCTTCATTTTTTGTTTATATCGCCTCTCATCAGCCGTAATATGTCATATTGCAATTTCCTGGTCGACTTATTTCTAGTGAAAGCCCAAACACTTTACTTATTGAATGAATACATCATTTTCTAGCATCGAAAGAGACCAATCTGATGATTTTGTAGAACAGTAGTTCTTAACCAGGGCGGGAATTCCCCCCCTCCCCTCCTAGAGGGGACTTTCAGAGTTTCAGAGGGGGGTGGGATTGTGACCACAGATTGGCAGGCTCGAACTGGCTCCAGGACCACGCAAAACGCGGTGTGCATCGGTCCACACTACTGAGAGGTCACGCTGGGCTTTCTCTCCGCTAGCTTGTATATTATTTGGAATGCAACTTTTGAGGCAGACAATTTTGGAGAGGCGGGGGTTGGGGGGCGTGTCGGAAAAAAAAAAGTATACCTTAGTTTAACCAGACCAGAGCGATTAACAGCTCTCCTAGGGTTGGCCCGAAGAATTAGACTTATTTTACGTGGCTAAGAACCAATTGGTTACTTAGCAACGGGACCACATTATACCGAGAAATTAATTTCTGTCACCAGAAATAAATTCCTCTAATTCTTCATTGGCCGGCCTGAGACTCGAACTCGGGCCTAGCAGAGTGCTAGCCGAGAACTCTACCGACTTGTCTAACGAGGAAATATGGGGGGTCGGTGTCGGGGAATGACATTCTGACATATGGTGAAAGGGTGCATGAGCCAAAAAAAGGTTGAGAATCACTGTTTTAGAAGATTATGCGTGGTCAAGGGTGTCTCGCTAGCTATGAGAAATCGGAGGTATTTAAATTGGTTGCGATTGGAACCGAGATACCTTGTTATTAGGAGATGAAATTCGAGGACGCTTGTCTGGGATTTTTGTGGAGTCCAGACACAAGATCATGTAGTTACTTATGCCGTTTAATGATGTTTTTAATTAGATTATTATCGAATGATTATTAGCATCATAGAGGTAGAGGAAGCTTCTATCTGTTGCACTTGGTATATTTAATGAATGAAAATATTACCTGGTCACGTCTATATATTCAAAAGTTTTGTACTTTGCTTATTCTTATATATATAAAGGTTTCGAAACACAGGAATTTATAAAACAGCGATCGTTGCTTCCATCTAGCATACGGCAAAATATTAAAAAAGAATCTGTTACCTTCTTAATGACAATTTTAATTCAAGGCTATTGAAGGAGCTCAAGGAAAATGATATTCAGAAAATAACTCCCATTTTTCATGGAAAAGAAATGTTTCTTAAAATTCTGCACACTACAACACTACTCACTTTCGAGGATTAATTTTACGCTTGAAAATGAAAATTATTATTTTTCATCATTTTTTCTTGGTTGTGATTTTGACCATTCTTTCTCAAAAGTACGTTTCGTCATTATTCGGTCCCTTTTTTGACGTATTGATAATTATATTTTAAATAATTGCAGGCATATATATATACATTATATATATATATATATATATATATATATATATATATATATATATATATATATATATATATATATATATATATATATATATATATATATATATATATATATATATATATACGTATATATATATATATATATATATATATATATATATATATATATATATATTTCAAAGCTTGACGTTTTAGTTATTTACTGCTCCAAAAATATTTTCAGTAGGAAAAATCACGAGAGATCTGAAAAAATGGATGCCTCACTTTCAATATATTATCTCCATTTTAAGACTATTCCTTTTCCAGTCACAATAATAATTAGAGCCTCATTAATATAAGGAATTCAGAATGACTGATGGCGGATTAATGGACGAATGAAAAGGTAAAATTTTTTCCAGGTGACGCGTGGAAAAAATGAATTTTTAATTAGCCAGAGTTAATATTCTGAAACCAGTTTCTGATAAACCTTTAACGAGATACTAAACGGAGTTGATATATGGTGAAAAATAGTAATATTGTATAGAAGTTTAATAAAACCTTAGAGAAATCGGGGACACTGAAAATTTTCACACACAGACAAACAAATATATATATATATATATATATATATATATATATATATATATATATATATATATATATATATATATATTATATGTATATATGTATATATATATATATATATATATATATATATATATATATATATATATATATATATATATATATATATATATATATATATATATATATATATATATATATATAAACCCAAGTACAAAACATTTCTTCTCACTATCATCCAAAACACATAAAACCCAAAACACAGAAAATATTGGAACCCTGTGCTTCCCTCCCAACAGAAATTCTGAAAGCGAGAAGATCACAAGCAAAAGAGAAAAAAAAAAACTCAAGAAAAAAGTCTGAAACATCCAGATGGAAAATATCTTCCTACCTACCTGAAGTCTTCCCTCAAAGGCGTGAAGGCAGGAAGACAAGCTTTGAACTTCCCAAGTACTATTTATGAAGGCTTCCACCAAAGGGAGTGTTTAACCGAGATTAACGACGTATATCCTCTCGTGCTTGGCTTTGATTCCCAGCTCTCAAAGACCAAGAATTTTCCTTTTTCTTCATTTTTACTTTTTATTTTTATTTCTTATTTTTTTTTCTTACGTTCTCCAGGCTTATCACACTTTCCTGAAGGTACCAGCATGGGGTTGATGAAAGAAAGGAAGTGTGTGAGAGAGAGAGAGAGAGAGCGAGAGAGAGAGACAGAGACAGAGAGATGTGATTAGTTATAAGGAACCGTAAGTTTTTTTTATAAAGCTGAGGGTTATAGGAAGATATGTTTTTCACTCGTTTATCTCTTTCGTAAAGAAGGATTATATATATATATATATATATATATATATATATATATATATATATATATATATATATTTATATATATATATATATCTAGAGGAAAAAAGCATTCGCAAAGAAAACCGAGTGTTGATATAGGGGAATAAAGTAAGTCATAATTAGAACGGAGAAATTACTGATACGATGGTCATTTGCAAAAGTAGTTTTTCCCCTTATAAATCTTAATAGGTTTGAATGTTCGGAGTTCTTTCTCAGCTTACGCTTTTAACATTGTCTGGTAAGCTTCTCAAAAAGTAATAACCAAAATGTGAAGAACGAAAGGAAAAATAAAAAAAGAATAATTAAATACAGCGAGAGTGACTTGGGTATACCAGGGTTAATGGCTTCATTGCAAGTAAATGTCTCTTGACAGAAATCGTCCAAACTTTCGGATGTCGAGACTTCTCCAAACGCCGCCTTGTTGATGTTTCCTTAATGATGTCTAAACACTTTAGGGCTCTCACAGTCGACCAATCTCCGGATTGCTATTTTCATCGCACTCCTAAGTTTGGTCTGAGAAGTTTGATGAATCTGGGAGCGAGAGACGATCTGTTTATTGGTGTTCTGATTTTCTTGCATTTGGGTATAAATTAATGTTAGTTCCATAATAGCTTCTTTGTATAATGGAGTTAATATTAGTAAATATTCATACTGAGTATATTTGAAATACAGAAATGTAATTAATATTATTTTTAACAGTCGTTTATTATGTTAATGAATATTTCTTTAGTACAGTAACATGCAGAGAACAACATTTCTTTACCCATTTTTGAAAACCTGTACGTAACAACTTAATTAAAAGATTCTTGAATAACCTAAAGTCATAATTAACAGGAATAACGAGAGGGTAATTATTATACAAAAAACTCAAACTTCGAGGGCTGTCAAGGTAATCACCAACTTGAACCAACCACCATCCAAGACCTTTCTCCAGTTTAGTGAGATATAACCATCCTCAAACCAGTATCTGAAACTCACCAGGATTCCCCCCTTGAGGCACCCTTCTGCCTCAAAAACCATTCTTCCCTGAGTGAGAATGCTTTCAGGATCTTAAACCCTCCAGGATTCACCCCTTGAGGCACCCCACCATTCATCCCTGAGTGAGAATGTTTTCATGGCGTTTTCGGGACTACAGAAGCATCTTTTCCTAGTCGAAGAGGTGGAGGAAGCTCGTCGACAGATCATTAGGGGGACAAAGAGCATTACTTGAATGCCACCTCGTAATGAGGCTCATAAAATGACAAATACTAACTTGGACAAGTGTCTTTGGATGATAATGAGGCTCCTTAACTCTAGTTGTTGGCCACGGGTTACAAGGACGACTCCAGCTTTTGAAAGGCTGATGACACGCCCTTAACCATGCGTTCTCACTTAGGGGAAACTCGAAGAGGCCTCGTTTCGTGCTCTCAAATGATGCTCTCATTTTCCCAGATATACAGTTATTTTAATATTACTGTTAACAAGCTCGGTGAGGAACATATAACCTAGAATTATTGTCGTGTTCAATTACGAGGAAATATAACGAAAAGATTAAAATATTTTATTGAAAGTTGCAGGAATGTTGATGTAGATATGGTGAAGTATGCAGATTGGGAATAATGACTTTTTGGCTGCTATAATCGGTAATTACTTTGCAATAATTAGATATCAGGTGGTCGAACATGGGTCTGTTTCTCTTATTAGTCTGTTTAACAGTTTCTAATGTCTAATGTAATCAATTAACCAATAATAATATGAATTTGAAGGACTGTCATGTAATAGATTAGTTCTATATCTGCTATTGAAGTTGATAACATAGAACAGTGGGAAAAGAGTGAATATTACATTGGCTTTGGATAAGCAAAAATAAATGAAAAATTTGAGAATATTGTTCACGAGTCATCGTAAATAAACGAAAGCAGAAAAATAGCGGGTTTTATATTGGTTCCTGGCTCTCCGAAATTGAATGAGAAAATTAGAGATTCCTGAAAACGGAAGCATTTTGTTCATTGGGGAAGAATTTTACAAAGGATACTGATGAAAAGTGAATATGAATTCAGTAAAAGGAAGAAGCGAAGTATTTTATCCTTCAGTTATTGTCGATGTTTTCAGCACATTAAAATACAGTATCGTATGTATTCCAATAGAACAGCTACAAAAGGGAGAAATATTTCAAATTCAACGAAATAAACGGGGCAAAAGCGGATCTGTGAAAAACGTAATTAAAACCTGATAGCTAGTTTGAAGATTTTTGCTTTCAAGTGTTTCACTTTTATTTCCTGTAAGTGTTTTAACCCTTTTTCAATTGCTTTTCATGGAAAGTTAATTTTTGGTACAGTAAAAGTAAGATAATAGGTTTAGATGCTGTAATGCTTTTACTTGTATTTTACTTTTGGTTTTGATACGTATGCTAAAAATTATAGAAGTAATTTGTCTTTTTTCTTGGCTTTTTGTAGTTTGGTTTAAACAATTTCTATCACGTGATTTAGAATATTTATTTTTTACTTTTGTTTGTACTTTTGGCTATACGTATACTGAAAATGTTAGAAATTTTTGTCTTGACTTTGTCTGTTTTGGTTTAAACAATTTCTCACGTGATTTAGAATAATTTTTTTTACATATTTTTTTTTTACTTTTGGCTATGATACATATGCTGAAAGTGTTTGAAATTATTTGTTTTTATGGCTTTTTCTGTTTTGGTTTCAACAATATCGATCACATTTTAGAATATTTTTTTACTTTTTTTTTTACTTTTGGTTATGATACGTATGCTGAAAGTGTTTTAAATTATTTGGTTTTTTTTCTTGTCTTTTTCTATTTTGGTTTAAACAATTTTTATCACGTGATTTAGAATAATTTTTTTTACTTTTGGCTATGATATCGATACTGAAATTGTTAGAAATTATTTTTTTTTTATTTTAGCTTTTTCTGTTTTGGTTAAAACAATTTCTATCGCGTGATTTAGAGCTACATGCTTACTTACGAAAGTCGTGGGTATTGATTTTCTGGTTTGGGAATTAAAAGTCTCCACATTATTCCTTTGAGGATAAATCGTTACGGAAAGTATGTGCAACTGAAGAGTCCTTTTCACTCTCTAAATGTCTAGCTACAGGCTTTTTAGTTTTCTGTAAAAAAAAAAAAACTATTGTGCCGGCTTTTGTCTGTCCGTCCGCACTTTTTTCTCTCTGGACCTTTTCTGTCCGCCCTCAGATCTTACAAACTACTGAGGCTAGAGGGCTGCAAATTGTGATGTTGATCATTCACCCTTCATTCATCAAACATACCAAATTGCAACCCTCTAGCCTTAGTAGTTTTTATTTTATTTAAGATTAAAGTTAGCCATAATCATGCTTCTGGCAACGATATAGGATAGGCCACCACCGGGCCGTTGTTATAGTTTCATAGACCGCGGCTCACACAGTATTATACCGAGACCACCGAAAGATAGATCTATTTTCAGTGGCCTTGATTATACGCTGTACAGAAAACTCGATTGCGCCGAAGAAAATTCTGCGCATTTTTCACTTGTCTGATTTATCCATTGCCTATCAATTTTCGAATTCCTGAACATTTGTCGTTTTAACTGTGTCACATATCAGATCGTTCCTACAGGAGTCTACAGTCCGCCATTGTTTTCTGTATACGAGGTTTGATGTTATTTTTCTGTGATTTAAGAAAAAGGGGGTTTATAGTATATGTTATTGATTAGACTATCTAACCTGATTATGATGTAATATAGTGTGGGGTTCATGATGATGCTGATATTTTTTCGTCAATCCATCTTAAAAATATTGTTTATTTATTTTTTTATAATATATTTAGAACTCACGCGGCATCATTTTATTCTGCAAGGCATACCAGTTAACAATATGCTATTTCGCAAATTCAAAAAGTAATGAGTTTTGTGTTCAGTATAACTCTCTCCTACTTCTGTTTCAGTCCCAACTGAACCTTCAGTAACAAATTTGGTGAGAACCTAACAATGTGGGTCTCAGACCCAGATACACAACAGACACACACACATATATATATATATATATATATATATATATATATATATATATATATATATATATATATATATATATATATATATATATATATGCATATAAATTCTCTCTCTCTCTCTACACACACACACACATATATATATATATATATATATATATATATATATATATATATATATATATATATATATGCATATAAATTCTCTCTCTCTCTCTCTCTCTCTCTCTCTCTCTCTCTCTCTCTCTCTCTCTCTCTCTCTCACTAAATACCGACCATTTGGTGCGAAATCGTTTTCATTCTTAGCCCAGGTGAGCGACAGCTCACGGCAATGAATATGTGATGTGTTTCAACGACCATTTATAATCCAGTAAGTCTCCGTGCGGATTGTATCATCCTCTTTTACCGATGTATCAGGCAAGACAATCAAAGCGACAGTGATTTGCGTAATGCAGCGTTCCAAAATGTAGACCTTTACTTTCATTTAGCATTTTTGGGCTAATTTCGTAAAAGTGTGTTTTACTTATTTATAATCCACTTGATTGAAGCTTCGGTTTTTTTTCCTTTCTTATATGCTGGTGGTGGTCGTTAGATTGTACTTTGCTGTTTTTATTATTATTATTATTTTTTTTCATTTCATTCCCTATCTCGTATTTTTCGTTACTTCTTATTTCGTTTCCTATCTCTTTATGTTCATATTTTAACCCTTTTTTTTTTTTAGATGAACCCGTCTTTGTAAACCAGTGACTGATCTATTCCATATGCATTCTTCTATAATAATAATAACTCCCACTTAGCAGAAGATTAAACATTTATAGTCCTAATCATCCATTTATCCTAGTGAATGACAGTTCAACATTAAATAAGCATTCACAAAAATAAAATACATTTCGTTGAGGTGCGTTGCCATTCCCGTGACATCGTTTGGTCTGACGCAAATAATATTGAATAATTCGTCGGGTTAACTGAGCTTTTTATATCTGAAGGTACAAAAGAGAAGTTGTTATATAATTAAGGTTAGTGCTACTTACTGCTCACATAAGTTAACGCACTACCAAAACTCAAACTCTAATATATAACAGAAAGTAATTATTTAGTGTGAAAGATTCAGTCCACCAGTTGGAGTCCGCGTCAATAAATATTTGCACTCACCGCCAATGCAAAATGTATTCTGCTGTCGAAGGGAAATGAGCGTGTTTTATTAAAAATTGTTGGAAACCATCATTAGGAAACTAATTACGGAAAATAATTTATTTTGCTGTTCACTGACTTTGTATATAAAGAAATTCCCTATACCTCCATTGATATACTACAAATATTAACAACATTGAGACTTAGAGCGAATTTTTTCCCAAGTATCATCAAAATCAGTTTTGCTTGGTTGAAAAGGGCGACCGTGTTGAAGCTCACTTTTACAAAATGATGATATTACCGATTATATATCATTGCGGATTACATTGGCATAATATAACACAGCCACTGTAACGGAGTATCTCATATTTCGTCTAATTTTATTTTGTTGTTCTTTTCTTTATTTCAGAAAAACTTACATCCCTTGAAGTAATCTGTCTGTTTTATACACTTGCAAGCAATTATATTTTTCCTAATAATATTTCCCAATTACTAACATTTTTTTTGGGTGCGAGTTCAAGCAACATTGCTTCCCTGATGACATTTTGAAAAGATGACACTTTAAACGAACATTATTTCACAAGGTTAATGGCGAAAAGAGTTTGATATATGATTTTGTTTTGGGATCTAAGCACCGCATTAGTACTCTCTTTGCTTTCCTCTCCTATTCCCTGATTCCTCCTTGTCAGCATATTTAGGTCCTAATTTTTTATATTTATGGCGTCGTTAGCATATTCACTGCTAATCGGCCTCGTGGAGTCCTTATAGCCTGGGTTTTTTATTTATTTTTTTTTTCGTAGGTAACATATATCGAGATTTATTTTATAACTGCAAAGGAAGATTATTATGTTGAGCTGACTAAGATACTGATTTCTAATTTTTTTTAAATGAGGTTGGTGACAATGGTACTGCAAAAAGTACCATATATGTTATATATTATTCTTACATGTTTTATTCATACGTTAGGTACAGACACGCACACGCACACTATAAAATATAATATATATATATATATATATATATATATATATATATATATATATATATATATATATATATATATATATATATATATATGAGAGTGTGTGTCTTCCCGTGCCCTAAATATAACTAAAACTCTAAAAATAATATATATTCCATAAATATCGCAATAACCTTCAGTGATTATTCTTAAAATTTAATATAGTATGCGTATTACCTTCAGGTACAGATGCGTTATTGGAATATTGATGACCTACATTTGCACACACACACACACACACACACACACACTAGTTACAGGTGATAGCATCTCTCCATTTCGAAATGAGAGGGGGAGAATATTGGTTTGCAAACTACATCACTGAAATATTTTTCTCTGTTAGTTGCTGCGACCTTCAAGAAACTGGAAATAGGAAATTGAAGGTTTCGAATCATTTCTAATAGAGTTCTTCTTCAACTGTTTTTGGACATGGATGTTAACTTTAAAATAATAAATGAGTTACCATTAAAAAAAACACAATTTTGAGAATTCAGATGCTGTTTTATTTCCATAAGAATTATTTTGGGATTACAAAAATGAATTAGTAATTGATACGTACTGCCTCTCTCACGTTTTGTTTCCATAAGAATTATTTTGTCGTTGCAAAAATATATAAGTAATTGATACTTACAGCCTCTGACTAGGCGTGAGGAATAACGAGAGTTGCAAATTAGAGAGAAAAAAAAAAACTATATTTTATGCCTTAATGAACCCAAGTAGTTACTTAAGTACTCTCGTTGGTAATCGACTATTGTAGTAGGTCTGATCTGAAAGTGAAGGGAAGTATAAATGTTTTGTAAATAACGAATGTGAATTCGGGCCAAGGAATTTTAGTTGTACAGACGGTAGAGTGGGAATGATAAATGGAAGTGTCTTTGGTTTTCTTGAAGCGAAAAATAAGTTAGAAAATTAAATTTTACCGGGGATAATTAAAATATGACATACAAGAAAAACTTTTTCAGTTATTCGAAAAGAATCAGATGCAAATTCGTACACATATATATGTATATTTATACTTACCATTTTTAATTTCAATCCATATTTTCAATCCATCTCATTTCTGTACAGGATTCTGCTGTCGGTAAAAGAAAAGGCAGAAAATATTAGACGGTTCAAAGTACATCTAAGACAAATTTCCTTATTACGTTGTTCCAGCCGGGCCATAATTTCCTGCCGTGCCAAACCTTCCAAAGATATGGCGGTAAGTCTTCAGTTGCCAATAGGAGAATATGAACCCACTCATAAATTGCATAGCTGACCTCACGTATGAAAAATAATTCATATTTTCTTTAGTTATGTATGAGCTGGATGTGTGAGGTAGGTCATTACACACTTAGCAGCTATTATTATTATTATTATTATTATTATTATTATTATTATTATTATTATTATTATTATTATTATTATTATTATTATTATTATTATTATTATCAGAATGTTCTGAGGACCGCGTTATAGTTTTAATTACAGCCTTACGCAAGCTAAAACAAAATTCTGCTTGAACTCAAATTCATTTCATATCAAATTTCATATGACTTCCAAAATAAATATTATCGTTTTAATATTCTCAACGTCATTGTTCTCAGATCTTTCTCATTCTGGATAAGTCTTTACAATCTTCAAAGGAAATGGAAGTTAGCATTATTTCAAGGCTTTTATAACTTCATCATTTATGTTAAACGCCTTTCAATGGGTACTGATGTACTAGTAATTTATACAGTCTCTTATAACATTCTAGGTCATCTCTAAGATTCGTCTGTTTGAAAATGAGTTAATAAAGCTATAATTATTCATATAGTAAGTATATTTCGTCCGTAAGACATTAAATTGAAATAGTCACCCTTGTGTAAAATGCGCAAATATTTTTTGGCCAATTTGCAGTGACAGTATTTTCCTACATCAAATTAACTCACTGAAAATGTGAAAGTTGTTTCATAATTTGTTGCCGCTGAGTTGAAAATATAATTATATTTCATTAAACAACTTTTTTTTGCAAATTCGTTAAAAAGTTTGATTCGGCTCGGCAGAAGTGCTTGAAAATGATATACATTTTTTCATTAAGGATTTGTGTGAAACGGATTAGAAAATTCTTTTCTCAGTTTGTACTCACACGAGTGCCTGATTGGATTTTAATAGTTATTAAGCGCTTATTTTGCATTCAGTTTCGATAGCATTTTAATTTTTTAATCTTACAGAGCTAATTTTCATTAAGAAATATTTCACAGCCGGGTGGAACCTCACAATTCCGAGCGAAGATGCAACGCATTCCTACCCTAAAACGATTCTCTTGTGTTTTAATAATTTGCTTTCATTTATATCTATTTAGTTATTAATGTGTTAATGTATTATTTTTTTCTAATGACTGACCTTTTTCTGTATTTCCTATTGCCTTCCGTTATGTCTTTCAAATGAACACCATGTTATTTGGAAGCTTGAAGTTTTAGTCAAT
>NC_089780.1:18237665-18245165 GCF_040412425.1 Macrobrachium rosenbergii
GAGAGAGAGAGAGAGAACACTTTTTACTGCCAGTGACGGCTGTGACATGAAGGCGATTTTTGAACGTGAGATGATTCTCTCTCTCTCTCTCTCTCTCTCTCTCTCTCTCTCTCTCTCTCTCTCTAATCACTACAGATCTCGAAGTTGTATCTACAAGGTGCTATCGACGGAGTCGTGAACAAATGAGTTTTGTTTTGGTGGCCGTCAAACAGCTTTACCAATATCTCAATGACTCAATGACTCAATGACTCTCAGCGACTCTCCTTTTAGTTGATTTACATTCGGTCGATAAGCACAAGGCAGGTAACGACGGTGGGAGACATTATGACTATGTTAACGATGTTGAACGAATGTTCCTTTCAATACGTTGACTGGAATGCAAGAAAGTGTTTAGACTAAGAACCATTTCTTCTTAATGTCGCATTGAAGTGATATATATTGACTTTATGCACCTATTCCCTTTAAGGACTGACTGACTGGTTTATGAGAATTCAGCTATGAAGCCAAGCACTCTGGCATTTTCAGCCATTCAGTGCTTTAGGCAGTGGAAAGACGGAGTTAGAGGAGTTGAACAGCATGATCGAAGAAAGCAAGAGGAATAGAGGTAAAGTAAAAGGCTAAAATGTAGTTGCAGCTTGGTGCCAAAGAGAAGCTGTAAACAGCCTTTAGTAGTGCCTACAGTTCAGCATGTGAGGTGCACTGAGAGCACTACCCACATACGGGGTATATGCTCTAACGAACAGTGCTTTTTAGCCTTACCCTCAATCCGGTTTTAATCATACTTACAAAGGACGTGTCTTTATCGAACTCATTCTAGAATGAAAGAGCTAATTCCCTTCCCTGCCCACCATTATCACTTTTTCTTTATCCTCCATGGGTCTATTTCAATTTCTCTTCATTCTTTTGCATTAATGTTTTCTGAGTCTTAAGCCCATAGACCTTATTATTATTATTATTATTATTATTATTATTATTATTATTATTATTATTAATTCAGAAGATGAAACCTATTCGTATGGAACAAGCCCACAGGGGTCATTGACTTGAAATTCAAGCTTCCAAAGAATATTGGTTTTCATTAGGAAGAAATAAGAAGTAAAGGGAAAAAAGCAGTTAACTATCTCGATATTTCCTCTTGGATCTGACGAAGGAGGAGAAAAGTAGACAAGAAGGAGCCATTTGACTCAGGACATAAGTTTCTAGCCCTGACCTTAAGAACCTATGAAATAATTATTAGCAGTTTATTAAAAAAAAAAAAAATTTTATGATCTTTCAAAAAATGTATGGCAGGTCTTGCGAGTGAAATTTATTGGAAATGCAGAGTTGAAATCAGTGATTCATTATGAAGGAATGATTAATTTATTGAAAAAAATTTCATGACCTCTCAGAAAAATTTAAGGCAGGTTTTGCTGGTGGAATTTATTGGAAATCCTGATTTGAAATCAATGATACATTGTGAAAGAATTATTAACTTATTAAAATAAAATTTCATAACCTCTCAGAAAAATTTATGGCAGGTTTTGCTGGTGGAATTTTTTGGAAATCCTGAGTTGAAGTCAAGGATACATCATGAAAGAAAGATTAATTTATTGAAAAAATATATCATGACCTCTCAAAAATTTTTATGGCAGGTTTCGCTGGTGGAATTTATTTGAAATCCACGGTTGAAATCAGCGATACATTATATCCGCAAAAACGTTCGCAATTTATTGCTTAACATTTTCATGGCCTAAGGCCCTAACCTCATGAGCCTAAGAAATAATTATTAGTAATTTATTGAAAAAAATATTTTATGATCTTTCAAAACAATTTATGGCAGGTTTTGCGAGTGGAATTTATTTGAAATCCAGAGTTAAAATCGTTGATACATTATATCCTTAAAGTGCTTGCAATTTGTTGCTTAAAATTTTTTTATTGATCGTCAGCTTCGTGACTGTATGTATGACGACATTTCAAAATTTTAGACGCAAAAGAAATTACAAATCTGCAATGAAAAATGTTGAGAGCTAATAATTATTAGGAATATTTTCCTTTTCACTTGCTTCGGACTCATGTCAAGAACTTATCAGTGATATTCCATCGCTTATAGTTTATATTAAAAATTATTTGAAGATGTTCAGTATATGTATACCGACACCCACAAACATACACTCAATCAAACACGCATATATATATATATATATATATATATATATATATATATATATATATATATATATATATACACAGTAGTAGGAATAAAAATATTTCTAAATAGTTTTCTCAGCCATTTGAAAGCAAGAAAATCTTTTTTATTTTATCAGATACATAGTGCACTGGTAATTTTACGAACAAAAATAATTCAGAAGAAAAAGTGATAATTGAATTCGTCCATAAATTATTTTCCTATGCAAAAAAAGTGGAAAATTACATTTCTTTTCAAAAATACTCTTTTAAATGACATCCCCCGTAAGTCAGCGATTAAATACGAATTAATTACTTCACAAAACTCCAAGAGCCTCAAGATCTATTAATCTAACCAACCACTTAAAGTATCTTCAATTTGACCCAAGTCACCTTTCAAAAGATGCTTGATTCCAAAAAAAAAAAAGATCGATCACCCTAAGCACAAACCTCACACTCACTCTCTCTTTCTCTCTCTTCTGCAGGTGGAGAGAACTCTAGTAACTCGTCCCTCTGACTGGAGAGAGCTCATACAACCTCAGGAGAGGAATCTCTTCCACGGCATCAATAAAGGAGAGAGGACATTACCTGCCCGAAACCTCCTAATGAGGGTCGTGCGGGGCAAATTGGTGCGGGTAAGTGGCATCTTGTCTCGTCCTGTGAGAACGTTGGCCAATTACTGTGTCTGTTGAGGGTTTAAAATGGTGCGGTTGCTTTCTGAGTAATGTCGTAAGGAAATATGTGTTGTATGAAAGTTTGTTGAGAAATAATCGGTGTCTATTGAAGGTTGGGAATGACGCGGTTGTTTTCTGAGTAATGACGGAATGGATATGTATTGTACAAAAGCTTACTGATAAATATTGACCGGTCTCTGTTGAAGGTATACAATGGTGGGGTTGTTTCATGGATAATGACGGAAGGCAATTTTTATGTTGTGTAAATGTTTGAGGGGAGATAGTAGCCCATATATATATATTAGTATTAAGTTTTTCGAAGTACAGTGGTAGAATAGTAAAGGAAATACAGCCTGTTTAGGCATATTTTTCCACTGACTCTCTGTGAGCACTGGTACTGATTCTCAGTTTACAAAACTCACTTTCGAATTAGATATCCGACGCTTTTAAACAAATGTTGAAAGTTCGTATTTTCACGATAAAATTTTCCTTTTAATTTTGTTCCTTGTTTCTTCATACCAGTCGTGGGTTCATGTTGATGGAGATATATATAACTCATCTACAATTTTATTCAGACATATTTTAATTTAACGCTCCTTTAACGAGAAAATCGTCTGTTAAATACTCTGAAAATGAAATGTAAGACTAATTACTATATAAAATGAGTCGATTCGTGGACTGTTACGCTAATCATGCATTTCAGTCAACCAGCAAAAGAGACTCAGTTCTTACAGGTTCGTCCGAAGCTACCTCCACATGTCGGCAACCAGTTGCATACACACCATTAACAATTTGAAAACAGGTCAGCAACACTTCTCGGAGAACGAAGCTTTGTCAAATGCTGGATAATCGTATGAGGCACTGGTTAGGGCTGCCAATGAGTTGTAGACTTGTATGCAACATGTTTGTGATGTGTGCGCGATAAGTTGGCGACGTGTCTATGACATGTCCACCTGCAGTGAACATGTCTTCCTTAATCTCAGGTCTAGACAGAAGTATATTTGAATCATTCTCCCCCAACGTATACTTTCGTGACGAAGAATATTTGCAGCATAAAATGGCGCCTCTCTTCCTCGCAGATTTTCATAACATAGAGAGAAAAGAGTCATAAATATAATCATTAAAGAACAAAGGCTGTCTCAAAACAGCCTCTTATGAGGCCGGAGGACCATATTAGATAAGCAGTCTCGCATCACCTCGTCGGAAAACGAGGCATCCACTTTCCAGAGGTGGTTTTGGAAAGATGGAACGAGCTTCACCATGGATACCCGACTATTAGAAGTTCTTAAGGGCCGTTATACCGTGTTCTGAAGGGTTGTTGGTGGTTTAAGAAAATAATACAAAGGTACTTTCATAAGGCATAACTGAGTGGGTATTGTTATATCTGCCGGGGGGAAAGATTACGGTGAGAGTATTGTAGAATTTCAGGCAGTATGTTTGTAACTGTTGATTGTATTTTGTGTGTGTATGTATGTATATATATATATATATATATATATATATATATATATATATATATATATATATATATATATATATATATATATATATATATATGCCAAGTGATTTAATTGTTTAAAAGGATAATGTATCATTTATCTCCATTTTACAGTTACCCAACGTTGTTTAGTTTGAGAGGATAACTTACGTTAGTTAAAATATTTTGTGAAATTTCCCTCTGCGTTCTCTAACCTTCCTCATACCGCATACTTTTCATACATCTATTGAATGATTTAAAATGAAAGACAAAAAAAAGGGGGGACAAGTAACAGTTAGTCTCATCAATATTTGTTCGTGTGTGAATGTTCCATAATAATATTCTTGTGAAAACTGCAAGTCTTACCAATATTTGTTCGTGTTTAAATGCTCCATAATAAGATTCTTTTCAAAATTGCAAGTCTTACCAATATTTGTTCGTGTGTCAATGCTCCATAATAATATTCTTTTGAAAATTGCAAGTCGTCAGCATGCAATGACTGCATAGACAGACACATGCAAGCAGAAACAAGCAAACACTCATCTCCTTCTTCAACATTGCACTGCATTTCCTCTCATTTCCTCCGCTGCTTTATCATTCATCAGCTCGTCTCCCCAGCTGTCTTATCCTATTTCCTATCACTTTTTGTCTTCACCAACCTTACCGCAGCTTTCTGTTCGCCTCCTTTTGTGTATACCTGCCATTCGTCTTTAGTTTTGCATAGTTGTCTTGTGTAGATTTTCCGATTTCTCTCTCTCTATATTTTTTTATGTGTTAGTTTTGATTCGTGAATTCTTTTCGTATTCTCTTCTAGAAATTGAAAGCAAAACTTTTGTAAACAGGTGTTCTAATAAGAAATTCTATTATTCTAAAACTATTGCCACAATTAATCTGTATGGTATTCACTTCATGTATCTGCTAGTTTTTTTTTTTTTTACAATCTCATCCATTTACGTTACTCTTATGCGGGATACGGTTCGGATTCCAAGTAAATTAGTGCTTACTAGGATGACGAATATCATATTTACTGATAAAATTCATCCACTGAAACCAGTTAAATAAAAATATGTGTATTCAGATTTTACTTACTTACTGGGATGACGAATATCATATTTACTGATAAAATCCATCCGTTGAAACCAGTTAAAATAAAAATTCTTTTAAATTCCATTTTACTTTCGTTACCAATTGTCAATTCAAATGAATTTCTTTCTTTGAGGCTCATTCAGACCTCCTTCGCGAAATCCTCTTCCAGCTACTTACCGAAAGTCCTAAAAGAATCTTAACCTTCTTTATACTTTCATCAACTTTCTTTCCTCTCTCTCTCTCTCTCTCTCTCTCTCTCTCTCTCTCTCTCTCTCTCTCTCTCTCTCTCTCTCTCTCTCTCTCTCTCTCTCTCTCTCTCTCTCTCTCTCTCTCTCTCTTTCTCCCTCTGATGATTTAGTGTCAGGAAAATGCCTTGGTGTGATGGTAGTCAAATATTTTCCCTAATTTAAACTCTTAAAAGTTTACTCACATTCAGATGGTTGAAAGATATCAGAATCGCTGTGAAGATCTTTGGCATGTTTTTAAAACGCTTATAGTTTTTACCATATCTTTTTTTTATTCAGTATACAAGTAAAATACTCAGCCTCGGATTATGCTTCAGTACTTGAAGATATATCTTTCAGTGGCCGAAGATATATCTTTCAGTGGCTGTAGTAAACTAAAATCTGAAACCCTAGTTATTGATTGGTGTATTTTTATAAGTTCAACAACAATAACTGAAAGCGTGCGAAATGGTTAAATATATAGAAGTTGTAGGTATAGCTTGGGTGACTGGATGGGTTTTAATGTTTTTTTAAATCGTATGATCACGCGTGAAGACTGGACGACAATAATTTTACTGAAAGTTTGTATGATTCCTAAGAGCCAGGAGAGAGTAGGAGAGGATGTCCTGGGCGGATGCGCCCCAAATGGGTTGTTTAAAGAGGGTTCAATCTGCTACCAGTGAAGTTACCTGTTTATGTATATAAAGTGATTAATATTGTGGAAGTATTCTGCATAAGGTTTTCGTTCATTATCAACCCATATCGGTATATGAATATGTACTGTACTTCTTATACTAATAGTATATTCACACAAGTATACATAAAACCAAACGACTTAAAAATGCGTCGAAGTTTCTTCGGCGCATTGGAGCTTTCTGTACACCGCTACAGCGTGCAATCAAGGCCACCGCAAAGTGAATCTAACTTTCGATGGTCTCGTTATAATGCTATATGAGCCGCGACCCATGAAACTTTAACGGCGTCCTGGTGGTGGCCAATCCTATATCGTTGCCAAAAGCACGATTATGGCTAACTTTAACCTTAAATCAAATAAAAACTAATGAGGCTAGAGGGCTGCAATTTGGTATGTGTGATGATTATAGGGTGGATGATCAACATACTAGTCTGTAGCCCTCTAGCCTCAGTAGTTTTTGAGATCTGAGGGCGGACAGAAAAAAGTGCAGACGGTCAGACAAAGCCGGCACTATAGTTTTTTTTTTACAGAAAACTAAAAGTATCGCTGTTAAAAGAAGCAAAAAGCATATCATTCAAGAACGCTTCGTCTCCCCTGGAATTACTTCTTCCAAACTTCCCAAATTAAACTTCGGAATGTAAAAATAGGAAGTACAAGAGTCTTTATGGCAGTGAAATCCCCAAGGTGTTTATAGGGAGAGTATTTGCTGTCCTTTACAGCAGCAGGAAACGTTTGATGAAGTCTTAGCGCCGTCGGGACGTTTATGACTATTTTATGACAAGTCATTTACACTTTATGAAGACAAATTCCTTCTTCTCTCTCTCTCTCTCTCTCTCTCTCTCTCTCTCTCTCTCTCTCTCTCTCTCTCTCTCTCTCTCTGTCTGGTAGACATCAAAGGTGCCTCACACTGAGGGACCTGGGGCAACCCGAACGATTTGTAAGGTCTGTAAGGTAAGAGACCTTACAGACCTTACACCTTGTAAGGTGTAAGGTCTGTAAGGTCTCTCTCTCTCTCTCTCTCTCTCTCTCTCTCTCTCTCTCTCTCGTATCCATAAACACACTCACTGTATGTCAGTATAAATAATTTATTATTTCTGTTCACTTCTGTATTAAAAAAATTAATGACATTTGAAAAGTGGAACACTACGATATTTTTTTAAAAATCTCTCTCTCTCTCTCTCT
>NC_089780.1:18250165-18325165 GCF_040412425.1 Macrobrachium rosenbergii
AAATTATACTGATAGTCTGGAAGTATGCACGTGGCATTATTTTGGATTTTAATTGAAACCTCAAAAGTCAGTACAAGTGGAACCCTATATATAACTATTCACGATTACTTCATTTCCAATATTTTTGATTCTCCTCTCCTTGAACTTTACCTAGCATATAGATAAAGGCTACCGCATGTAAACTTTTGTTCTTCACGAGTCAATATATACCCTAAAAAAATACAATATTTTTTTCTGGCCTTCATTCAGACTTGACTATTAATTCCTTATGATGTACTTATATAGATATATATATATATATATATATATATATATATATATATATATATATGTATGTATGTGTATATATATATATATATATATATATATATATATATATATATATATATATATATATATATATATATATATATATATATATATATATGTATGTATATATATATATTCTCACGAACATGTAATACAATCGAATTACAGTCTCAGTGCTTCATTTATTATATAGCTCTGAGTCCTATTACATATACCTCTAATATCTCTTCTTGTTGTACAAATAATTTAGTCATTTATAGTAAAAAATATAGTCATTTTAAGGGAGCACTCGTGCTACCGTATTCTTTTGTTTCTGTGGACGCCTGGTGTACAATCATAAATTCAATTATCTGAGGACCTTTTTTTTAAAGTATTTTTTTTAAATGACTTGTTAGATGGAGTCACCCGTGTGCACACACATATATAAATTTATACGCACATATATATATATTCAGCTGTTTGTTTATACCCCCCAGGCTTCACGTTATCTCCAAATTAAAGAGAATTATCCCGTTTTTAAAGTAAAGAAACTAAACTGAAATCATCATCATAATTAATCGATTGTTGACGTGAAAAATGATTGGAACACGTCACCCTAGATTTAAGCCTATGCTGGAAACTAGGTTAGCTAATCCATATTAAAACAGCGAGCAATCGATATGTTTTTTTTTTTTTCGAGAATCAGTTTTATTCTCTCCATCTTTTTCCGTAGAGAATTTTTGCCATCCGATTCTATGAATATGCGGAACCCTGAACACTTGAGTTCATTGGGGTCACTTGTTACCGCGTTCCCTTAGGCGCCTATTGAATTCCATTGAATTGTCGATCATGTTTCTATTATAAGACTTTTTGTATACGAAAAGGTTATTAGTTTTTATGGCGTAAAAAAGAAAACTATGTCATATCTTCTGTTCAGTCAGTTATTCCGTCTTTGACCTGGTTTAGTTTTTATATTTATATTTTTTTTCCTTAATTTTTTTCGGTTCTTATTAAAAAGTATTATCAAATTGAGCGTTACTGAGTGAGGGTATGAGAATTGCTTATCCTTAATTAGAATATTTTTAAAAAATCGTAATTCTCAGATATGGACGGGTATATATTAACAAATTATTATTATTATTATTATTATTATTATTATTATTATTATTATTATTATTATTATTATTATTATTATTACTGCATCACTTTCAAAACTTTCGACCCCATGAAACTTAAGAACTAAGGGGCAATTTGCAGTTTTTCAAGCTGGCTGCCGAACCATTAATTTCCATTCAAGGCTCATTGCGAAAACAATTTATTCTGGTGATTTCTTACCTTCTCCTTAACGTGAAAGGGAGAGAGAGAGAGAGAGAAGGACTCCTCTCTGTCCATTATATGGATGACGTGGCCTCATCAGCTCTGGTAAACGTGCTGTTTTCCACATCATTAGAGATGTTAGCGATTCCCTGTCCTCATTATCGTCTTGTAGAGACAAATCATTTAACCTTTTTTTAGTGATTTTCCCTTTTTTTTTGCAGGGAGATAGGCAGAGATGGAGGAGAAAGAATGGGAGGACCTATTTCTAATCAAGACGTTCAGTTGGATGAAGGTAAGACTCCTCAAACTTGTTATTGAAATTTACGTTCATCAGGGATCGTGTTTACAAGGTCATTAGGGCTGAACTTTTGGCAGGCTCTTGTTTAAGAATGAGAAGGCAGTAGGTATTGATTACTTTTTAACGATGTTATACTTTTCTAAGCCCTGTGATCCCTGATCGTTTCAAGTAATTGATGCGAAATATTTATGTATATATATATATATATATATATATATATATATATATATATATATATATATATATATATATATATATATATATATATATATATATATATATATATATATATATATGTGTGTGTGTGTGTGTGTGTGTGTGTGTGTATGTGTGTGTGTGTGTGTGTGTGTTACAGGGAATATGTGAAGTGAACAACTCGCTTAGGAACATTTGATCCCCAAGGGCTAGTACTAAACAAGGCGAAACTGATTCATCTACACATTTTCGCCGTGTTTAGTACTAGCCCGTGTGAGGTTAAATGTATTTCGCCGTTTTTAGTACTAGCCCGTATGAGGTTAAATGTATTTCGTCGTGCTTAGTACTAACCCCTGGGTGATCAAGTGTCCCTACGTGCATTTGATCCCCGAGAGGTTAGTACTAAATACGGCGAAACACATTTGACACCCCAGGGGCTGGTACTAAACACGGCGAAATAGTGTAGATGAATCACTGTTTCGCCGTGTTTAGTACTAGCCCTCGGGGATCAAATGTTCCTAAACGAGTTGCTCACTTCACGTATTCCTGTAACATTATATATATATATATATATATATATATATATATATATATATATATATATATATATATATATATATATATATATGTGTGTGTGTGTGTGTGTGTGTGTGTGTGTGTGTGTGTGTGTGTGTGTGTGTGTGTAGGCATAGATCTGAAAGCAGTGATGAAAAACATCACTGTAATGCGAATATAATCTTTAAAAGTCTCCGTAAAAGATGTTGACGAGACATACCTAGAAGCTCTTAAGAATGACTAGAAGACATATTATTATGCTTCCATTTCCAATAAGATCTGGTGACTTTTAACGCGCCCTAGGAATCTGTCGATCGCCGACAAAATATGACATTCCTGGCTGTTGAAAATAACTGCGACACAGGAGACCTTCTTCAATTCCCGATCTCCGGCCCACTATTTTTAGCTTGTAACTATCAGTTCCAAGCTCTCTCTCTCTCTCTCTCTCTCTCTCTCTCTCTCTCTCGCTTTTTCATTAATGTTTCCGAAGACTCATAAGCCAGTGCCCGGGGCAAGAGGAAAAAGACTACAACCAGATGTCACTATATTGGTTTCTGATCCCGGCTTAGGGCAGGTAAACATCTCGGATCAGTCATATGAGTTCGCTGGAAATGGAAGTATTGGTGGTGATCTGAGGCCGTTGTGTAAAATGATGGTGTGTGAATTGACGTGAAATTCGTTCGCGAGATAAAACGTCACTTTCGTAGAATCTACGTCTTAATTTTCTGTGAATTCGAAACTAGCGTCATAAGATTGCGTACATGGAATGTTTAAATATGAGAAAATAAAATAAACTTTCTATGTAAAAGTAAACTGAAACGACTCTAAAAATTAAGGATACAAGTATATTTGTGCGTTTTGACATATTTTTCTTATCACTATTATATTTCGCGCTATGATTTTCTTAAGATTTGACGTAAATATGACTGAGATTTTTCATGCGTGACGTTCTTTATAATAGTTTTGTTTCTTTGTTGATGTACGCTCAGTACACATGTCAGCAAAAAAAAATAAAATATACATCTATGTTTATTAGTTTTCATATAATGGTACATCGAGTATGACGAATCATTTAGGTTACAAACGTAGTGCTATCGTGGTCCTTTTATTGGTAAAAGGAAAAAAAAAAGAAAATAAAAATCCCAAGACTTTCACTATTGGTTGTTTTGTCAAGCCCTTATATCCTTAGATGCATCGGAATTTATAGAATGTAATATCCGATACTACATTGCCTGTATTTTCCAAACAAGTATGTCATATACACGTATGCCTTACTCTTATGTAAAGTTTGACAGAAGTCATCTACACGTATGCCTTACTCTTGTGTAAAGTTTTACAGAAGTCATCTACATGTATGCCTTACTCTTATGTAAAGTTTGACAGAAGTCATCTACACGTATGCCTTACTCTTATGTAAAGTTTGACAGAAGTCATCCACACGTATGCCTTACTGTTATGTAAGTTTGACAGAAGTCATCTACACGTATGCCTTACTCTTATGTAAAGTTTGACAGAAGTCATCTACACGTATGCCTTACTCTTATGTAAAGTTTGACAGAAGTCATCTACACGTATGCCTTACTCTTATGTAAAGTTTGACAGAAGTCATCTACACGTATGCCTTACTGTTATGTAAAGTTTGACAGAAGTCATCTACACGTATGCCTTACTCTTATGTAAAGTTTGACAGAAGTCATCTACACGTATGCCTTACTCTTATGTAAAGTTTGACAGAAGTCATCTACACGTATGCCTTACTCTTATGTAAAGTTTGACAGAAGTCATCTACACGTATGCCTTACTCTTATGTAAAGTTTGACAGAAGTCATCTACACGTATGCCTTACTCTTGTGTAAAGTTTTACAGAAGTCATCTACACGTATGCCTTACTCTTATGTAAAGTTTGACAGAAGTCATCTACACGTATGCCTTACTCTTATGTAAAGTTTGACAGAAGTCATCTACACGTATGCCTTACTCTTATGTAAAGTTTGACAGAAGTCATCTACACGTATGCCTTACTCTTATGTAAGTTTGACAGAAGTCATCTACACGTATGCCTTACTCTTGTGTAAAGTTTTACAGAAGTCATCTACACGTATGCCTTACTCTTATGTAAAGTTTGACAGAAGTCATCTACACGTATGCCTTACTGTTATGTAAGTTTGACAGAAGTCATCTACACGTATGCCTTACTCTTATGTAAAGTTTGACAGAAGTCATCTACACGTATGCCTTACTCTTATGTAAAGTTTGACAGAAGTCATCCACACGTATGCCTTACTGTTATGTAAAGTTTGACAGAAGTCATCTACACGTATGCCTTACTCTTATGTAAGTTTGACAGAAGTCATCTCACGTATGCCTTACTCTTATGTAAGTTTGACAGAAGTCATCCACACGTATGCCTTACTGTTATGTAAAGTTTGACAGAAGTCATCTACACGTATGCCTTACTCCTATGTAAAGTTTGACAGAAGTCATCCACACGTATGCCTTACGGTTATGTAAAGTTTGACAGAAGTCATCTACACGTATGCCTTACTCTTATGTAAAGTTTGGCAGAAGTCATGTACACGTATGCCTTACTCTTATGTAAAGTTTGACAGAATTCATCTACACGTATGCATTAGATGACTTCTGTAAAACTTTACTTAAGAGTAGTATCACTCTTATGTAAAGTTTGACAGAAGTCATGTACACGTATGCCTTACTCTTATGTAAAGTTTGACAGAAGTCATCTACACGTATGCCATACTCTTACGTAAAGTTTTACAGAAGCAGAAGACTTTTCTCCAATTCATCTGATCCTTTAAATTTCCTTCCCTGATTCAAATTTTTTGCTTTTCATTCCGTGGCATTCGTAGAAGCGACACAACACTGATTTCGCAGCCAGACATAACTGGATAAAAAGGGATTAAAAGCACCTCAAATTCCAAAGCTTCGGAAAAGAATTGAAGGATTACAAAATCTCTCAGAAAATTCCTAGGAAAACACTGACGAGGCAAATCGCTTCGTTTGCTACAAATAGCAAACCGTCTAAAACGAGAGAGTCTGAACTTGGAGGTCGAGAAGTAAATGGGACATAGAGATGCAAGGGTTTTTTTCCAGTCTTTTTTTTTTTCTTTTTTAGATATATTATTTTTTTTTTAGTAAGGATTGAGTTAAAACCTAAAAATAGTCAGCGTGTGGTAGTATCTTCAGTTTTAAATTGAGACACTGTGGCTATACGAAGTTCTGTATTTCTAAATGTAATTCCTTTTTGGTAGTGTTATCTGCGATCTAGGAAGGAAAATTCTCTCTTTTCTTGTAATGAAGAAAGCGATTTGAACAAAAGAGTCGCCTTTAAGTAGAATTGATTTTATTCCTTTTAATATTTTTGTATACCATCAACAATGCGCGAGATATTCTTTTAATTTCCTTCATAAAGTCCAACGTATAACTTGAAGTCAGCTACAAGCTGAATTAAAAAAAAAAGTATATTGAACTCTGGCTTTCTTTAAAGTCTAGTGCGTGACTTGTGGAAATTAGGTTTTTAGAGCAGCTGTACATATTAGGCAGGTGGGTTTTCCTAACGTTTCTTTGCAAATTCGTTCAGCAGTGAAATGCTTGAAAAGTAATGATTCCGTTTTGAATGAGGTAAGGTCACTTCTAAATATTACAAGGCACTTTATTTTTTGTTGTAAGCATTAATATATCATGAAAAGTAATTATCTGTTCTTTATTAGACTAAAGATAAAATCAAGCGATAAAGCTATCTTGCACTTAATAAGGTGTGTTGCCAAATTACGTGTAAAAATGTTCGACAATATGGCTATGTATATTTTTGAAATGATTCATATTCTGATTCTCGTTTTGAGCTTGGCATCAGAATATACATAAAACAGTTTTCCAGCATCCTGTAAAATGAAATAAACTATTTTTTACACAGGTCAGGTTATTTTACCAACCGATAGAATGACATCATCTATACATTGCACCAAAAAAAAAAAACACACAAAAACGCTCTTGTATCTACAGTTTAGGACAAGTAAACATATTACCCTAAAAAAAATCGTATATCCTTTTGACAATTCTACCTGTATGTCGTGATATTTTCGCCCATTACCTTGAACTCTCCGTCTGCCTTTTATCTCAAGCTCCCAATTAGCATACCTGTAATCTCCCTGTACTAACAGAATCCCAGAGCTTGATGCTTTAAACTTTTTCCCTAATGTCATTTTGGCAATTTCCTTTAAACCCCTTTACTTCCATTGGTCTGGCAGGAAATTGAGTCAACAACCCTCCGAGATTTTCCCCTCTTTTGCGAGGGGAGTCTCTCTCTCTCTCTCTCTCTCTCTCTCTCTCTCTCTCTCTCTCTCTCTCTCTCTCTCTTCCTCTTTCCTTCTGTCTACCTGTGAGTCTTCCTCTTCATCTATCTCTCTTATCTTCCTGCCTGTCTGTCTAGCTATGAATCTCTCTCTCTCTCTCTCTCTCTCTCTAAGATCGGCACTGCTCTAGTTTCATAAGGTTTGCTGTAAGAAATATTCGTCCTGAGCTATTCCCCATAACATTCTCGCTACTCCGTTATTTCCATTTGAAAAATAACATTTCTTCCCAATTATTTCTTTCCTGTCAATTTTCTGCCTCATATCTCTGTCTTAACTGACCTGAAATGAAAGGAATTCACAGTTATGGCAACAGTAAATCTCGTCATTTTTGCGGTTCCCATAAAGGTAAGATTTTCCAAGCACAATTATCGTTAACACGAAGAGTTTCGTGATTTCGAAAACCGACTCGACTAGATTTCCCCTACGAATATTCTTCCCCATACCTGACCACTTTTCCCCATGCTCATTTTTCCTTAGAAGTCTCTGAATTATTCTGTGCTGTTATTTACTCTTACAAAATTGCTCAGTTTCTCGTGATATGCTGTGCTAATTAATCCATACCGCTCAGAAAAGCACCGAGAGAATTTTTTCGTATGAATTTGGCCCCTTCAAATTTATGCGTAAAATTTTGTTTTTTACAAGTATCCAGAGTCTCTCACTCTCTCTCTCTCTCTCTCTCTCTCTCTCTCTCTCTCTCTCTCTCTCTCTCTCTCTCTCTCTATGATTCAGTAATCCACGTTTGCCTAAAATTCCTACATTGTGTTGCTATTAATGTTAGATTATGTCAATAAAGACCCTTGCCATTACGGCATCCCTTATCGCAACAGCAGTGCAAAAGTTGTTTGGCCTCCCATTTTATCTTGAACAATGTTATTACTCTGAAGAATATAAACAAGTATAAAATACGCCGAAAGTTTTTTCGGCGCAGTCGAGTTTTCTGTACAGCCGCTACAGCTTATAATCAAGGCCACCGAAAATAGATATATCTTTTGGTGGTCTCGGTATAATACTGTATGAGCCGCGGCCCATGAAACTTTAACCACGGCCTGGTGGTGGCCTATCCTATATCGATGCCAGAAGCACGAATATGGCTCACTTTAATCGTTAATGAAATAAAACTACTGAGGCTAGAGGGCTACAGTTTGGTATGTTTGATGATTGGAGGGTGGATGATCAACATAACAATTTGCAGCCCTCTAGCCTCAGCAGTTTTTAAGATCTGAGGGCGCCCAGAAAAAGTGCAGACACACACACACACACACACACACGCACACGCAGAACCTACCTAAACTGCTATTTTCAGAAGGGGAAACAAATATTGCAATAGCTTGTGAAATTCTCCAAGGGTTTTAAAGCGCTCGCGAGAAAATTACTCTCGTTCTTGGCGGGGTTGCGGGGGCAGCGGGGAGGTAGGTTTTGGGACCTTCTACGCGTGGAGTGATCAAGCTCTCTCTCTCTCTCTCTCTCTCTCTCTCTCTCTCTCTCTCTCTCTCTCTCTCTCTCTCTCTCCTCGTATTGTTGCTTTTTCTTTGCAACGGCTCATCGGAAGGGGGAATGGATTTAAGGTTTTAAGTCTTCGTTTTGTGCTTGGCTTTAATTGTAGTGTAGTAAGGACTTGTTTAGCCCTTGCCTAAAAGACTTGATTAACGTTTAGTCCTAGGAATCTACGCAGATATTAGCACTCGTTTCACTTTCATCAACATAAAATGGATTTATGTAATACAAAAACAAATAAGAACTATAGACTGAGAGTTTTACATAGGAATCAACTCAGATACAGGAACTCATTTTTTATTGCAATTAAACGGATAAACAGAATCTTTACACAAGAAGAAAAAACTGTTGACGTAGATTTATTTATGGAAATCTACTCAGATACTAGAGCTCGTTTTATTTCCATTAAAATAAAGTGGATTCGTGTATCCTTACACAAAAAAACTCAACACAGACGTGGCGTTCATATACAGTAGTCTACTCAGATACTACTGCAGACATCGTTTCATTTGCCCGTGTACATTCGATTAAAGAGTATTGTTTACATTTTGAGTCCCAGGGAGGGCTTTCTTTCGTGGCCCTTCCCCATTTTTGGAAAATATAGATGAGATAAAAGAGAGAGGCTGTAAATCCTTTGTAAAAGGCCCAGTGACACCCTTCCTTTCACCGGTAGTTGGGTATATCCTAAATTGTGGTTCAGGGGAAGTAGGAAACTAAATTTAGAAATTTGAATTAGCCTTAAAAAAAATAGGAATAAAATGTATCGTTGCAGAAAAATAAAAAAAACAAGTGATGATTAGGTTTGCCAATGCTGATAGAAAAAAATGTTTGTATGTATGTATGTATGTATGTAAGTATATATGTGTATATATATATATATATATATATATATATATATATATATATATATATATATATATATATAAAGACAAAATCCACGAAGGAGAAACAGTGGAGTGCTGCACGCCATTGCTTCTCTTTCCTTCGTGGATTTTGTCATTATATATATATATATATATATATATATATATATATATATATATATATATATATATATATAGTCTTTATTTATATACTCATCACGTTCCATATTTTCGTGATTCAGTTATACATAAATATATATATATATATATATATATATATATATATATAATGTGTGTGTGTTTGTATGTATGTATAGATGTATATATCTGTGTGTATGTTGTAAAACAATAGAATACCTACACTAACACACATAGTTTTATATATAGGAATATACACCCGAGGTCACCACTTTGATAAAAAATGACAAACATTTCAAATCGAGGCAAAAATGGAATACAACTGTGACAGATTCCAGCATCTGACGTAAAGCAATCATTTCCAGTCTACGCACACCTGAAAAAGATACGATCTTCAAGAAGGTAAATTGAGCTCTTTGAAGGTGACTTCGGGATATAAGATCATTTGAAGCGCATCTGCTTTTCCAAGAGACACGACTCAGGGTTGGTAAAACACTCTTCTGGATATTGGCAGAGGAATCTGTAAGGTGGAATGGGAACATAGAGAACAGAACTTGGCTTTGATAAAGTACGTTATAAAAATCACTGTAATTCCTGTGATTCTGGAATTTTGCTATTTTTACCTCGTTCTCCAAAACATTTTGTTTTATGTATGCTCTGAATCAATCTTTCTTGGTGTGTTTTCATTCTTCGCTCTGACTGATTTTCACATTTGTTCAATTTCATTAAGGTCTCTCTGAGATGTCTGGCTTTCCAAATTTCCAGTTATTGAACCTTTAGCATTCTTTTACTTTTTTTAGCCTTATAAAACTCTTTGATCCCCCCTTTCTACTTTTATATTCATTCTTTCTTATTTTCTTATTCAATGATCTTTAGCCAGGTACATATAGAGTAGTTACAGGATATATGTTTAGGGTAAAATTTCATTCCTGAGGGAAGTTTGTATATTTGAAACAATAATTCTCGTTTTTGACGAAATCTGTCTTCCATTTGTAGGATTTGAGTTTTGGTACACAGTGTCTCTACTTAGCGTAGATGTCCGTCACACAGCGTAGATGTCCGTCATACATCATTGGTTTCAGAAAAATCATTAAGACAGCAATCGAAGTTACCATGAACATTTTAAACCGTGTTCTGTTCCCTGTAACCTGAATGCTAGATAAATTTTGTGAGTAGAAAATCATAAACAGATATGCACAGTACTTCATGCATTTAGAAAGGATTCATTTTTCGTATTCTGACTGGACCTTAGCCAAGAGTTCAAAGATTATAACCTCATTATTTAGAAGGAATGTCCCAGCCACACAAAGTAACTCACTGAATAAGAGAAAAAAATGTAGAAATCGTGAGATGTATGTAACAATTAGCGACGGATAAAACAAAACTTCATGCGTAATTAAATATCTGCTACTATGGTAAGATCAGTAATCGATAAAAAGTATAATACGTCCACGTGCAGACTCTCTCTCTCTCTCTCTCTCTCTCTCTCTCTCTCTCTCTCTCTCTCTCTCTCTCTCTCTCTCTCATAGAAGTAATTCAGCATTTATAAGAACACGAATTAGATTAAAGCAACATTCATTACACCTCAGAAAAACAGGATCAGTTATGCTTCGCAGAGAAACAACATAGAAAAATGAAAATTACCATTTTCAGTCTTCTCTTTTGCAATATTCAAAAGCGTACCAATATTCGATATCCGATAAAGAGTTGATTTATTATGCCGTTATATGTAAATTTCACATCGAATTATTAACGCCCAAATGAACTCCATTGCTTGACACGAGGAATTATATTGTGTAACCCCGTCCTCATCTGAATAATATTTGAATATATATATATATATATATATATATATATATATATATATATATATATATATATATATATATATAATCAGAAAGCTACAAACGTCCTTTAATATCCAATTCACTCTACCTCGGAAATAATATATTTTCATATATGTTACCGAAGGGGAATTTTTAAGTTGATAATAAGTCCACCGTCCCGTGGGATCGAACCAGCGACGGACGAGGAATCAGGACTACAGTGACGCACTAACGAAATCGGCCACATTTCGTTAGTGCGTCACTGTAGTCCTGATTCCTCGTCCGTCGCTGGTTCGATCCCACGGGACGGTGGACTTATTATCAACTTAAAAATTCCCCTTCGGTAACATATATGAAAATATATTATTTCCGAGGTAAGTGAATTGATATTAAAGACGTTTGTAGTTTTCTGATTGTATATGAATCACGGTGATGTGATAAATAGGCATATATATATATATATATATATATATATATATATATATATATATATATATATATATATATATATATAACTCTGTATATATATTCCAACACGGATTTAGCATTTGCAGATTACCGGTTAAGTGGTGTGAGCCGAATTAATGTGACTTTGAGAGAATAATCAACACACTTGGGAATAATTAACGCTTTCATTCGTTTCCTTTTTTTTTATCAGCTGTCATTTGCTATTTAATATTTTTCTCCTTCTTCTCCTATATATCTGTATCTTCCCTTTACACACATTTTTTCACTTGATTTTTTCGTGTTTGGTTAATTGAAATCCTGGTGAATTAACCAATTTCCCCATTGTTTAGGTGTCGTGTTAAATATAATGTTAATTTTCTTCCATCTCCAGTTTTGCATTCAACTTTCCTCACATGTCATGTCTTTGCTACAGTTTCATCAATTATCATTAAGTATTTTGAACATTCTTTTTTAAATCATATTCCTTCCTAATCATTCTCGCACTCCTATGCACCAATTCTCACATTTTCTTTGTTGTAGTATATTAAAATTTTATTTCCTTCAGATGCACCCGGTTGAACAACACCATTCAGTTCAAAATCTAGTTCAGTTAGAACCACCTTACAAACCCCAGATCAAAGTTGCTGGGTTTGTAATCCTACATAACGTAGAAATAAATTTTAAACACAATTACAAAACAATTACAAGCAAAATCAAGACAAATAATCCTTACAGATAAAAGCAAAGTCAAAGACAAATAATTCAAACATATGTCAGCCAAAGCGAAAAATGTGTGTACACTTGTATCTAATTGCAATAGCAATTAATTCTTTTCTCTTTGATTATTCGCCTCTCTCTCTCTCTCTCTCTCTCTCTCTCTCTCTCTCTCTCTCTCTCTCTCTCTCTCTCTCTCTCTCTCTCTCGTTATGTGTCCGCAATAAAATGCATCCATTTTAAGCCTAATATATTAGCAACTGATACCCAAGTTTCATATTTTGTTCTGCGGAAAAGAACAATTGCAGTCATTTCAGGATAATACATTTTTAAAGACAGCAATATATACTATTATCCTTAAGAGAATGAATTGGCAGCGCAACGTATTTGCGTCCATTTTGTTGCACTCATTCAAGTGAAGCTTAGTATTTGTTGTTGGAAAAAGACTGAATGATGTAGTTCGATGATAAATACCACTTTTTTTCTGGTACTTTTATGCGAATGGAAATACTTGTTATCTGTTACAGATTGATGCATACAGTTTGATATTTACAGTGGCTTTGGTTCTTTTGCTAACTGGTATTAATAGAATGTAATTAATTTTGACTGATTTAATCATTAGATTTATTGACTCCTTAGGTTTAACATATGGGAAGATTAGCATCAAATAATCCGTGTGAGAGAGAGAGAGAGAGAGAGAGAGAGAGAGAGAGAGAGAGAGAGAGAGAGAGAGAGAGAGAGAGATTAGCATTGCTCACAAAATATATTCCCCCTTTACACAGAAATATAAGTAAAACGGGAAATATGATCATTTAAAAAACTCAAAAATTTGAAACATCATTGCATCATAACATTGTCTTGAATAGATCAGTTTTAACCGTCATTCAGCTGAATTTTATCTGTCCTTTTCTCGTCAATTTATTAATAAATCTCTAATGAAGAATGTGAAATTTTTCCCGCTTTCCAATATCTCGCGATATTAGTTTTGCGTACTCACAAAACGTTTGATTGATTTATCAAGATGACTCATTGATTAATTGAAAAAGAGTAACTGACACCTGGTGGAAGTTATTCCTGGAGGGAAAGTTATATTTTTTTAGTGGGGATATATATAAATATATATATATATATATATATATATATATATATATATATATATATATATATATATATATATATATATATATATATATATATATATATATATACAGTATATGTAGAGAGAGAGAGAGAAATTTCTGACTCCCGTTGGGACCAGAACCCCAGTCTTTCAAATGGGAGGCCAGGGCGTAACCAATTCACCGATGTGAGTCAGAAATGTATTTGTTTGAAACACGTGCTCATGTGTTCGTTATTCCCATCTATATTCCCATATATATATATATATATATATATATATATATATATATATATATCTATATATATATATATATATATATATATATATATCAAATATAAGGAGTCTATAAAAATGCCAAAATGTGGAAAGTAAAGGCTATATTTCAGAGACCTAACTGTCTCTCTCATCAGGCAAATAGTGACTGAGAAAAAAGTTACAGAAAAGCGGTATTTATACCAGAAGGTCCATAGGTCAGCCGTTACGTCACTCCAGTTGACAATTTCTCTTTAATCTTCTTAATCGCTGGTTGGAGGAAGATTTAATCTGTAATATCTGAATCCCAGGCGCCTCTTGAAAGATTCATTGAATTTCTTTTTTTAATCAAGGCTGATTCCACCAGTTTGGTCTCTGAAATGTAGCCTTTACTTTCCACATTTTGGCGTTTTTATGGGCTCATATTTGATGGAATTCTGTTTTAACAAAATATTTCACAGACATATATATATATATATATATATATATATATATATATATATATATATATATATATATATATATGTGTGTGTGTGTGTGTGTGTGTGTGTGAGTATATATGTATATGTATACACACATATATATATATATATATTTATATATAGTAATATACATATTTATGTATATATTAAAGTTTAGCTCATGAAATATTCTCAAACAGTATCCACCCAATTTCCCCAAATACCATCCATCCATGTTGCACATCCCTCTTCTCTTTTTCTCCCCTGCCCCACACATACCCTCCTCAGACGGACGTTATGTCACCTCACTCTCGCGAAATGTTCGGCAGATTTGTCTCCGATAGCAACTCTCTTCCTTCCATTCGGGTGTCGTGTTCGCCGTTCTGGCTTGAGGGTGGAAGCTTGTTTTGCCTCTTTCGAAGGAAGTGGGGCATTTTCTTTGACCAGTTTTTTGTAACAAGTCTTAAGGATAGGGTATGTCAGACAGTCGGAATGCATAGGTTCGAATTGGTGAAATATCGGTTAAATAAGAAAAAATTTTTACAAGCTTGAGGTGATGAAAATACTTCATTTTACTATGACAGAGAGTTATGGGATATGCTTTTAAATTATAGTAGACAATAGAATAGAACAAAAATAAAGGAAAAAGTCGAAAAAAACTAGAAAAATATAGGCTGCATATTTTCCCGTTCACTTGTATGAAAAAAATCCAGTTCCAATTCATCAGTAGCAGAAAATTACTTAGCAGCTTCTATTAGTTTTTTTTTCCTAAGCCATCATGTTTACACTTTTAGGGCGCTTGTTCCCACAGCCCTTCAGGAGGTACTAGGGTCTACGTCCAGACGCTAGGACACAACCCCCAAGGCTGTTATTTTCGAAGGCGGAACCAGTAATGGATTGGCCTGTGCAATTTTCAGAAGGTTTTTGCACCAGAGGCAAAAGTGCTTTTAGTTTGGGGAAGGGTTTTCGGGGCGAGGGTAGGTCCCTCTCCTTTTTCTTGTCGGAGAAACAATCTTTATTGTTTTTCTTACAAACTTGACTGGCGAAACTATTCAAGGCCCTGGGAACACAGGAAGAAAAAACAATTCGCCGATATGGTTAAATGAAAAGTGTAACAAAGTATCATACGTTTACCAGTCTACAGATAATAATTCAGTGATTGAACTTTCATCAAATTTTCAAAGGAATAGATCCAGGAAATCTCGTTACTATTTGTATGTGTGTGTGATATTCATAGGCTTTGACTGGACCTGCAATCATCTAGAATTCCTCGGAAGTATTGTCAAGAAAAGTTGAGTTGTATTCTTCATGTAATCCTGTAAATCATGAGTCCGATCAACTACAATGAAAATATAAATCGGTAACAAAAATTTATATAATAGAAAATTAGTAAAAGATCTGAAAAAACCTTAATTTAGATAAGTATTATGGGGAAAATACTAATATTAAAATAAAAGAATAACAAAAATCCCTGACAATTTTGTGAACAGACCTGAAGACCTTCCTTCATAAAAGTAAAGAAGAATATAGGGCTAACAACTAATACACACACACACAACCACACGTGCACACACAAACACACACACACACAAACACACACACACACTTAAAATAGCAAGAGAAACACTGAAAAAGAAAATCAAGGCATTCTATTTACAGCCATGAACGATTCACTCCTTGCTTCATTTTCCACTTTACCCAATTGGCCAAAACTTTTTAAGCCCACGCCAACAATCTTTTCCACTTCCTACGTTCTTCAAAGAGTTAGAAAGTTTAAGACGCCCGAGTTTCCTAACGACCAGTGCGTATCCTATTCCTCACTCCGGGGTTCTGAATGGTTAATGCTGCAGGTTTTTTTTATTTATTTTTTGTGGTTCTGAATTTCATTCATGAACTCAGGTGCGATGGGAGAGGTGATACAACTATAGTAATTAAGAGAATGATGACGAAATATTGGGATTTTGCTCAGCTAACGGAATACAGTCTTTATTCTAACAATAAACTTGTAATGCTGCGTTTACTGCAGTTATTGTACTAAAAATTACTGCATCAGTCACACAAATCTGTTTGAGCAGAATAAAACAGTGCAGTAAAATTGCAGTTTCACCCTCACTATAGTATATGTTTGACAAAAGTGCGAATATAGTTTAATTGATATATACTTATCCAGTTTCCGGCATCATGTGAAGTAGGTTAGGACTTACTTTGAAAGTTTAGGTTAGTAATTACTAGTAGATTTCGCATTACGAAACATAAATAAGTTTCATTCACATGAAATTGAATGCATAGTTGTGAATTTCATGTGAAGAGAGAGATATAATTAAGATTCATTTACACATAATTCGATGTATGTAAAGAAAATTAAAATGACGTGGCCTCTCAATTGTAGTTTTGAAAACCTAATAAGCCCAGAGGTATCCTAATTGGAAGAAAGATTCAGTTACAGGCAGAGCGAGAATGATACGTAAAAAATACATTTTATAACATCAGTGGGAAGAATTACTGTTTAACCGAATTCACAATAGAAAAAATAAGATAATAATGATAATTTCTTAAGATCGACCTTGAACCTATGATGCCTTTAAACAACTTTCTTTTTGTGGAAAAAGATATAAGTTGGCCCATTGCTCTCAGAATCTCAAAAAAAAAAAAAAAAAAATCGTTGGTAGAGCGAGAAAAAATAAAGGACAACTCTAGTCCTTGGGTGGTTGGGTGGGCGGGGTGGGTGGAGTCCACGACCGCCCACCACCCTCAAAAACCTGGGAAAACGTTTACGGAAAGATTAAAGCAGATATTATCGATTAAAAAGATTAGAAAAGAGAATCCAAAGGAACGTCTGATTCAGATGATTAAAAAATCAGGTTCAAAATGTAACATTGACTCTGAATTTCTCTTCATCTTTTATTTTCACTCGTTTTGTTTTTCTATCTATAAATCAGTCTCCTACCGGAAGGATTTTCTCCATTTGTTTAACTTAGAAGCTAAAAACGAAGCAAAATTCTTATAAACAATGGCTTCAAAAGGTGGCTGTCGGAAGTTTTTCTTTTTACAAGGCGTATATATAGTTTTCTGTAAAAAAGATTGAGATGGCTTTGTCCGTCCGTCCGCACTTTTTTCTGTCTGCCCTCAGATCTTAAAAACTACTGAGGCTGGAGGGCTGCAAATTGGTATATTGATCATCCACTCTCCAATCAAGAAACATACCAAATTCCAGCCATCTAGCCTCAGTAATTTTTATTTTATTTAAGGTTAAATTTAGCCATGATCGTGCGTCTGGCAACGCTTTAGGACGGGCCACCACCGGGCAGTGGCTGAAAGTTTCGTGGGCCGCGACTCATACATCATTATAAACTGTATAGAAAACTCGATTGCGCCGAAGAAACTTCATCGTATTTTTTACTTTTTATTTTTGTTTACCTCTCTCTCTCTCTCTCTCTCTCTCTCTCTCTCTCTCTCTCTCTCTCTCTCTCTCTCTCTCTTTTCAGTCGTTGTGACCTTTGCTAACCTTCTTTACTTCTTTTTTGTTTGCTTGTTTGTTAAAGGTCAGGGGTACCCACCGGTAACTAATATCTTAAGGCTTCAAGTTATTTCCTTCCTTGACTTAAATGACAAGAAAATCCCGAAGTCATGAAAACTTACTTCAAAATATCGAGGGGTCGAGAAGCAGTGACATTACTTATTGCCAGTCATCCATTTATGAATTACAAAATATTTATTCACCTCGACCGTGGCAGGACTCGAACCTGCAATCTTCGGATCCGAAGTCCGACGCCTTATCCGTTAGGCCACACGGTCTTATATTTCCTCACGGTCACCTGACTTTAGATGATGTAAAATTAAAATGTCCTCAGTGGTAATACAAGAGTATAAGAAATAGCTTCCATAGTCTTTTTGGCATTATTTTATGTCCTTTTGATTACCCCCTAACTTTTCATGATATGAAATTATAGTTTAAAAGGTGATGCAAGAATATAAGAAAGAGATTCCATGTTCTTTTTGGTATTGTTTTACTTAAAACAATTATTTGATATTGTAGATTTTATGTTGTGATCTTGAGTCTACCTTAACAAGATTACTTTGCATAATACAAAATTAAAGTCCCCTCGCTGGTAAAACAAGAATGTAAGTAAGAAAGAGATTCCATATTCATTCTACTTCTTGGTGTTATTTTACTTCAAACCACTATTTGGTATTGGAGTTTTCATGCTTTGATCTTAATCTCCTTAGCATAATTACTATGAAACTCATGCTCAAATCTATCGCAAATTTACCGTTACTGAAATACTTACATTCTTTTGCGTATGTTTGACAGTTCATTTCAATGGGGCTGTGATTGAACACGGCTCTCATTAGAGGTGGGGTAGTATTAAAATGTTTCCTTACAGCGAATAAAAGAACGTCAGAAACGTCCAAAACACGCATTAAAATACATCAAAGTTATTATTATTATTATTATTATTATTATTATTATTATTATTATTATTATTATCAGAAACGTCCAAAACACGCATTACAACACATCAAAGTTATTATTATTATTATTATTATTATTATTATTATTATTATTATTATTATTATTATTATTATTATTCAGAAGATAAACCCTATTCATATGGAACAAGCCCACTTGGGCCATTGACTTGAAATCCAAGCCTCCAAAGAATGTGGTGTTCATTAGAAAGAAGTAACAGAAGGTAATGGGAAAATTCAAAATGTAATAACCCCAGGATCCACAATTTACAACCCCAAGAAACCTCAGGGTTATAGAATACAGATACCCATACACACTCCCTTCTGTGTCCTTGACACGGATAGAAACAACTTTTAGGGTCGTATAACAACATAACAGCCGTAATCAGAGGACAGGAACTTGTTTATAAATCTCAAAACGACAAGAGAAAACCGTGGCGGCAGAATATCGATGAGTTGGTTACTAGTGTCTTTAAAAGAGGATAGAGCAGAGAAGAGAATGGGCAAAAGAAAAATTCAGGATAATAAGTAGGAAATTATTATTATTATTATTATTATTATTATTATTATTATTATTATTATTATTATTATTATTATTATTATAGAAGAGAATGGGGCAAAAGCAAAATTCAGGATAATGAGTAGGAAATTATTATTATTATTATTATTATTATTATTATTATTATTATTATTATTATTTTTATTATTATTATTATAGAAGAGAATGGGACAAAAGCAAAATTCAGGACAATGAGTAGGAAAATTATTATTATTATTATTATTATTATTATTATTATTATTATTATTATTATTATTATTATTATTATTATTATAGAAGAGAATGGGCAAAAGCAAAATTCAGGATAATGAGTAGGATATTATTATTATTATTATTATTATTATTATTATTATTATTATTATTATTATTATTATTATTATTATATTATAGAAGAGAATGGGGCAGAAGAAAAATTCAGGGTAATAATAATAATAATAATAATAGTAATAATAATAATAATAATAATAATTATTATTATTATTATTGTTATTATTATTATTATTATTATTATTATTATTATTATTATTATTATTATTATTATTATTATTATATGGCCGGTTTTCTCGAATGCTGGCACTCGTTTACTTATTTATGGTCATTCAGATACATTAGTTTTTATACGTTAATTTACTATAAATAAACTATTATAAAACAGGATAGAATTAAAAAAACATCAGGAAGTAACTGCAACTTTTCTACAAACAATGAACCGTTTTGAACGCAGTCATCATATATAATTCTTATTTGAATTTAATTGTATTCAATTATTAAGCTGTGAAATATACTGACTGTGGTGGGAGAATGGAACGTAACAAAGAAAATGTGAATGGTAACTTCAGTCTTCTGAAAGAGTGTTTATTGATTAGGGGTGTTAGAGGACATTAGGAAACAGCTCTGTCCATTACTTCGGTCTCAGATGTTTCGCAAATGTAGGTCAACAAACGATTAATTCATCCATATGTTTCGAAAGGGGAAAAGCTTGTCAAAGCATTTGATTTATTTGCTTTAGCGAGAAAGACATTCCATTGGAAAAACATTTCCAGTGCCTTGTGAATGCTTCTGGAAAAAATGTAATCATATAAATTTTAAGTCCTGTCTTGAATGCAGATGACTTGATTAATTAATTATAGGACTATAGAGTTAGTTCATTTAGAATTCTGATTCAGTTTAACTTCACACTTAAATGCTTTTCATAACTTTATAGGTTGGATCATATTCTGATTCACTTAACATCCTAAAGCCTTTCATTAACTTTATGAGCAACAAAGCTACAGAGTTTAATCCGGTTATGCATAATTATAATAATTTTACGCTATTCATTCCGAAACAAAGACTTTCATTATTCTAATAAGCAACAAAACTACAGAATGTTATTCATGAATGCAGAATCATAACCATATTACGCTAATCGCTCCGAAAGAGAACTTTTCTCAGCAGTAAAAAAGTAAACGAGTAAATAATAGTGATAATGACATAAATAATAGTGACAATGACATTACAGAGTACTAACCCACAGCCTGGTAAGCAACGCTAGAAGCAAAACGCTCTCTCCCGATGCCTTTTAATTAAAAGGAATGTCGGAAGTTCCGTGACATATCGTTCGTGTTATGAGAAAGGCGAGTGACGCATTGTGGCTCCATCTGTGAGAATTATCGGCTACAAGAAAGGCCAACTTCGCTAGTTGTTTTGTGGTTGGCAATCTTGTGTTATATGGTGGAAACGAAGTTATACGCCCCTGTGATGTTACAGAAAAAGAGCTGGTCATTTGTTTGCTTTTTGCTTTACCTTTAATTATTTCATTCTTTTTTTTTTAGTCTTATTCCTTCCTTCTTTAGCAAGAAAATACATTTATACAAATGTTATGCATTTTTATGTGCACAATTTAGAGCTTTTTTTTTTTTTTTTTTTTTACCAAAATTATCCATTTTTCTTACAGGAAATCATATCGACTCCATTTGAAAACAAGTCAATAATATTCCAGTTGCATGCATGAAATTTTAAAATTTTCAAATCGTTGTCATTAATGTTCGATTTCGTAAAAAATAATCAAATAAATTACGTTTTCATCGAAAAAAATAGTTTTCAGATTACTTATTAACTACTGATGTAATCAAAATGTGAACATCACAATATACAAAATATTTTAAGTATGATCAACCCCTCAGGAAACCTTCTTAGTTTTTATCAAAAATAATTATTGATGAAAAGAAATGCAAAAATCTGTGAGTTTCATCCTTACCAACAGCTCTGGAAATTTTCGCGAATATTGAGGTTTAATGAAAAGGCTGGAATCATCTGGTCTTCACTGTGCCTCAGTTAGAAATAACGATTGAATGCAAGACAATTTGCATATAAAAAATTTATTATATTCATGCAGTTAACTAATGGGTAACCTTTTGTATAATCATGAGTAACTAACGTGAAATGAATCACTGAAAATTGCGGACTTGTTAATAAAGATGAATAGACAGCTAAAATGATATATAAATAAAAGTTGAGGTTGATAACACCACCGTAAAAATACTTCCTGTATTAATGAAATGCATGTCAATTGTTGTTTGTAATTTCTGGCAACAGTTGTTTACACCTCATGTGAAATAGACGAGAAAGCTTCAAATGCCTTTCTCTCATATTCTTCAGTAATTCTTCCAGAGAACTTCTAAATTCCTAGCTGAATATTTCACTTGAGCACTCACAGAAATTGCAAAAGGACTGTTTATTATTCCACAAAGGCCTTTGCAAGCTTAATCGGGAACGTTTAATAATTGAAAAGTGCGTCATGGAGCACTTGAAGTATAAAAGTATAGATATTTTAGAAAGAAAAATAGAAGTCTCTTATGAGAAGTTTTTAATTTTTCTCAAAGGAAAGTAAAAAAAAATGAGATTTACTTCGAATAGTATAGAGAATCCATCAAAGTAAGAAAAGTAGTGCAAAGTAGAGACAACAGAAAATAATAATAATAATAATAATAATAATAATAATAATAATAATAATAATAATAATAATAATAATATCCTTAATTTCAGCTCAGGGCCACATACATGGAATATACAAAGTGTAGACAACAGAAAATAATAATAATAATAATAATAATAATAATAATAATAATAATAATAATAATAATAATAATAATAATAATAATAATATCCTTTATTTCATCTCAGGGCCATAACATGAAATATACAAAGTAGAGGCATTACAATACACACAGTCTAGATACACGAGGTGATGTGATAAAAATTATAATTAGCAATATCCACGCAGTTGCTGAAGTAGTTGTAAAAATAGTATTCATAATAATGGTAATGACAGTGCTGATATCGAGAATAATAGTAAAATAATATTAAAAATGATAACAGTTAAAGAACAGATTGCATACAATTAATTTTCAGCTAGACACCGAAAGTGGGTTACAGGAGTCTGGTCCTGAGGGTTAAATACGAAAAGTGGAAAAAGCAAATCTCAATATAATAATAATAATAATAATAATAATAATAATAATAATAATAATAATAATAATAATAATAATAATAATAATCATGTTAATAATTATATAAAATTGTAATAATTATAATAATAATACGTCGACGACGAGGTCGACGACGAAAACGACGACGAAGTCGACGACGACGCCGACGAGGTCGACGACGACGCCGACGGGGTCGACGATGACGAGGTCGACGACGACGACGGAATCGACGAGGTCGACGACGAAAACGACGACAATGAGGTCGACGACGACGACGAGATCGACAACGACGACGACGACGGCGAAGGCGACTTCGAGGACGAACTAGTGGTCGACTTCGAGGAGGACGTCCAGATCGACTTCGAGGACGCCCTTCAGATCGACTTCGAGGACGACCTCCAGATCGACTTCGAGGACGACCTTCAGATCAACTTCGAGGACGACCTTCAGATCAACTTCGAGGACGACTTCAAGGACGACCTCGAGGTAGACTTCGAGGATGCCCTCGAGGTCGACTTCGAAGACGACTTCGTGGTCGACTTCGAGGACAACCTCCCACTCCTAGCTCTCTCCTGAATATTTCTAGCATCGTATCTTGTGCCGATGCGTCGCCAGACGGGCATTGCTCTGGACTCTATCGATGTAAAGTAAGTTTCATCGCTAAAGATGACATTTTTCCAGTCATCGATATCGTAAACAATATGTTGCAGAGCAACGCCCAGACGAGTGTCACGATGCCATTCCTTTAACTCCTCTTTGACCGCCGGAACATGGCACCCGATGCCATGCTTCCTCAGTCGCAGTCTGGTTGTCTGTGGAGTGCACGGGAAATGCAGTTCTTGCGTGATAGTTACTGAGGTTTTCAGGGGGTCGTCTGTGGATGCTGCAATGATTTTGTTCGTCTTGTTGTCGTTTTGTTATGCGTGGGCGTCCTCTCCTTGGTCTATTTGCCAATGTTCCCTCTTCCCGCCATCTTGATATCCACCTTTGACACTCCAACGCTCACGGCAATATCTCGTGTTGGAACACCACGCTCCCACTCACCAATGATCCGACCTCTTTAAGTTATATGCTCAACAGAGTTGTCTTTGTTTGCTGCCGCCATCTCTACAAAAAAAATGCCATATAGAAGTATATATTATATAGACTAAAAAAGATAACAATATGGTGGAGATTGTCGTAATATAAATAATCGTGTTTACCAGCTAATTAAGTTACACAGAGGCTGCAAATCCCCAGCCGTCAAAACTACTCAGCTACTGGCTTTTGGGATACGCATCGTCCATGGCTGTGTCGCAAACTCCCTCGTCGGAAAATCAGGTCCCCCCACTTTCCCTCAAAACGTAAACGATGATATAAGTAATGCTATAATGATACATATCTATGTCTTCATGGCGAATTGGAATAATTGATATTAACTGTTATCAATAAGGGTATTAATATCGCCACTTCAAACATGTTGATAAGCGAATCTCGTCAAGCCCTACATTAACATCACCCCATTACCCATCACCATTAACCTCCTTATCATAATATCCTCCTACCCCCCACCCCCACGTGCTCGGTGCTTAAAATGAAATACGATTACATTTCTTAAAAGAATAAAATTTCTCTCTCTCTCTCTCTCTCTCTCTCTCTCTCTCTCTCTCTCTCTCTTTGAAATATATTTCAGTCATTATTGCACTTTTTTGTCTGAATTGGGTAATTTCCTTCCTCCTCTCATTCGAACCATCGTAACTATGCATTGGTAGTTGGAACTTCAGCTACCGTTCAGAGCAAGAAGGACGTGATCTCTCCCAGCAAGGTTTGGCGAGGCGACATCGGTTTCTTTGGTGGGTGTTCAAAAAAAATTGAAATTCCCTTCGAATTGTATATGGAAACCACCAAAGAATTTTAAGGCAGTCAGTGTAAATGTATATATAAGCTTTCATATTTCCAGTGAATGGCGATGAATAAGGTCATTAAAAGACTAAGATACAAAGATGTGTTTTGTAATGTTTATACTGCTAGGATAGGAGATTACCCAAACAGATTTAAAAGGGGGGCTTTAACATGAACCAATATCAACACTATTAAAATGATCTTTGAATGTTTTGTAAGACCCCACCCCACCCCCACCCCCACCCCCACCCCCACCCCAACCCATTTAACAAAACGTCGTGTACAGAATGTCTGTTCCTCTTGATGTCGGGACTTTGACACGCCAGTGTAAAGAAAAAATAGGATTATAGTTTTTGCCATTGTGATATTTTCTTGTTTTTGTTTTTCCTATATATTTCAGTTTTTTTTTTTGTGGAGTGGTCTCTGCCCTTCATTTAGAGAAACAGCTTCATTAATAGTAATTATGACCAAGAAAATATCATCAGAAGTTTTCAGAAAATTAAATATGGAAATTCTCATATACTTCCAATTTGGAATTGTACAAAATTCAATTAAAAACTACTGTTAAAAAGAATCAATGAACCCCATGGCATTTCCTCGGATGTTCATTAGATTCTCAATGGAGTTCCATTAACTGACCAAAATTCAATTAAAAAAAGATAACATTTCCGACCGAAGAATAAAGCTTTCGATGAACTTATTACCTTTCTGATGGAATTGTACAAGAGAGAGAGAGAGAGAAAGAGAGACCTGAAGGAATATGCTGACATTTTTCCTGCTATTTGAATTCCGTATTTTATTATTTTTCTTTGAATTCTTTGGTTTTCTTGTGATTCAGCGGCACACTGATAATGGGTGTAAATGTAAAAAATATAAATTATCTTTTGCAAATGCAAATAAGGAACCTAAAAATTTTTAGGTTCCGTGAAAAAACTTACAGAAAATTATGGATGTGACAAATGTTTTAATGTGGTTCAGCAGATGATCAGTGTGATATGTCAACTGAGTATCTTTTATTTTCATCAAAATGTTTTAACTATTTTCCGTAATTTTCAGTTATTGTGAATTGCTGTTTGTCATGATATCCTCTCTTGCTGTGTAATTTAGAGTTGCCTTCTTATGTAATTTCTTGCAAAATATTTTCCTAGGACTTAATTTTTTAATATGAAAGTTTTGGGGCTTAGAGTATTTGTATGAAATTCCCAGTTTGTGCTAGAAAGGTTATATTAAGGAAATAAACTTATTATATGATGTCATTTGAAAAGGCAGCAAATTCAAATCTCTAACAACCTAAAAGAAATGAAATATCAAGATGTAGAATGAGAAAACATTCTACAAATTGATATTTTCTAAAGTTTTATTTCATAACTTATAAAATGAAAATATACATACTTGTTATTTAAGTATTATTTCGGAAACTTGTTATTTAAGTATTATTTCGGAAACAGATAAAATATTTGGCGTCATTTGGCGGGGACCCAGTGTAATTCCACGTGATCCTGAAAAAAATGAGAACGTCAAGGTAGGTTGAAAAAAACTGAACAATTAATATTTTAAACCTTTTATTCCTTAACCTGTGAAATAAGAAAAAAAAAAAAAAAATATATATATATATATATATATATATATATATATATATATATATATATATATATATATATATATATATATATATATATATATATATATAAAGATAAAAACATAATCTGAACACCATCACAAATATTGATTTAACTGACGTCGACAGTTTCTGAGATTCGTCCCCCCACACAAAAAAAAAATTTTCACTTTCAAAAGGTCTCTTATGAAGAAATCAGAAATCCGGTAGTACTTTCCCAAATGTCAAGAACCGCATGTCAGATGGCGTTTCGAAATTCATGATTCTTTAAGGGAAAAAAACCTGATTGACTGATGTGGTTGATATTTGGAGACTATTAACTAACAATTAGTGTACTGGGGAAGGCTTGAGTTTGCTTTGCATTGAAGTAAACATTAAGTTTTGTGATAATGAAGAAACGGGACCGATTACAAAAATAAGTAAATAAATAAATTAAACACCAGACAGTTCGCTTGATGTATTAACGTGCACAGGATGTAATTAGAATAAAAACGGTAATAGATAACACTTAAAGTAAACATTACATTTAGTCTCGTTAAGATAATGAAGTAAAAATGCGAATTACAAAAATAAATAATTATATTATTGCACAACTCGTTTCACGTATTATCGAGCATGTAATGAGAATCAAAATAATTCTAAATGACAATGAAAGAAAACATTACATTTGGCCTCGTTACGATAATGAAGTAAAAAAAGCAAATTACGAAAATACATAGATTAGTTATTAAACAACTCGTATTACGTATTATCATGAACTTGGTGTAGTTAAGTCAAAACGATCATGAGAGAAAGTGGAAGTATTCATTACACTTATCTTGTGTAAAGAATGAAGTGGCAGGACTATTTGCGGAAGAGAAAATAATTAAACAAGCGCCTGGTTTTAATTCACCGTGCTTAATTCGGGGTGATTAGATCTATGTATTTAGGTTTAATGCCATCAGCGCTAGATTCTCAATCATTTCGGACTTTTATGTCCAGTGAATAGTTCATTATTTCATCATTTATTTATTTTTGCTTATTGTTTTAGATATGTGTAATTATGTATGCATATACACATATACGTAATATATATAAAATCTACACGTAGTTGGCTTTGCAAATTAAGGTAACGAACACAGGAGTGTTGGAAATGGGAAAAATACGAAAGAAATTATCAAATGCCCACAGTTTTTATACGAGGTTAAAATTATTTCGAAGTTGCATTAAAAAGATTATCCTAAACAAATCATTATTCGAAAGGTCATTTGGAAATGTCAAGTTTAGGAGAAGGAGAAAAAGTCTGATTTCTGTTGACAAAAAGATGTATAGTATTTTCGCTTGGGTATTTTCAAAATAGCCACTTGATCTGTTAATACAGTACATTTGGAAGTACAATGTAAATCATTTATAGCAAGTTAAAAAATAAAAGAAACGATAAGGAAATAAGCAAACCTTTGCAAACATATTGGTAAGTGCTCTGAAAATTCTTTCTAGGAAGTTAAAATATGTAAGAAACGACAAAGAAATAAGAGAATGCCTTCAACCAAACCACAATCTAAAACCATGAAATCATTTCCTCGCAAGTGATGAAAAAGAGAGTGAAATGAAATTTTTGCAAATAGCACTCCACCCTTGCTAATATTGTAAAAGACACTAATAGTGCGCAGAAGCTATTTTTCATTTTCAAGATGAAAATCACGAATCGAAATAAGTCACTAGGAAATGTCAAGCTCGGAAGAAACCCTGATATTCAGGTGATTAAAAAGATTAATGGCATTTCAATCACCGTTGCTTAAGATATTCTCGTGTGTTGCGCTGTTATTTGTTAATTTTAGCAAGCAGCGGTGTCGATTTGTAGGTCGTGCTATGATACCGGAAGTCTAAGACTTAGGAAGATCAAGAGGAATGCTTTAATTTTATCCAAATCTTGATTTGACTTGTTTTAATTAAACAGTAAAAAATTGGTTTGAAATTAGATGCAGTAAAGCCTTATTTCCTATTCTGAGTGATTAATATAAAAAGAATTGATAAGTTTGTCACCAAGGCAATCTAGCTGTATAAAGCAGTAGGTGCGAATTTACTGAAACAAATTTCAGATTTGCCACAAAAAAAGCAGTATTAGGAAACTAGAAAACCAATATGATTAAATTCATTGTTGTATAATGTGAAAATAAGACGTCAATATATATATATATATATATATATATATATATATATATATATATATATATATATATATATATATATATATATATACATACACTAGCTGACCAACCCGGCACTGCCCAAGAAAACTCTGAATGAAAACCGACAAACTAACTCTCTCTCTCTCTCTCTCTCTCTCTCTCTCTCTCTCTCTCTCTCTCTCTCTCTCTCTCTCCTCCTTAACACCCCTTCTACTCTCTCTCTCACTCTCTCCCTTTCCTGTTAAGATAGTTGCTTCAGTTACATTGCTCAGGATTTTTGATATTTTATATTTCACCCTTTTTCACCTTCCATTCCTATCAGGGCTGAACTTGGACTTAAAGGGCATCTTGAGTGTCACTATTCATCTCAGCGACCGCAAAAACTATGAATTAGACTACTAGTATATGTCATTTTTGACATTTTCTCTTTCTCTCTCTCTCTCCACCTTCCTATCAGGGCAGAACTTGGACTGAAAGGGCTTCGGGATTGTTGCTATTCATCTCAGTGACCTTTGAAAACTGGATTAGACATTATCTGTCGTTTTTGGTTATTTTTTATGTGTCACCCTTCCCACTCCCAACCCCCTTTGGTGCCATTGATGTCTTACCCCCACAGTATTCTTTTCCAGATAATAAGTCATATCTATACCGAAATGAGGTATAACAAACCTCGTAGAGTTTATTTAGTTGCTAAGTCTACAGGCAGAACCAGCCTCGTTTCAGGGAAGCCCTTCCTACCCCTACCCCCTTTGGTGCCCTTTGGTGTTATTGATGTCTTACCCCCACAGTATTCTTTTCCTGATAGCAGGTCATATGTATACCAAGTTTTGTTGAAATTGCTTGATGCGTTTCAGAGTTATGCTTGAACATACAAACATACATACACACACAAACACATACATCCATATATATATATATATATATATATATATATATATATATATATATATATATATATATATATATATATATATATATGTATATTCACACATAATACATACATATATATATATATATACATATACGTACATACAAAAGACAGATAGATATTAATTTATAATAAAACTAAAAACCTATTCATATTTGAGCTACGCATAAAATCTCTCGCATGTAGCATCAATCCTGCGAAGACGGCGGCTCAGATTTCCCATCTCTCGCGAACAGTATTTTTATCCGCTCGTAAATTGGGAATCTTCTAAGACTCGCTTTTTTGAAGCGTTTGTTTCGGACGCCGCTCCTTTGACCTTCTTTGATATACAAATGGAGAAAATCCTCTTCGATCAAAGGCTGACGTAGGATAGGAAGGAGAGAGAGAGAGAGAGAGAGAGAGAGAGAGAGAGAGAGAGAGAGAGAAACTTCAGAAGCGATTTTCCATTTGAATTCTCTTTTGACTTAACTCTGTGTGCCTTTTTTTTTATTTGGATTCTTGCCAATTGCACCTTTTTCATATTTTTTTTTATTGTTATCTTTTTTTATATATAATTTCATTGCATGTGATGTTACACCATCTTGATTTGTAAAACCTTTGTTTTGGAGTTAAGTTGATATGTTTAAATATACTTTATCTTTGGTGACGTTCATTGTGTACTAGTGGAAATAAATGATTGTAGGTAATTTAAATCCCATATTCACATGTAAGTGTGTTTTTTTTATTTCATACGTTTATGCATTTTTAGTACGCAGATATATTTTTTAAAAAGTCATTTAGCCTATTTTCTTTGTGTTTCTAATGCTTTTATAATATTAACCGAGTGAATACGGCAGTAATATTCATGTTCAACTTTCTAACAATAATTGACTCACACTTCTCCTATCATAATCATATTGCTTTGCATTCAAATACGAATACTTGCGCGCATCAAAAAAGCTTCCAGTCTTCACTCATGATCCCTGTTAGTAATTTCCATTTGACTGGCAGGTACGTTATAGGTAGGAAATTACTATGTGCATTGCCATTTTTATATGTTATTTTTGTACCGAAGACGTTCAGTTCGTTGTTGTCAGATGTGGCATATCCTGTAGCTGCTGGGGTATTGTTCCTTGCGTGTGCTTGAAGTTCTTTAGCCCATATATTTGATTATCGTCGATGAAGACTTTACAATACAGACCTTGAAAAAACTAATCTTTTCATCTAATATGAGAAATATGGGACGAACACAGAAATTATTATTATTATTATTATTATTATTATTATTATTATTATTATTATTATTATTATTATTATTATTATTATTATTATTCACAAGGTGAACCCTATTCATATGGAACAAGCCCACAGGGACCCCTGACTTGAAATTCAAGCTTCCAAAGAATATGGTGTTCATTAGGAAGGAATGTTACCCCATACACATGGGGAAACAAGCACGTTGAAAGAAGAAGAAGAAGAAGAAGAAGAAGAGGTAAATATAGAAAGGACATAAAAGAGCATCAATCTGAAGCCCTCGTGTAACATAACTACTTTTGGATTGTAATTTAATCGAAAATATTATAATAAATCCAAGATAAAGACAACTCACGGAAGATATATGTCTCTCTAGAACAGAATTGATAATACAATGAATAAGATCAGTGAGATGATATTGAACGCTTTCCCACAAGTGCTCAATCGGCCTTAGCAAGAGAGGGCATTCCGCAGCTCCCAAAAACCCCTCTCCCTGCAAAGAAGAGTTTTCCCCCGAGTGCTAAAACCTTTTGAGAATTTCACCAACTTTTTGGAGCATTTGTTTTGCCTCGGAGAATAACAGCGCAAAGGGGGGAGCGCTCTTCGGGTGATCGAGCCAAGAACCATTACTCTCTCTCTCTCTCTCTCTCTCTCTCTCTCTCTCTCTCTCTCTCTCTCTCTCTCTCTCCTTTGAAGGCTGAAGAAACGAAGGTTCTGTTAGTGAAAGGATATTGGATTTAAGCGAAAGCTACTTAAATCTCTTGATTTCAGTGAAACTGATATTATAATCTTGTTGAAAAATGGTTGTAGATGTTTACATTTTAATTTTACGTAACGTAGGAATGGGGAAAGGAAGTATAATGTATGTGCTTGTTATTTATTTTGCTATGTATCGAATTTTGAGTTTATTCATTTACAAGACTTTGCCCTCTCTAAGTTTTGATTCGTGTTTTTCGAACACAGGGCCTTTGGTGACCTTGATTAATTTATATGTATCAGAATTAGTTTGTTGTACAGAAAACCTTGACCTAAGCCTTCTCATGTTTTAAAAAGCGTGGCTTCTTCATTCTCTCTCTCTCTCTCTCTCTCTCTCTGTAGCGGAAAAAAGACGATTAATTATATCTGACCTGGATTGTGAGGTAATCTCTCTCTCTCTCTCTCTCTCTCTCTCTCTCTCTCTCTCTCTCTCTCTCTCTCTCTCTCTCCGTAGCGGAAAAAGACGATTAATTATATTTGACCTGGATCGTGAGGTAAACGAGCATAATTACATCTGGGTGCCCTGTTTAATACAATATTGCAGCCCAAGTACAAGTAAATGTTGGAATGTTCATTACAATGGACTTTTATCTAATTAAGATCTGTGTATCCTCACTACTTGGTATGTTTCTTCTTTTAAAAGAATAATAAAAAAAAAAAAACATTTAAGTTCCATCCGCAGAATAATGGAGGGATCTCGTCATTAGTTTACTAGAAAAAATTCCATTAAGTGATGTATTGAAATTTCATGTATAATTAATTAAATACCTGCTAGATGGCTCTGATGATGATTTTCGAGGTAAAATACAATTCATTACTTTGCGATCATTGGATTTCGTTGGATTAATGGATATAAAGAAGAGGTAACTTGCCAAGATTATTATTATTATTATTATTTTTATTATTATTATTATTATTATTATTATTATTATTATTATTATTATTATTATTATTATTATTATTATTATTAGGAAGATGAAACCTTTTCATATGGAACAAGCCCACAGGGGCCATTACCTTGAAATTCGAGCTTCCAGAGAATAGGGTGTTCATTCGAAAGAAATAACAGAGGTTAATGGAGAATACAGAAAGAGGAGATCAGGCATTAGAAAAACAGATAAATAAACAAATAAGTAAGTAAATAAATAAATAAATAGAAATGCAAGTAAAATACTTAGATACAAGTTGAGTTGTATGCGTTGAGTGGAATCTGATTTCTTGAAATAAAAATATTTAAACAAAATAAATGCTTTCTTCCTTTGCAAAACATTTCTGAATATTTCTTTCCTGAAATGTTTATTCCTCACCAAATCCTCTTTATCTTTTATATCAGCATTACTCATTCTTTAATATATATGTTCACCTCTCCCCCATTCCTTCTTTTATCCTTGTTTGATTCCGTATCTGGTGTATTTACTCGTTTTTTTCTCCTCTCTTTTCTTCTTACTCTCCTGTTTCATCTGTGAAGCTTACATTCGTTTCTGAGTTTTTATATTTTTCCCCGTTATTGCACTTTGCGATTCCTCCCCTTATCCTTTGCTATACCTTTGGCTCTATAAATTCTCAGTTTTCCTCGCTTTGTTTTCTTTCTGATTTTCCAGATTTACATTTCATTCTTTCTTCCATGCTTTGTTTACTCTCGTATTTGAGTCACACCTTTCCTCTTTGTGCCGTTAATTGTTTTATGTGCGCTCCCTGAATCGTGTTTTAGGTCTTTGAATATTCCTGTTTCGTTTTTGGGATCTCTTTAGAACAGTGTGGGTCGTGTATCTGTCTTCGCGTCTTATTTCTTTTGTTTTCTATTTTCTTACAGGCGTTATATGGGGTAAATCTTATACTGCATTTCGTCCTTTTTACCAATGAATTTTATATATATATATATATATATATATATATATATATATATATATATATATATATATATATATATATATATAAACTGCCTTCACGTAAGATCGTTTTAACCTTGTCCTTAACATATCACTATGAATATCAATAGGATAATGTAACTCCTCTGAAGATGGGAATTGGGGGGTGGCGGTCTATAAACCATCCAGATGTTAAAACTGTTCTCTCAAACTTTCTCTTCAATTCACCAGTCGAGAATCAAAAGGCATTTCTTCAATTCTAAATTTTCATCATATTATTATTCCTTCAGTTGAACAGGTTATAATTGTTTCTTTTGCGTGTTGCATGAGAGGCTAAAACTTTAATACACTTACTGTATTTCTTGTGCCCTTTCTTCTTGAAAGCAATTGCTTGGTTACCAATGTTTTTCAGACGCGGAATTTTTAAACAAGATGATATAGCAATTGTATAAAGGGATGGCGAGACTTCCATTAAGTTTAGGAAGATTTTTCTTCTATTCTAAATTCCTGTCTCATAGATTTGCTTGTAATTCTTTCTGACTTGTTTCAAGGTACGCGAGTAAGCCAAAAATTTCATTGTATAATACAACCCAAATAAAAGTAGATGACAGTCATCCTTCGTATATAATACAAATGTAAAATGTGCAATTGTACAACTTCCATAAATTAATGTGTAGGTGAAGGCATTTTCTAAGACAAAAAAAGACTATTTATAAATGGGCTTGAATAACCTGAATTTTATTCAGCAGTAAGAATTAATCTGTGTAAGACATTTAGAAATGGACTTTTATAAACTGAATTTTATTCAGCATTAATAATTAATCTATGTAAGACATTTAGAATTGGACTTGTATTAACTGAATTTTATTCAACAGTAATGATTAATCTGTGTAAGACATTTAGAATTTGATTTGTATTAACTGAATTTTACTCAGCATTAATAATTAATCTATGTAAGACATTTAGGATTTGACTTGTATTAGCTGAATTTTATTCAGCAGTAATAATTAATCTGTGTAAGACATTTAGAAATGGACTTGTATAAACTGAATTATATTCAGCAGCTATAATTAATCCATGCCCCACCCCTCAAAAAAAGTAAGAGAATAGAGAAGTAGAGATTCTTCCTCTCAATCAGCCTGCCATAAAAGCATACACCACCTTTCCAGAACCCTCCCACAGGACGAGTGCTAAAACCTTTTTTCCAGAATTTCACAATCTTCGACAATGTTTATTTTGCCTCCGAAAATAACAACTTGAGGGGGAAGGGTCCTCCGGGCCTCTGGTCTTGGCCCCTAGTATCTCCTCCGGGAGGGGGGTTAGGGGTTCTCCGGGCCACTGGGCTAAGACCCCAATATATACCTCCGGCTGGGGGTTGGATGAACAGGGGTCCCGGAACTGGAAGTATTATATTGGTTTTGGGGAGAGGGCCGTTAAATCTCTTGATTTTAAAGTAAATATCATAGTTCTTCGGCCGTTGGGATTTATGATGTAATGCTGTTCATTTCTGGTAAAGGGTCGTTCCGAAGTGGATACTGTGCTTGAAGGAAATATAAAGTTATACGTTTTTTTTCTTGTGGATACTCTTTGCTTTTTACAGAATTGTTTTCGACCTAATATTTTTTTTTTTTATCTTAACTAACGATAGATTATCATGATTCTTTGTCATTTTTATCTTTTCTAGGAGGAAAGACCAGTGAGGTTATGAATTGTTTGTATCTGTTGTTAAAAATAAGAAGGAATAATTTATTAAATTCAACACCTTTTGCTTTTTCCTAGGACGATATGTATAAATATCTCACCCTCACAAGCATGATTAAATTGTCTTTTGTATACAGCTTTATGTAAATCAAGTAAAAAATAACTAAAATACCGAACAATTTAATTGTATATAACCACCCAGTGGAAAGAGATTACAACCATTCTTTAAATAATATAAATAGTTGAATAATATATAAATAATAAATGTGCAATTCTCCGAATTCCATAGATAACCTTTACAGAAAGGCCTTTTCTGTGGATCAAAAAAGATATTATTTAGAAATGGTCGTATGCAACGTAAATTTTATTCAGTAGTAAGAATAAATCTATGCCCCCACACTAAGGAATATGAAAATGAAACAAATAAAAACTCTTTCTCTCAATATGCCTGGCATAGAGGCATATACACCACGTCTCCAAAACCCTTTCATGGCTCGAACACTTTTCTCCCGAGTGCTAAAACCCTTTTTTTCCAGAATTTCACAATCTTCACCAATGTTTATTTTGCCTCTGGAAATAACAACTTAGGGGGAAGGGTCCTCAGGGCCACTGGTCTTGGCCCCCCGGTATCTCCTCCGGGAGGTGGGGGAGGTCTTCTCCTGGCCACTGGCCTTAGACCCCAGTATATACCTCCTGCAGGGGGTGGTTTGAACAAGGGTCTTGGAACTGGAAGTATTATATTGGTTTTGGGGAGAGGGCCGTTAAATCTCTTGATTTTTAAAGTAAATATCATAGTTCTTTGCTCGCTGGGATTTATAACGTAATGCTGTTCATTTCTGGTAAATGGTCGTTCCGAAGTGGGTACTGTATTTGAAGAAAATATAGAAATTATAGATTTTATGTCTTGGAAGCAACTTTCAGTAAAAATAATCTTATCATAAGAGCTGTTGTGCTGACAATAATCTTAGCCATATCTGTAACAGTCCCAAGATAATCTTCTACTCTAAAGCTTTCAGTATGAAGAGCTGAAAAAAAAAGATCATATGACTAAAAAAATATTAGATAAAGATTAAGCCCTGTTGGACATCCATTATGTCGGAATCTCTCGAGGTTTAGCAGATTTTAATCTCTGCAATTTCAGCATAAAAAATCTGTGCAACACATTCCACTTTCTTGCCCTGAATGTAATACCCTTGCTGAAGTTTAAATATTTGAGATAAAGTTTTAGAAACTCTATTTACTGTATTCCAACCAGTGCTACGCATTTTATCAGATCAGGATTTTAAACTGATCCGATGGGCTCAGTGCTGTAGATGTGCATCCTGAATTTGGAGATTATCATACCTATTAACAGGATTATCATTTTCTGTATTCAGTTTTCATTTGTGATCTTAACCTGAAGCCTAGTATTCCAGGTCACCGGAAAATATCGGCAATGTCAGTTTTATGAAGGAGATTATCATCAATTTTGCAAAATATAACCTGACACCTCAATTTGCTGTACGACCATGTAGCCTAATGACTTCGGATTTCTATTCAGCTAATTTCGAGTGCATATCCTCTTACGCACCATAGCAAATTAGGTAGCAACCGCTTGGTACAAAACGCTTTCACTCATAATTCAAAATTCCTGACTGCAAATTATCAGTACTGCTTTATTAACACCCTTCTAATGTTTCCATTTCTTCATCTGTTACAGTTTGTCTGATATGCTTCATTTCATTTTTTTTTTTTTTTTTGGTCAACTATTTCAAAACTTGTTTTTCCTTCAACTACCCTCAGTGTATTTTTCTTTCCTTTAACTAGTATATTCTTGTCAACTTGTCTTTTCCTTTCCATTTTTCTCTCCTTTTTTTCAGGCTTCTTAACATCTTTCAGACTCTCCAGTTTTGATATATTCTTCAGCTTCTTATTCTTAGCATCTTTCAGACTCTTCAACTTCGAGACATTATTTAGCTTCTTTATCTCAGAAGGCTTCCTTCCTCACTGTTCCTTTTCTAATCCAGTTCTCGCCATTTTGGAAGTCTTTTTTTTTTTACATTTTTCTCTTTTTTTATTGATTCCTTCCATTTTACAGCTTCCTTGCCCTTGGTTTCCTGATTTTCCTATTCATCACGTCCGTGTTAAACTTTCCTTTACATATTTTTGTGGCATTGTTGACGTATTAAATTTTGATGCCTCATCTAAAAAACCCTCTGTGTACTTCAGTTTTCATTTTAGTCTTCACTTTCCTTGAAAATGTTCTCAGTTAAATTTTATCCTGGTTTGCTAATTACATATATATATATTTATATATATATATATATATATATATATATATATATATATATATATATATATATATATATATATATATATATATATATATATATATATATATATATTGCCTTCTTTCAGCTGCCTGTTTTAGTTATAAATTCCAGTATTCCCTCTCTCTCTCTCTCTCTCTCTCTCTCTCTCTCTCTCTCTCTCTCTCTCTCTCTCTCTCTCTCTCTCTCATTTTTTAATATGTAGCGCTGATGTATTGTTGGTCAGAAGTGATTTTGTCTTTGAAATTATCCCTTTATTCATGCACAGCTGAAAACTCGTTAGAAATCCTCTTAAGAGTGAATGCTTAAAACATAGAATAATTATAACCTTATAAAGAAATAAAATGAAAAGTTAATAATTTTTTATTATGATTCATTAAACTTCAAGTGGAGATAAATACGGATCATCGGATAACGAGCGCCGAATGATTTTTGCTGGTGATGTACAAGTATTTTTCTAGCATTACCAATATCCATATGAGCTTCAGTGCTTGACACTAGAAATTATGATGTATTACTGAACCCTCATCCGGAATAATCCTCTTATATAGTTATAGGATTAGCAGATTTCGAGTCTGATTAATTCCTCCGGTGGCTGTTAGCAGGAAGAATTAAACTGACTTTTGAGGATTACGACATGAGAGTCATTGGCTTCTTTAATTAGCACTGCAGAGAGAGACATACAGACAGACAGGTGAGGTAAAGAGAGAGAGAGAGAGAGAGAGAGAGAGAGAGAGAGAGAGAGAGAGAGAGAGAGAGACAAGAGGAAAAAGGGGTGTGAGAGAGAGAAAGAAAGGAAAAAGGGGTGTGAGAGAGAGAGAGAGAAAGGGCAAAGAGAGAGATAGGGAGCGATAGATTGAGAGATAGAAAGATAGGTGAAAAAGGAGAGAGAGAGAGAGGTTGATCCCTACCTTTCTTACTCCTAATTGATATTATTTTTATTTTTTAGTCTTTTATTATAAACTCAGATATTTATTTCTTTAAGCCTCTCTGCTTCTCCTTCTTCAGTTTGTGTAAATTTCCTCTCACATTTAATATTCTTCCCTAGTTCTTTTGTTACAGTATAACCTTTTTACATTGTTTTGTTATTTTTTTACTAACCGTGTGAATGGTTCAATTTTGCTTTCACCCAGTTCTCTTGTAAATGGAATTTTTTTTTTTTTTTTTTACTTGCTGCTCTATCCCTCTTCACTTCCGCGTATACCTCTGGAAATGGTTTTTGTTTTCTGTCTGCACAGAACAGTCTAAACTATTCCCCAAAGTTTTTTTTTATTTGTTTTTTATTCATTTTTTGAAACATTCCTTTCTAATAGTCCATTGGTTTCAACCTCGATATTGTCTGTCGTTCATTGCGTTGTCTTTCTTTGCATTCCTATTTTGGTAATTTTTTGTATTCCTATTTTTGTAATTTTTCATTATGATTTTTATTGTTATTATTATTATTTCGCTCCAAGCTTTTCCAAGCTGTGAAGCAGCGTTCTGTCACTTCTTGCTACCAATTCCCACGTATTTTACACTAACTTCCAGTATAGCTGTAAACTGAAGTTCAAACATTTTCATAAATTAACATCAGTTTATTCATTTTTCTCTACTTTCTCATTAGATTTTTTAAGCCTTTATTGTTTTCTTTTGTGTATGGTTAGCCCTCGGTCTTCTCCCGATGTATTCTAATATTTTTTTTTATTTCTACATCTAAATACTTTATTTCTTGAAGTAGTTCGAGCAGGGACATCTTACATTTTATCTGCAAGCAAATTATCATTATTATTCAGCACGAGATATTGTTCTGCTTGCTTATCTGATCTTAATCTCGTTGATTTGCCTATATTTGTTATGCATTGCTTATCGTTCAAAGTTCTAGTAAATATTTGTCAAAAAAAATTTATAAAGTAATAATAATAGTTTTTTTTTCATATCTTACGCTTAAGCAACATCCTCCCTCCATGTTTTCCAAATTGAAGTTTCTTGGGAGCATCCAGAAGTTTTTTCTTTTTTTTTTTTGTTCAATTTTTTCTCCTTCCTTGTTCTTAAAGTGAAGTTTCTTGGGAGAGCATCTAGAAGTTTTTTCCTTTTAATTTTTTATCTTTTTCTTCCTTCCCAGCAACTACTTATCAGAGATTCTGCGAGCTTTTCATCAACTTCCTCTGGTCTTTCCTTTGAAAATAAAAAATTTCGTGATTTTTATTTCCTAGACCAACTTCAAAGAGGTCAGTTTACATTTTTTTTTTCTTTATCATCTCTTTTCCGTTGGATGCTGTGACTCGGAATGAACTCTACGAATGATGCCATGACAAGCCTTTTTTTTTTTTTTTTTTACTTTTCTCTTTAAAATAGAGCTCTGGGTTCTCTTATTGTTGAATCTTGCATATAGATCATATTACTAAATAAGCCAACATATTTAAATTTAAGTATCCTCCTCTGTTGATTGCATATACTATATATATATATATATATATATATATATATATATATATATATATATATATATTATATATATATATATATAATTATATATATATACTCCGCTAAGTAAAGGACGACAGACAGTCGAAAGGCCTCGCAGCACTCCAGTGTTTCCCTTCCCTTCGTGGAATTTATCTTTATTTATATATTCATCACGTTCCATATTTTCATGATTCAATTTACATATATATATATGTGTGTGTGTGTGTGTGTGTGTATGATTCAAAATTTCAAATGTTTATATCGGTTCAGTTGAATTCAGATGCTTACGATTATGATCACTAATGTTTTCTGTATAATATTTCCACTGTTTGATTAATAATTCTGTTCCATTATAGGAAGACCGTACCTCAGAGGTCTTTAAGCTTCATTAAATGCAACTGATGTTAATATTGCAATGGTTCATATGTGCATGGTGTTTATTATTTGTATGTTTCTTGTTCTTCTTCTTCTTCTTCTTCTTCTTCTTCTTCTTCTTCTTCTTCTTCTTCTTCTTCTTCTTATTATTATTATTATTATTATTATTATTATTATTATTATTATTATTATTAAATATACCCATATGGCTTTGTCCTTCCTGCAAGACATAATAAGCTTTCTGTTTCTTCTCTCTGATTATTTAAGTTCACGAAGGGCTTTGAAGCAGTGTTTTTTTATTATATTGAAACATAATATTTTTTAATTAGATCACTGTAATAATGGAACATAATTTATAGTATACTTTTCATTTAATTGCTTCATATTCTTTTCATTTCTGTTCGGTGTGAATCTGAATTTAGAACAGCAATATCTGCTGCTGAAATGGAGGACGGCGTGGACCTCCATTAAAAGCTTCCTTATGTTTTGTGTATTTAATAAGAAAAACATTTTAGAACATCATAAATGTCACCACGGTAATAGCCTTGCATATGAACACAACGAATTGCAGTAATCCCCTTTTGTTTCAAAACACATACGTACGCACATATATGATCTGACATTACTAGGTTTATTTTACCTTTAACGTGTCAATTACAGAGTAAGCGATCATGGAAGTATGACAGTATTTCTTTGCTGTTAAATATCAAAGCAAAGAAAATGTCTGCGACAGATAATAAAATGTTTTCCACTGAACTTAATCTGCTCTGACAGAAAGGAACTGACACCACCGCTCCAAAACCATCCCTTGGAAAGAACAGTTTCTTTTTTTTTTTTGCAACGTTATGAAATGTGTTGAGAATTCTTGAAGATTCTGCAATATTTTTGTACCGTTTGTCTCCGTCTAAAAATAAAATCTTCGGTGGCTTCTCTAGGATGCGAGAAAAAGATTCCTGGTATTGACAGGGCACTGGTTTTTCGGGAAAGAGGGGGATTAAATATTTTCAGTGTTATGTAAAGGTGATTGGTGGGTGCCGTGAAGAATTTGGAAGAAAATACTGAAATGCAGGGTAAAAGATGAGTTTAAATTGCTATTTAAAAATAAATAAATAAATTAAAAATTACTGATAGATATTTTTAGGTAAATTATTTTCTACCTCTTTTCACGGAAAAGAAACTACACGGTAAATATTGATAGGCAAAATGTCTTTTACGCATCTCAGTGGAAAGTAACTCACTATTAAACATCATTAGCAGAAATATCCTTTACCACTTCGCTGTTTCACATTACGCAAACTAATTTTTTTAAAGATAATATTAAGAATTAAAGATTGTATACATTTCAGAGTTAATATTGAGAATTAAAGATTTTATACATTTCAGAGTTAAGCCCTCGAATATATTCGCAATTCTGTGAAGAATTATGACCAGGACTGAGATATAAAAACCTTTATTTATGTTGGTCTATTTTCGTATAACAGCAAGAGTTATGGCATCATGAGGCCTCTTACGTAACAGAACTCGCCCGTTTTTTATGGAATTTCATTTCTTTTCGTTAGAGCAAAAGAAAAAAAAATTCCGTCGTTTTGAAGGAAATACGATGGAATTTCATATTAAAGATTATCTCTAGAATATTTGGGTAACATATGATGTATTTTACGCAAATGGAATAGGCAGTAATATTTTTTTTACCCTTATCGATTTTTAGATAATAATAATAAAAACAAAAATTATGTTTCGTAAATACATCGACCCAGGAACAATAGATTTTAGAATTCATTTCTTAGTTTGGTTAATTTATTTGTGAATCAGTTCGTTTCTTTGATTTTTCTGCTTTTTAATAGACTTACGCAGAAAGTTTTGGCTGGATTTCAATTAATGAATCAGCAAAGGAGAGATTACATATTAAATTTTGGGAGATAAGATTTCAACTTTTGGGCAAAAACACCATTTAGGGGGCAGGAGTTGAGACGTGTTTCAAATTACTCTCAAGGTTCCACGCTACAGGAAAACATACCACAAACACACGTCGGTAACTTGTCACATACTTATCAAAAACAAGTTGACAACAACTCTACGGCATTAAGTGGAGAACGAACCTTTTACAAATGCTGGATAAGTGTACGAAACATTGGTTAGAACTACCAACAAGTCATTGACTTGTATTCAACCTGTTTATGATATGTGTACGATAAGTTGACAACGTGTTTATGACATGTTTCACTGCATTGTAGAAGCACTCTTGCAAGAAACCGAAACCCCCCGGAACCATTACTGTAAATTTCGTTATATATTTTTAATATTCCTTTCCAGTTCTTTATGCTTTTTGACAACGTACCAGTTAACCATTAAAATCATATTTTATATTTTAAAAGAGGAAAATTATACTTTAGCTTTCATAATTACATCTCTAATACATTTACTCATTTATTGTAGATATACCATTAAAAAAAAGTCAGTTGAAAATTTATTTTTAACCCGATAATCTTTTCCTAAATAATAAAACAGAATATTTATTACCGGATCTAAAAGGCTGAATAATTTTACCGGATGAAACACATTTGTTTTGCATTAGCAATATTGAATTGGCCCCTCGGTGCCTGGCTCTACATAGAGCATCGTATAAATGAATACTTGTCCCGAAATAATCCCTACCTCCTCCCCCAACCCCCACCCTAGTATATCGTCATATAGAGTTTTGGGATTTGCTCTATAAACTTTATCCCTGTTGACTGCTGATTGTTGGCACTGGAATTAAGGTGACTTTGGGAGATTGCGTCGTCAGTGCCATTAACTGCTTTGGTCTATACATTACTGTCGATTAACGCCTGGTAGCTGCGCTGCAGAGAGAGAGAGAGAGAGAGAGAGAGAGAGAGAGAGAGAGAGAGAGAGAGGGGGGGGGGGGAGTGAGAGATAGAGCCCGAGCTAGTAAGAGGAAAATACTTTAAAAATGTTCAAATTAATGATATACCCTCAGAGAGAGAGAGAGAGAGAGAGAGAGAGAGAGAGAGAGAGAGAGGGGGCGGCAGGTATGATTATGTGGCCTATTCAAGGCCTTTGTAAGGTAGTGGTGACTAAGAATTTACTGAGAGAGAGAGAGACAGAGAGAGAGGTATGATTATGTGGTTACCTAAGGTAGTGGTGACTAAGAATTTACTGAGAGAGAGAGAGAGAGAGAGAGAGAGAGAGAGAGAGAGAGAGAGAGAGAGAGAGGTATGATTATGTGGTTAAATATTCAAGGCCTTCATAAGGTAAGGTAGTGGTGACTAAAAATTTACTTAGAGAGAGAGAGAGAGAGAGAGGATGATTATGCGCGTATGTATTCCAGGCTTTCACAAGGCAGTAGTGATCGAGAATTTACTGATATCACAAGAGTTCTGTAATTGAAAGGTAATATTGTTTCTTTGACTTAGTTGATGACTGCCAGGGAATATATAAAACGCATTTGTGCATTTTCAAGTCAAACTGCCATTTTAAAACAATTTTCATTTACCCCCAGTTTATTGTGTTATACATTAATTAAAATTAGCCTACATCAATTTTGGGGGGCGAAAGTACCCAAAATAGAAAATATTCAAAGTTAATTTTTCTAAATACCAAATCAAATCCTAACGGGTTTAATAACTGGTTAAAATTACCTTACCAGATATCTGTCGAACAGGTACAACAAATGCGTACTTGCAACAGCTGCAGAAAAACTATAAAGATATGCTTGTCTTTATAACCTTAAGGCGGGTACACACATGAGACGGCGCCGAACCTTGTATGTGTAACTGAGTTACGCATATACGGTTACAAGGTGTCAAAATGTTGAGGACGAACCGTAACCGCGTTAAGCACGTCACTTCATTGCAATCCACTGCGATCATCAGAGGGACTCTACTATGGACGGCCTTGTTCATAGTCGGTGTCAACAAGTTCAGCAACCTCTGTTGATACGCGTGAAAATACAGGTCCCGTCCACACACTGCGTAACGTGCAAAGAGACCTCCCTTTGATTCGGGGCCCAAAAACCGACAATTGCCGGGACGGAGGGCGAACGGAGTCTCGGTTCGAGGAACCGTCCACACTTGCGTTTTTGTTACAAGAATCGGTTACAATACAAGGTTCGGTTCGCACGTGTGTACCCACCTTTTAAGATCAGAGCGTGATTTAGTGATAAGAAATGTCTTGCGGGATTTATCTCTTAATCGTATGTTTTAAAGTTTATATATATTTCTTGTAAATAAGCATAAATGCGTTGGTATACGTGGACTTCCGACTATCCTGCAAACATATTCTATTTAGTCTCTGTACGCATAAAGTATACATAGTCTGTAAATACTCACGTACCTCATGACTTGAACCTTGTGAGGTTGATGACTGATAATTTTCTAACCCACTGACTGATTTGTCCACCATGTAGAACTGAAAATTATAATATTGGCTTTTTTTTTTCCTTTTAAGGAATTGTTTCGAGCAAAGGTATTTGACCTTATGTGGCATAATGGAGAAATATTCCCCCTTCAAACGTTAACATGGATGGTGGAAAGTGTATAGAAAGAAGTAGGAAGGGAGATAGATTAGGATATCTTTAGAAGCAAGGACAGGAGGCAAAGGAAGGAGAAGGAAAGGTAGGAAACTATTGAAAGACTTTCCTCTCCAATTCTCGTTTTGAATTGACTCTGTTGAAAATACTTTTTGGTTCATTTTTTCAAGTTTCATCATTCATCATTTCCGGAACGCCTTATGCTTAGGAATCAGTTATACGTATCGTGACCTTAAGAATATATGTATTTTTCTACGTTACTTTTCTTCTTATTATGATTCGTCACTCAAAACTCACAACGCGTTGCAACTTCACGTTTTTAATAGAGTAAGAGATGCTGTACGTTTAAAAGTATTTTCTTTTATATCTTGTTTTATTTTCTTAGTTCATCTTCAAAGAACTTATTACACCGTTCTGTCACGTTTTGTTTCTTTACAAGTAAGTTCTTTTCATACAACGTCTTGTAAGATTTTTATGATTTCATTCTTCTTATGAGACTTGGTTCTCTTATCAAGAAATTTTTCTTTGGTACACTGAATTTTTCTATGTTCCATATTCCTGTCTGTGCTCTCTGTAATCTCATGTATTCGGAAACTCATTTTTCATTATTTCTCGGTATACAGAGGTTGCGTTTGTAAGAAATACATCGTAAAATTCTAAACTCTTACCGTGTCTCTCTTCTTGATGCTTCAGATAACAATACCTCCTTGATAGACCGTAAAATATTCCCCATTGTTTACTTTTTAGTTTCTCTCTCTCTCTCTCTCCTGAGTTTTATCAGCAGACCGTGTTCGAAAGGAAGAAGAAGCGGTGTTTTATCCTTCAAAGGAGGCAACAGTTTCTCGACTTGAGACGAAAATAAAGAAAACGAGGTTCGTATAGAAAACGGAATGCTGCAATTACTGTAGATGGAAATCTGTTGAACAGTTCATGTGTATGGTGATATTATCCAGCCTGAGGGGCCAGAAAGTGTGAGATTGCTGAAAACCAAGAAATATGATTTGGGAAAATTGAATGCATGTAGAAGAGGCTAAACGACACCAAAAATATTGGCGGAGATAAAGTTTCCTCTCTTTCAGAAGACCTTAGTGTTCTCTAGTAGCTTATAGCGCAAATTATTGGAACTTGCATGCGTTCCTAGTTGTCCGATGACATCAAAAAGAGATATATATTTTCTCACGTTGTGGCATTAATGGACTTTCATTAATTACCCGAAATTCCCCACTAATGAGCCAATCTTTATATAAAGCGAACGGCTTCACCACAACTTGCTTAGTAAGAAAAACCAGTAATAAAAAAAATCAGATAGTAATGAGGATTAAATCAGTAGGCCTATTGACAGCCTTTCATCATTTTTTTACTGTATAATCCCCATCAAATATATTTTTTTTATTGAGTTGCCCAGTAAATATATTTTCCATCAATTTCCTTCCAGGACGGTTTCAGCAGCCTAAATATATTGTTTATGATATGCATTCTGTTTTTATGGGAACTCGTATACATTATGAGCGATGATAGATGTATTAACCCTTCTGTGGCGCATTTTGCATATGCATAAGTCCGTGCGTTTGTGCGCGTTCATTTATGAAGATGAATGGGTGAGGATAGAGGGATGCGAGCGCGCGAGAGAGGTGAGTCATTAAAATGAAAGGATGCTATAGAGGAAGTGTATTTATTGGGAGCATGAAATGCAAGAACGCTGTAGATGACCTATATTTATCAAGAGCAGTTCGCTGTAATACAAAAACTCTTGGTACAGCCAAAGTTGAAAATAGATCATATAAAAATAATTGATAATAGATAATACTACATTTGATATCCAACACCAGCATTCTATTCTAGACAAGACTTGGCTTACAGAGATTTGTATGCTTTCTCGGTATTAAAAACATATAAATCATTCTTTCATTTCCTTTTTTTTTTTCGAAATATAAAACTGCAAATAAAGTTTGGATATGTTAGATAAAAAGCTAAACATTTTTTTCCCTGCACTCTTTACTCTGGCATACTTTTATGGCATACTTTTACGAGGTCAGGTTCTGAAACTGATCTGATTGGTTAAGTGCTGCGGATCAGCTCTCACCATCCACTGGAGTTTTTCATCACCAGGATAAATATTGTCATCCAATTTTTTTTTTTTATTGATTAGTTTTTTATTTCTATGTATAAGTTTGTTTTTTCTGTGTTTGGTTTGTGAGATGTCTGTGTTTTTTGTTATATTTTTATGTTATATATATATATATATATATATATATATTATATATATATATATATGTGTGTGTGTGTGTGTGTGTGTGTATAAAGTATGGACGTCCACGCTCGCGCGGGCGAACACACACGCACAAAACACAAAACCATTATGCAAAATAAAACACCAAATCACCTAAGAATAGAAATAAAAATTAATTCTTTTACCTCCAACGGACGAACAGACCAAGACACATTGCTCTAGATCAGGGGTGCGTAACCTTTTGGGCTACTCATGCCACGTCATCAAAATAATAAATAGTTTGTAGATGTTGAAGAGTAAAAATCACAGTTGCTCACCTGTTTTGTTTTCATGAGATTTTTGACACTGAGATTCATTCACAAGCTTTTTTATGTTAGGGTGGAAAATTGTGGTTGCCAGGCTTAAAACAGAGTGCAAATTTTGATCACTTAGCTTGCTGCGAATATTTGATTTGTTCTGGTTGAGCAGACTAAATGTTTGTTTACATATGCAGAAAGAGCCAAATAAGCTTGCATAATTAGCAGTTTTGCTTCTCAAATATGAAAATTGATCTTTGGCCAAACAATTATAAAAGCTGAGCAAGTCTCCTTAATTAAGCTTGGTACGAAGGCTGTCATTATTCTGAAGATCAATCAGCTCAAGTTGTGCTTCGAATTCCACTACATCAGGAGATACAGAAAAGGGGTTGCTGAACAACATCAGATCATTCACTTTTTTCTTGAGGTCCTCAAAACGGCTCTCAAAGTCCTCCAAAAGTCCTCCTAATTTTGTTGCATAGTATTCATGTCTATTGCATACTTTGTGTTTCTCACACATGAGTTTGTGGCTTGAGAAGTGTCCTAACTCTCCTTTAACTATCTGTGACTGAAACAATTTTAGTTTTTGTTCAAAAGCTATCAGATAGTTGACTAGCTGAGAAATAAGTTGGTTATTCCCTGAAGTTTATGTTCAAGTTATTTAAATGACTTGTGAGATCCACGAGAAATGACAAATCATAAAGCCAGTCAACATTTTCAAGTTCTGGTACTATCTTATTCTTTTCATTAAGAAATATCTCAATTTCATCAAGAAGATGAGTGAAAAACACTAAATCGCCATATTCTGCTTCAATTTCATCAAAAAAATTGCTTGAATTCCAGGTGATGCAAAGCTGAACGTCACTTGATGAAATTGAATGTAGAAATACAACTTTCATTACAGGATCAAAGTCCAGTTCTTTTCCACACAAGTTTTGCTGATGTATCATGCAATGGAACTGTTTCAGTCCATATTTTCGCTCTCCAAGGTGTTTAATTAATAGCTGCACCAATCCATTCTGCTTGCCTATCATTTCAGAGTGGTATTTGGTGTTTTCTGTGATAGATTCGAGGGCTGCCAGATGCCCTATTGAGGGCCTCCAGTTGTGCACCCTTGCTCTAGATGCCGTTGTCTTTTCGAAACCCCCTCTCTGTCTCTCTCTCTCTCTCTCTCTCTCTCTCTCTGTGTTTGTGTGGATGTGTGAGTTCTCTCGCTCTCTCTCTCTCTCTCTCTCTCTCGCTGTGTGTGTGTGTGTGTGTGTGTGTGTGTGAGTGTGTGTGTCTTCCAGCTTTGCCAATACATTTTGGTGTGTAGGAGGCCTCATCCCACCCCCTCCCCTTCCCCATTCCCTCTCTCGTCCCTCCCACCCACCTCCAACCACCCCCTTACAACAGTTTACATAAACCGATTCCCGAGTCGGGATAACAGGATTACCTAGCCAGGAAAATGAGATTACCTGCTGTATTTACACGCCATTGTAACAAGACTTCGGCTTCCCCGGCACCAAAGGCAAACAATGCATCCCAGCGGATCAAAGGTGAGTCGTATTTGAAAAGCATTGTTGTCTTCTCAGTCCAGAGCGCTCTGGAGGCTCTAGAGGTGGTGGTGGTGGCGGTGCCGGTGGCTCTAGAGAGTCTAGAGTCTCTAGACCGATGCTCCTCTGCTCCGCAGAGCGAATTTTGGAATATTGTTTATCGAATTTGTCGCCGCCCCCCAAATTGTGCGTACGCGCTCGCTTTGGTTTAGTTCCGTTTGTCTTGCGTGTATTCACTCGCGCGTGTGTTTGGCTGGGACAAAGGGATGTGTGTGTGTGTGTATATATTGTATATACATATATATATATATATATATATATATATATATATATATATATATATATATATATATATATATATATATATATATATATATATATGATCATTATTATTCATAATTATGTGACGACGGAGAAGTCCATTTTATTCAGGAATTCCTGATCTATTACTTTGCCATATAAAATAATGACTAATATTTGAGGGTTTTACCTGACTTGCATATATGTCGTCTGCCCTTGTAACCGCCAAAATTATTCTGATCTGGCTTATGCTTGCAAATTTCGCAACGAACCTTATGAATTCTTTTTCTTCTTATTTTTTGCACCTCGCGTCATAACTCTGGGATAATCTGATCTTTATCTGGGCCTTCCAGATATTCGAAGAGCATTATAAATACTTGTTACACTTGGTAGTTTGTTGCTTGTTTCCTTAATTATGACTCGGTGTTTCCCAGACGCCAATTTAAATCCCCGTAAACTACATTGTTTCTCTACTTGGTATTGCTTCTAAAATTTAACCATTTTTTTCTCCTAGGTATTCCTTCTAAAATTAAAACTGTTTTTACTCTCCTTGGTATTGCTTCTAAAATTTAAAGTTTTTCACTCCTGAGTATTGCTTCTAAAATTTAACCAGTTTTTCTTTCCTTAGTGTTGCGTCTAAAATTTAACCAGTTTTTACTCTCCTTAGTAGTCCTTCTAAAATTTAACGTTTTTCTCTCCTTAGTATTCCTTCTAAAATTTAACGTTTTTCTCTCCTTAGTGTTGCTTCTAAAATTTAACCAGTTTTTCTCTCCTTATTGCTTCTAAAATTTCACCATTTCTTCTCTCCTTAGTATTGGTTCTAAAATTTAACCATTTTTTCTCTCCTTAGTATTGCTTCTAAAATTTTACAATTTCTCTCTCCTTAGTATTGCTTCTAAAATTTAACCATTTTATACTCTCTTTAGTATTGCTTCTAAAATTTAACCATTTTATACTCTCTTTAGTATTGCTTCTAAAATTTAACCATTTTATACTCTCCTTAGTATTGCTTCTAAAATTTAACCATTTTATACTCTCCTTAGTATTGCTTCTAAAATTTAACCAGTTTTTCTCTCCTTAGTATTGCTCCTAAAATTTAATCATTTTCTCTCCTTAGTATTACTTCTAATATTTAACCATTTTTTCCTCTCCTTAGTATTGCTTCTAAAATTTAATAATTTTTTCTCTCCTTAGCATCAACCAATTTTTTCTCTTAATAGTACGACTTCTGAAAGTTAACCAATTTTTTTTTCTCTCAATAACATTGTTTCTAAAATCTAACCAATTTTTTTTCTCTCCTTATTGCTTCTTAAATACTTTCTTCCCAACCTCCACAATACCCACCGTCCCCCCTCCCTTTGTTATAACCTAATTTCCTTTTTTTTATTGCAGACGTTCTGTAATGGGGTCAGATCTCTCTTTCATAAGCCAAAACAAGCGCAGTGTAATCTTTACCCTCTTAAAGAAACGTTCAGGGTTTTCTTTAGTGATCCTCGGCGATTCTTATCCGGTCTTTTATGTCTCTGTTTCTTTGAGTTGGACGTAATTCCAACTTTGTCCTCGGATTCTCGTTCGATCTCCATGTTTTTCCTATTCTTATTTTATTTTTTTTTATTTTTTATTTTTGCGGCACTGAAAAACCATTCGAATTCGCTTAGTTGTAAGTTATATAAATTTCGAGTATATTAAGATTCAGTATATTTTAGATCGAAAGTGAGATGTGGTAATTGTAGTGTATTTAAAGAAAATGTATTTAAAATTCGGCTTTAAGTTTGCAGAAGTTCTGGTACTAAATAAAACTTAACCAGTGAAAAAAAAGAGACAGTCGAATTGTATTTTAAAAAATGTATTTAAAATTCCGTTTCAAGTGTTTATAATTTCTAGTACTAAGTAAAACTGTGGAAGTTCTTGTACTAAGTAAGACTGTGAAAGTTCTTGTACAAGGTAAAACTGTGACGTTCTTGTGCTAAGTAAAACTGTGAAAGTTCTTGTGCTAAGTAAAACTGTGGAAGTTCTTGTACTAAGTAAAACTGTGAAAGTTCTTGTGCTAAGTAAAACTGAAAGTTCTTGTACTAAGCAAAACTGTGGAAGTTGTACTAAGTAAAACTTAACCAATAAAAGACCAGAGACAATCAAATCAAATTCAAGTTTAATTTTCTCAGCAAAAGTCCCTCACTTCTGCCAATCGTAGAACATAAGCTACCACATTTTATCCAGATCGGAAATCCTTTAGCGATGACGCTTGAAATGAAAACAAAAAACGCGCCGAAGTTTCTTCGGTGCAATCGAGTTTTCTGTACAGCTGCTGCAGCGCATAATCAAAGTCACCGAAAACAGATCTATCTTTAGGTGGTCTCGGTGTAATACTGTATGAACCGCGCCCCATGAAACTTTAACCACGGTCTGGTGGTGGCCTGACCTATATCGTTGCCAGAAGCACGAGTATGGCTAACTTTAACCTTAAAGTAAAAAAAAAAAAAACAAATACTGAGGCTAGAGGGCTGCATTTTGGCATGTTTGATGATTGGAGAGTGGATGATCAACATACCAATTTGCAGCCTTCTAGCCTCAGTAGTTTTTAAGATCTGAGGTCGGACATAAAAGGTGCGGACAGAATAAAGTGCGGACGGACAGACAAAGCCGGCACAATAGTTTTCTTTTCCAGAAAACTAAAAATGTGAACCAGACAGAATCGATTAAACGACGTGGAGGAAGGGAGGGAGGCTGAACTTGGCTCTCATCTTTTATTGCTGACGACGCCCTGGATACATCGATAAAGGATCTCATGACCCATGTAAGGGGTGATCTTTGATTCATGCGACTGGGAAATGTGTTTAAAGCGTAACGTTCCGGCGGTTCCTTGTTCCAGGTCAATGTTTCTTGGCCAGTGTTTCTTGTTCAATGTTTCTTTTCCAGTGTTTCTTTTTCCAGTGTTTCTTGTCCAGTGTTTCTTGTCTAATATTTCTTGGCCAGTGTTTCTTGTCCAATGTTTCTTGTCCAGTGTTTCTTGTCCAGTGTTGCTTTTCCAGTGTTTCTTGTCCAATATTTCTTGACCAGTGTTTCTTGTCTAATGTTTCTTTTCCAGTGTTTCTTGTCTAATATTTCTTGGCCAGTGTTTCTTGTCTAATGTTTCTTGTCCAATGTTTCTGGTCCAATGTTTCTTGGCCAGTGTTTCTTGTCCAGTGTTTCTTGTCCAATATTTCTTGGCCAGTGTTTCTTGTCTGATGAGTTTGGATAATCGTTTTCTGTGCTACAGCACAGATGAGTAAAATGGATGAATTTGGTGTGGTATTTGGCTGTTATTTGTAAGAAATGCATTTTTTTCTCGTTATTCAGTACCTAATTTCACATAATTTCAGCCTGTCCAACATTAAAAAAGACTAATATTCGTGTCTGTACAATCGTTTTCTGTGCTACAGCACCGATGAGTAAAATGGGAGATCCTGATGTGCCATTTAGACGTTATTTGTAGAATTGTTAGTTTTATTTTCGTTATTCAGTGCCTAATATTGCATAATTTCAGCCTGGCTAGTGTGAAGAGAGCTTAATATTCGTGCTTATATAATAATTTTTTGTGCTACAATACAGAAGAGTAAAATGGGTGATTTTGATGTGGCATTTAGATGTTATTTATAGAATTGCACTGTCTCTTGTTATTCAGTACGTAATTTCACATAATTTCATTCTCATGAGAAAACTGTATATTTAGAATCTACTGGTTACTCTTTACCAGGTACCTTTATAATTGCAATAACCACAATGCCCTCTTAACTTCCTGAATTCTTCACGCTTGACGGATACGCTTGTCGCCACATAACCCTCGAATTCGTGGCTTATCTGAGACCTGAATATGTATGCCCTTGACTTTCAGTAGATATCCCCTGGAGTCCGGGAGCTTACATGTAAGTTTTATAAAATGAAAGGTCTGAAATGACGTCTTGGGTTCACCAGCTTATAGGATCATACAGGCAGACACCCCCCCCCACACACACACACACACACAAAAAAGCTCCCCACAGAAATCGAATTATTATAGTAGACATTTGTAAACTGGGCTCAACAGATAAGTAGTATTGTAGGGAATAATGCTCTGCTGCTGTCAGTAGTGGTTAGTGGGGATTACTGGTTAAAAGGGACGATTATGTGGTTCGAATTGAAGGTCATTTCTGTCGTTTTCTTATGAATATTTAGCAGTTCGCCCTTTTCTTATCATTTTATAAGCTGCTGTTTGAAATCGTACATCGAATTTGTACAGAGATAGATTTACGACATAGATATTTGGACAGAATCAAAAACGAGAGAGAGAGAGAGAGAGAGAGAGAGAGAGAGAGAGAGAGAGAGAGAGAATATTCTATCTAGTCTTAGGCCACTCCAATCATAGCTCCTGTCAGGAAAGAATGTCATATTGTTGAAAAAACATTACAATATTGATGCAGACGCTTCCTTTCGGGTTGATACCACGTGTCATCAGGCTTATTCGCGGTTGCATATTTTAAATCAGGTAGAACTGGGACCTACTATTTTTTTTAAGGTGGGGGCCGGTATATGATATTCATGTCTCTAGGGATTATTCAGAATTGAGTCCTCTCTCTCTCTCTCTCTCTCTCTCTCTCTCTCTCTCTCTCTCTCTCTCTCCTCCAAAACACCTCACAGCCACTTACATTTTTAATCATCTACATCAACAGTCATTTGCGTTAAAGGATGTCATTGCTTTATGAGATTGTGTCTCCCTCTTTGTGACTGACATTTTGAATACTATGCTTTAAAACTTATATGTCAGGTAAAACATGACGTCATTCCCTCTAAAAAAATAACTCGCAAATATCTGCTGGTCTATCAAACGTATTTGAAATCTCGAAGCAGCGAGGTTTATTAACCCTCGGGGGAATCCATTAAACCTATTGCTACATGAAAGGAAAATCGACATGGGATCTAGCGACAAGCCCTGCGGGAGAACAGCTCAGTCCTGTCCTCGCTCATAAAAACAAGAAAATAATAACACGTGATCCCTTCAGGCTGTTATGAGTGAAGGACAGGAGTTTTTATTGTAAATATTCGATGTGATGTTTGTGTGAGCTGAGAGCGAGAAATGATTCTCTCTGCTTTGTGATTTGATGGGAGGGTAATGGTCTCCTCATTCTTGCGGAGGAGCAGAATATTATTATGATTATTATTATTATTTCAGAGAATGAAACCTAGTGACGTGGACCAAGCACACTAAAGGGGCCACTGACTTGAAATTCAAGGTTCCAAAGAATGTTGGTTTCAGCCTCACACAGCAGACTCCATACTGCAGCAGTAACTGATCGTGATACAGTTATTTTTATCGCCCTGGGGGAGACGCGAACCCGCGACATTTGAATGGCATGCAACGACACTAACCACAATACCAGCGGACCAGCGAAAGATAAAGACGAATAGAGTGGATAATGAGTGAATGTTATCTTTATAAGTAAGAATGAAACATGAGTGAAATGATGATAAGGGACGGGAAAAGTATTTCTTTGGAGGACAAACTAGTCTTATTATTAAAGAGTGCAGTTCGACAGAGCAGAAAAAAACCATTAAAAAATTCTTTGTAAAGCATATCAACAGCGTTTTCATGAGGATAAAAAATCGATTATTCAAGGATTGAGAACGCTGAAATCCGGTTTGTAATCATAAGAAACTGATTCTGGAAAGGGGAAATATCCTTTAAGCATGACAAAGAAATTATAAAAATATTTAAAATAATTTTCTAAAGTAGTTTTCAAATACATAGTTTAATAAAAAAAAAAAAGTAACACTCAGTTCCCCTTAACGAATGAGGAAGGAAGAAATATGTTAGGACAATGATCCTTGAAAATAATATATAACATAGCTTTCAAAACTGGAGAAGGAAAGCTTTGGTACGTAAATTGTTATTCAAAATGAGAGCACTAATTCGGCCTTTATTTTTCTCGAGTTATCCTTAGAATTTTGGTATTTTCAGGTTCTGCAATAGAGAAGATATTTTTCTAAACTGTTATTAAGATATATCTTCAAATACCACGAGAATACCATTCTTACAATACCTCTAAGTGACCGCATTGTAAGCCTGCATTATTTACTTAATCGTTTCAAAGGTTATTGTAAAGGGAATATACAACATGTGTTTGTGATTATGGTATTACAACCTCAAGATAATCTCAAAGATTCAAGTGATGTAATTCAATCTTAAGAAAGACTAGGGATTTTGTTCATACGTCATAGGGAGTAACCTTCAACATGTGTTATAAAAACTGAATGAGTCTTCACTGACACCAGAGATTCTATGTAGTAAAAAGATGTTTTAATATGAGTTACATGATGCAGCATTCCTTCCTGAAATAGTGATGGATTAAAGTATAGAAATAAAATGCCGCTCTGTAAATAGAGAAATTGTTCACAGGTATTATAATTTGTATCTTGAAGCCTGCTGAATATGAATGACTTTATTACCAGTGTTCTTGATGGGTGTTTATTTGTGTGTGTGTGTGTGTGTGTGTGTGTGTGAGAGAGAGAGCGAGAGAGAGAGAGAGAGAGAGACTATTTGGAAAAAACTAAGCTCCCTAATGTAGTGAAGACATTCAGGTCGAAAGATTTCAAAATTAAAACTCGGATAGCCATTAAAATTCATAACAAATCGATGGCTTAAAATGGCATGACCTAGGAAAGTGGGAAACAAAGTTCGGAGCCTGAAATTTCATTTTGATTCGTATTACTGTCACTGTTAGTTTCTCTGTCAGCTTCCGGCATGTGGTGATTATCCAGAACTTCTTTCTTGGAGTGACATTTCAAACAGCAAATAGTCTGGCAGATCTTTAAGAGACCTAAAATGTTATCCTAAATGTTATCCTAACGTTTACTTTTCACTGTGTCTGTGTTTAGAACTTGCATGTTCCTGGATGTGTAGGCCAAAAGTACGTACAGTTATCTAATCTTTGTAATAATCGTGCATTACAGATATTTCTTCTCAAGCAAGATTTAAGACCCTACTACCGAAAAAGGAAGGTATGAGTAAATATCAAATATGCAATCGAAGTCAATGGAATGTTGTTGAAGAACGTATTTCAGTCAACACCATATTTAAACATTTTTCACTTTCAAATAGATGATTAATGTCGCTGTGTCCGATGAAAGGATTTTTGTGTTTCGGGCTTAATTAATTCGTAAATAGTCGTGACATTTCAGCTGTGTTATATGTAGTATCTTTGGCTGAGCAGAATCCGCATTTAATTTAGTTAGAATTTACTAAACTTAAGGTCATTTTAAGCAGGCGATTACACCTCACATTATTCATGATCTGTTGTTAACACATATTAACGAGGGCCCGTTTAAAACACTGAAGTTTCAGCATGTTCATTTTAAAGATGTAAGGTATGTTTGCGTATTTTCATGTGGCGTGATTGTTAGCTAAATCGCCTTTATGGAAGTGATGTGCGAATGTTCAGGTGGAATGAAAGAACAAATCTCGGGGAACAGGAAGTTGTTCATGATGTCTTAGTGAACCTACAGCTTTACTGTCATGAGACCATGTTTGTCTTTCTCTCTTTATAAACGCTATGATTGCTTACCTTTAAAACCTGACAGTACAGCGTACAGATGATGCAGCTCTTGTTATCATTTCTCTCTCTCTCTCTCTCTTCTAAGGAGAAATAATAATAATAATAATAATAATACTAATAATAATAATAATAATAATAATATTATTGCTGCTTCAGCTGCATTTATTTTGTAGAAGACTTTTTCTATTTTCCTTATTGCGGACTTCTCTTCAGTGGAGGTGCGTGCTAACAGCTCGCCTATATTTGTCATTTCATGGGGGAAAAGTCAAAATCTGGATTCTGCTTCTTTATATATTCTATACAGTTAGTTATATACAATTGTTGCCGCGACGCGTTTCGACAGACTCTTCTGTCATTCTCCAGCGGGAGCTAGTAGAGGACTGGCAGATTGCATGTTGTTTTGTTGTTGTTGTATTGTATTAAGCCAACTCTTGTGTTGGCACGGGCCTTTCCCTTGTTTGGCCCGTAGGTGATCTGAAAATTTCAGAAGGTCATTTGTTATAGGAAATGTGAAAGAGATTTAGTAGTAGAGACAGTTGTGGATGGAGGAAGGATGATGGTTGTAGTGGGAGGGGGCCATCATGTCACGGATAGTAGTAGTTTGAAGATGAAAGGCCTTTGAAAGAAAAATAGAGAAACATTGCAGGTGGGGTTGTCCAACCCTTTAAACCCTAGAGTCCCTGCAGAGTATTCTTAGTGGTAGAGTAGTTTAGTTGGAATAAGACAGAGATGATGTGTATAGGGCCTTACGGTGAGGGGATGGGATGAGTTGAGAACGATGATGGTGGTAGTTAAAGAGGGCCATCTTGGTTTGTTTGTAGTGGTAGTATGAAAGTACATGTTGAGTGAGTTGGTGGCCAGTGCCACTCTGAACACACTTAACATTACATTACTTAATTCAGCTGGAAAGTAGAAGGTGAGAAGTTTGAGTATTCTCATTGCATTGTTCTATCTTGGTGGCGGTAAACTTACTAGCAGCTGGGCATGTGTGTCGATGTCCTCGACTATTGCCTTTGCAAGTGTTGCTGCTATTTTTGCTGCGTCTGGTGAGTTTACATCAGCTTGTACTTCGCCTCTGAGCAGTGCTGTCTCTCTGCATTCTAGCAGGTAGTGTAGGAGAGGCTGTTGTGTTTCTTCCTCGCAGTGCTCACATGGTCTGACACTGGGGTTAACAATTTCCCAGCAGGCTTTGTATCCTAGCCTTAGTCTGTGAATACATACAGCTAGTTTTCTCGGTGTGTGCCTGTCTATGGGGGGAGGCACTAGGTCGGTTGCCCATTTGTACCATCTGGCAGTCGGGGAGTGATCTGTCCATGCCCGTAGGTCTTCCAGCATGTTTGCTTTCATGAGCGGTTTTATGGCATTTTTGATCTGTTGTAGTGCAGGTTGTATGTGGATCTGCACTCTGTCAATGTACCTTGTGCTCTTGGCTAGTTCATCCGCTTTATCATTGCCTGGAATTCCTATGTGACTCGGTATCCAGTTCATAGTGACTGGTCTTCCTCTTTCGCTGTGCTGGTAGAGCAGTGACTTGATCCCAGCCAGCAAGGCCTTGTTCTCTTTAATTCTGATTTGTTGCAAGGCCTGCATGGAGGATTTGGAGTCAGTGTGGATGATGACGGGTCCTTCCTCATTCTCCAGAGAGTACAGTAGTGCCTGTCTTATCGCTACTAATTCTGTCTGCATTGTTGAGGCACAGTTTGATGTTCTCCAGCATGCTTGGAAATTGTTTGAATATACTGCTGCTCCAGTAGTTTTATTTTCTGGATCCACAGTGCCGTCGGTGTAGTATGTTTGGGCCCCAGGATTTCAGTGTTCCTGATAGACTCGTAGGCTGCTGCTCTTAGTTCCTCTCTTGAGCAGTCTTCTTTTGCTCTGGGAAGGTGTGTGTAATGGAATTTTGCATAATCCTTTTTCCAGGGCGGGATATGTTGCACATCCTGCGCTGTGTCTGGTCTCATGTTCAGCATTGCCTCTGCCATATCTAACCTCTTGATGTTGTCACTTTGGTCTTTTCCGTAGGAGTTCGGGCTCCGAATCTCTGGATGTTTATTTAGTTCTCCCTTTGTTCTGGTCTTGAGATTGAGTCTCTCTCTGAGAGGAAGATTTTGCCATTGTACTGGCATTTCTCTGTGCAATCCTATCTTCTACTTTTGGCATGTTAGTCTCAAGCCTGAGGTTGCACAGTCTTGTCCACATGGGTGCCCCAAGCATGAGTCTCATTGCCTTGTTCTGTATTACTTCCAGAGTTTCCTTTTGTGCCTCTGTTAGCTTTACCAGGGCGGGGGCAGCATAGTCAATCAATGATCTGGTGCAGGCTATATAGTATGTTTTTCTGTACATGTTCATTTGCACCATCCTTCAAAGATGACATATATCTCATTGCTGCTGTTCTTGCTTCTGCTCTTTCCTTCAGGTATTTGATTTCGTTCTTGAAGGTTAGTTGCTGGTCTAGGATGATTCCCAGATACATGTACTTGTCCACCCACTCTAGCGGTTCAGCTCCTATTGTGAGTGGTTGGAGTGGTCTGTGTGCTTTTACTGCCATGGCCTTTGTCTTATTTATATTGATTTTGAGGCCTAGTTCCTCCGACTTTTTGCTGATTTCATTGAGGGCTCTTTGCATTCTAGGCACTCTGACAGGTCCTCTTGCGACTATGCACACATCGTCGGCGTATATGAAAATTTCTACGCCTTCGGGAAGCTGCAGTGAGGCTAGGTTCTCCATGAGAATATTGAATAGGAGAGGACTTAGTATTCCTCCCTGTGGTGTGCCATTTTCCAAGTCATGGAAGGTGGATATCACCCTTGGAATTTGACCCTCGCCTGTCTTCTTAGCACATAGTTTTTGTCCAGGCTAGAAGGTGTCCTTTGACTCCTTTCTTCATCAGTGAGTGGAGTACTGCTGCTGGACTGGCTAGCTCGAAGGCTTTTTCAAAGTCTATGAAGACTACTACAGCCTTTCCTTGATTTATGTAGCTGAGGACATCTGTCAGACACTCTGTAGTTCCAACTCCTTGTTGGTATGCATATAGCTGTTTGTGTAGAGGACCAATTTTGTATGTTATCCTGTTGAGCACCATTTTCTCTCCAGTTTTTTCCATGCAGGAGACTAGTGCTATGGGTCTCGGGTTGTCTGGATCTTTAGGTTTTGGAATTGGCTTTGTGTCTTGTTGCCTCCAAGTCTGCGGTCTTGTGTGCTCTGCATGTGTTTTGTTCATGATCCTCAGGAAGGCGTTTTCTCCTGCAGGACCCATGTTACTTATCATTGTGTATGTTATCCTGTCTGCTCCTGGTGCTGTATCTTTGCCAGTTTTGTATACTGCCCTTAGTTCTTCTACTGTGTAAGGGGTGTCCGTGTCATCTGGTGTGAAGCAAGCCTCGTTAACTTCTTCCCATCTGATCGGTGCTAGCTGATCCTGTCGTCTTCTGGTTTCAGGAGAGAGATTGTTTGATTTTTGTCCTGTTAGCAAAGGATGTTGCTAGTCTCTCTGCTTCTTCTAGAGGTTGAGGGTGAGTTGCTATCGCTGACTTCTTTTTCCGGCTACTCTGTTCAGCCATTTCCATAGTTCTGAAAGGGATGTGTGCTCTGATAGTTTAGCACACCATTCCAGCCATTTTTCAATTCTTATTTCCTGGAGCCTCTGATGGATGTCATTTTTGACTGTTTGTAGCAACTCTCTGTTTTCAGCTGTTGCTCTTCTTCTGTAGATCTTTGTGACTCTGTTTAGTAGGGTTTTCAGCTGTCTTACCTCTTGGCAGTAGTACCAGGAGTCTTTGTAGCTGTAGTTCCTCTGAGCTGTCTTTATTGGCATTGCTTTATTTGCTGCATTATGTATGGCGTCAACTAGGTCTTTTTCTAGTTGGTCTATATCCTCTGGGGGCGTGTACTGTGCTGCCCATTCCTCAAGTGCTAGTCTGAAAATAACCCAGTTTGCCAAGTCTTGATTCCATCTTGGTGGAGGTGGCGGTATTGGAGGTAGTTGTTGCATTTCCAATTCTGTTATTGTTGCAAAGTGGTCGCTGACTAATGTGGGATGCACTTGCCATCTTGTAAGGTGCCTGATTGTCGTTGTGGCAAATGTTAGATCTAATCTGCCTCCTCTTATATGTGTGGATTGCCCTGTGTTGAGCAGTGCGACTCCCTCAAATTCCTCCAGAGAGTAGGCTACATGTTCCCCTGCCTGGTTAGTGATTGTCGGGGAAGATAGTAGAGGATGATGTGCGTTGAAGTCCCCACATATTATTGTAGGTGTGTCAGTTGCATGGGCGAAGAGCTGCGTCAGTTGTAGTTCTCCTGGGCTTTCTCTATTTATTTTCCTGTAGAGATTGTATATGTCTAGTCTCTGGTTTTGCAGAGTTATTCTAATTGCCATGCTCTCACATTCTCTCCCAGGGGATCGGATTGTGTATTCTTACTGCTGGGATTGTATTCTTGATGAGAATAGCCAGTCCCCTGTCGGTGCCTATGTCTGGAGTTGTGTCTGGAGTTGTATAAGCATTATACCCAGCTATTCTAAACTTGGTTCCTGTTTTTAGACGGGTTTCCTGAAGTAGGATGATGTCTACATTTTCTGTTTTGCAGACTGCAATAAGTGTAGCTGTTTTAGGCCTCACTCCATCAGCATTCCAGTTAATTATTTTCAGCATTGTTGTACGTTAGGGAGAAGCGCCTGGGGTCTCTTGGTGCAAAAGTGATGGAGTTATCATCTACCGTATTTGATGAAGATGATGAAGATGAGGGGAGAGGGGTGATGTTTTGGGGTTTAGTGGATGAGGAAGGTGTAGGATCATGGGGAGGTGGTAGGTTGGGATGAGGGTGTTGGGGAGGGATTTGTTGCAGCCATGGGGCTGTCTCCTGCATAGCGGTAGGGGGGAGGGGACTTGGAATTACCCTTGAGAAGGCTTTTAATAGTTCTTCTATCCCTGTTTTGATGGCTTCTATGTCCATGCCATTCTGGATGATGCTGGTGGAGAAGTTTGTAAGCTTCTCCTTTAGCTCGGCCGTTTTGAGCCACATTGTTCTCGGCAGAGGTTTTGGGGCTTGCCGTGTATTTGTAGCTGGTCTGGACGGTGTTCTTTTCCTGTTTCGGCTGAAATCTCTTCTGGACTGTTCCAGTTCTGCCCTCGTGTAGAACCTTTTACGGGGCTGGGGTTTGGGGAGGTTTCTTCCCTTAGATCTACTTCTTTGCCCTTCTGGTTCCTTTGGAAGAGCAGCCTTTACTATAGCCAGTCTTGCTGGGCAACCCCAGGCCATGGCGGTATGTTTGAGGTGGCAATTTGAGCACTTGGGTGTGGTTGGTTCTCCAGCTTTATGTTTGTTTATGCACTCTTCAGTCGGGTGCCTCTTGCTGCATACTGCACATATCTCTACCTGAGATATGCATTGAGCCTTGTGATGCCCAAATTTCTGACATTTGTAGCATCTGAGAGGTTCAGGGTAGTAGGTTTTTGTGGTATATTTTCCAAATATTCCCAGGTCTATTTTCTCTGGGATTTTTCCTACGAAAGTTACCAGGATTGTTTTCGTCAGGCTGCCTTGCTTATTTTTCATTCTTTCCGCAGCAGTTACATATTCCAGTTCTGTTATTCGGCTTTCATGTAGTTCAAATGGGTAGCCGACAACAACTGCTTTTTTGATTCTGTCTTCTTCTTTTAGTTCTTTAAGGTTGATGGCCGAGGTGTTCCTTAGGATGGATAAGGCCTTTTGATCTCTTGTTGAGATTGTCCAGTGTCCCTGCTTATTGGGTCTTGCCAGCATTTTTAGGTTTTTATTCCTTCTTTCGAAGTCCGCTACAGCTCTGTAAGCCTCAGTGGGGTTACTTGCAAGGACCCTGAAGTAAGTTGGTTTTGGCTGGTTCTCATTCCTTGTTTGGTTGGTTCTAGTTGATGTTGGGTTGGTTTCCTCGTGTTCGCTGATCGTGATTCTTTTACCGTGCCTTTTTGTTCTTTTAGACTGTGCTATTTGCCAGTCTTGGTTTCCATCTTCGTCCTGTTCATTAGTTCTTTTCCTACGTCCGTCTTCAGTTCCGGTTCCGGTTTCCATGGTGGTGGGGTTCATTTGTGTATCCATTTCCAGAGTCATTCCAAGTCGTAAGAAGGGGGGAGGGAGAGACAGACAGTGTGACTGGTCGGGTTGTCCAACCCTTTAAGCCCTAAGGCCCCAGACAAAGTTATACTTGGAGTAGAAATATGAGTTAAAAAAGAACCTGAAATTCAAATGTTATAATTATGAGGATGGGGAGGCCCTATCTATCCTATCAGTAGCTATGTACTGACTGCAGCAGTTGCAGCTGGGGATTCCCCTTACTGCTCTTGGAGCACTAAGACGACCCAGCAGTCAAGTCCTACAGTCAGGGGCTTTGAGGGTAATCAAACTCTTACACCAGTTTATTTTTTAAAACTTACTCTTTTTCTCCGTCGTATTCCTATCCTATCTCTACACTTGGCTTATAGGCGCCAAGCCTAACAGTCCTGTGCCACTTGCCACAGACGGCGAGAGTGGAAGATTTCGACTCTTTATTCCTGCTTCAACTGGAGTTTTAAGACCACAACGGCTACCAGATGTTCCACAGGAGAGTCTAGTTAGTAGAAAAGTTAGTGTGTCAGTAATTTTATTCTTTCTTATAGAAGGAGCTGTAAACCAGCCAAATATATAGGTTGAGCCTTCTGCAGAAGGCTCTGAAGACGCCCTTCAGCGGCGTGCACGGCAGGAGCAGCAGCAGGGCAGCCCTTACAAACAGTCAGCAGGACAGAAGCAGTGCAGCAACAGCAGGCAGGTCCTGGGGTGTCAGCAGCAGCAGCAGCAGCAGCAGCAGGTCAGCAGCAGTGGCAGCAGCAGCAGCAGAAGCAGGCAAGAAGGCAGGTCCTCAGGAAGCAGCAGAGCAGGAAGGTCTGGGAGGTGTTCTCTCAGTGGGAGCTGAGAGAGCACTGTGTCAGATTGCATAGGTCCTTCTGAATTTATACACGGGCTTCAGCGGGGGGTCATGGATGGCGAATTCTGATTGGTTGCAGTCAGCGAACATCAAGCGAAATTTCTGCGGCGAAGCTCGATCCTGACAGATCTTCGCAACCTGGGAATGTCATTCATTCCAGCGTTCCCATTGGCCTGCCGTTGCGTGATGTCATGCCGGCTGACATCATCGGTAGTTTGGCTGCTATTGGGCTGCGGATGAATGATGTCATTATCTACTCTTTCTGTCGTAGTCGGGGGATTGTCTCGAAGGGCGCCTCGCTCATCAGGGGCATCTCCATTTTCAGGGTTGTCGTTTTCAGGTATTCGTTGGATTTGGTGGGTGTTCTGCATTATTCTTCTTAAATTCGTGGGTAGGAGCGATGCCTCCTGCGTCGTATTCATTGTTGGTTTTCTCTCGGCAATGAGGAGCGCCTCTAGCAGGCGCAGACGTCGAGGGTCGGCGGCTCTCCCGATTATACTTATATTTTGTATAATACTGTCGCGGGAGATGGAAATATTGTGAGTAGCACGGGCGTGGTTCATGATGGCACCCTCCTGGGCGTGGCAGGAGATCCTTTTTGACAGACGCATCGTGGTCATTGGAAAATATAAGTATAATCGGGAGAGCCGCCGACCCTCGACGTCTGCGCCTGCTAGAGGCGCTCCTCATTGCCGAGAGAAAACCAACAATGAATACGACGCGGGAGGCATCAGCCCTACCCACGAATTTAAGAAGAATAATGCAGAACACCCACCAAATCCAACGAATACCTGAAAACGACAACCCTGAAAATGGAAATGCCCCTGATGAGCGAGGCGCCCTTCGAGACAATCCCCGACTACGACAGAAAGAGTAGATAATGACATCATTCATCCGCAGCCCAATAGCAGCCAAACTACCGATGATGTCAGCCGGCATGACATCACGCAACGGCAGGCCATCGGAACGCTGGAATGAATGACATTCCCAGGTTGCGAAGATCTGTCAGGATCGAGCTTCGCCGCAGAAATTTCGCTTGATGTTCGCTGACTGCAACCAATCAGAATTCGCCATCCATGACCCCGCTGAAGCCCGTGTATAAATTCAGAAGGACCTATGCAATCTGCCAGTCCTCTACTAGCTCCCGCTGGAGAATGACAGAAGAGTCTGTCGAAACGCGTCGCGGCAACAATTGTATATAACTAACTGTATAGAATATATAAAGAAGCAGAATCCAGATTTTGACTTTTCCCCCATGAAATGACAAATATAGGCGAGCTGTTAGCACGCACCTCCACTGAAGAGAAGTCCGCAATAAGGAAAATAGAAAAAGTCTTCTACAAAATAAATGCAGCTGAAGCAGCAATAATATTCAATAGAACCTGTTTAAAAGAGGGTCTGCTGCCAAATAATAATAATAATAATAATTTCTTAATTCATCCTGAACGAACCTTAACATGATAACCCTTATTTTGAATAATTTTCTTAATAAAAATTTACTGTAGAAATAAGATAAAAGATTAAAAATACAATTTTTTTTCTATTCAGTACTAAGCAACATTTAGAAGCTCTGCAGAATTTTTTCCTCTCGGAGTGACATTTCAAACCACACCGTAATTCAGAAATGCCACCTCTCAGATAGAGGAGGAAGTTTGTTTTCTAACTTTATACCGAACACTGGAAGGTTGATATTTACTAAATTTCGGTCAAGATTAGTAAATGCGTTCCACACTTCCGCAAGCCATTTTAGGTAATCATGTTCCTTAGAACTTTACTTTGACCCGAGTACGTAAAATAGATTTGGTGAAATTTACAGGACTGGAATGGTCCTCATCATCAAATAATTATGATTTGAAAGATCAAGCGTCCATGTGTTTAAGTGCTGTATACTTTTGTGGTTGTCTAACCGATAATTATATGTATTTATTCTAAATTGAATGTGTTACCTTATTTATATAGATGAAGAGTAAATTAGAACAAATAGAAACATGAATGTCTCAGAATCTTTTTTTTTTTTTTGTGGAATTAGGTACATCAGATAGAATAGGTTCCTGAGTGAATGCATTTTGATTTAATTATCCCCATCTACATAGTCTACCAATCGTATTTACTCCAGACATACATTTATGATATAAGTATCCAGAAAGGATCAGAAAACGAGAGAGAAGGAGATGAAAACGATAGAGAGAGAGAGAGAGAGAGAGAGAGAGAGAGAGAGAGAGAGAGAGAGAGAGAGAGAGAGAGAGAGAGGCTGACTGAGAGACAGACAGGCATTTGATAGGGGAACAAAATTAGGCAAAGGTGCTATATTGCATTTACTGTAATACTCGATCTGCACTTGAAAGTTTCCACAGTTCAGTGGTGAATGAGTTGTCATTTAGTCTATAAGCTTTATGTAGGCCATAAACTTCATGTAGTCTGTATAAACTTCATGTAGCCTATAAGCTTAACGTAGTATATAAACTTCACGTAGTCTATAAACTTTATGTAGTGTATAAACTTCATGCAGTCTATAAACTTTTTGTAGGCTAGAAACTTCACGTAGTCCATAAACTTCATTTACTCTATAAACTTCATGTAGTCTATAAACTTCACGTAGTCAATAAATTTTATGTAGTCTATAAACTTCACGTAGTCTATAAACTTTTTATAGGCTAGAAACTTCACGTAGTCTATAAACTTCACCTACTCTATAAACTTTACATAGTCTGTAAACTTCATGTAGTCTATAAACATCATGTAGCCTATAAACTTCATGTAGTCTGTAAACTTTGTGTAGTCTATAAACTTCACGTAGTTTGTAAACTTCGCGTAGTTTAGGAACTTCACGTAGTCTGTAAACTTTTTATAGGGTAGAAACTTCACGTAGTCTATAAACTTCACTTACTCTATAAACTTTACATAGTCTGTAAACTTCATGTAGTCTATAAACATCATGTAGTCTATAAACTTCACGTAGTCTATAAACTTTATGTAGTCTATAAACTTCACGTAGTTTGTAACCTTCGCGTAGTCTATGAACTTCACGTAGTCTATAAACTTGAAGTAGTCTATAAACTTCACTTAGTCTATAAACTTTATGTAGTCTATAAACTTCACGTAGTCTATAAGCTTTGTGTAGGCTAGAAACTTCATGTAGTCTATAAACTTTGTGTTCTATAAACTTCATGTAGTCTGTAAACTGCAGGTGGTCTATAAACTTTTTGTAGGCTAGAAGCTTCACGTAGTCTATAGACTTTTTGCAGGCTAGAAACTTCACGTAGTCTATAAACTTTCTGTAGGCTAGAAACTTCACGTAGTCTATAAACTTTTTGTAGGCTACAAACTTCACTTAGAATATAAACTTTTTGTAGGCTAGAAACTTCACGTAGTCTATAAACTTTTTGTAGGCTACAAACTTCACGTAGTCTGTAAACTTTTTTGTAGGCTAGAAACTTCACGTAGTCTATAAACTTTTTGTAGGCTAGAAACTTTACGTAGTCTGTAAACTTTATGTAGTAAAATACCACAGACTATCAGTTACATTACTCTCTTTTAAGTTCGTGTAATGTCATCATCCTAAATATTTGAAATCTGGTAAAACTCGATTAAAGCTCTCTCTCTCTCTCTCTCTCTCTCTCTCTCTCTCTCTCTCTCTCTCTCTCTCTCTCTCTCTCTCTCTCTCTCTCCTTTTTGCTTATCTACTTTCTGCAGTTACCATTATGGTAAAGTTCTCTATATTTAAGATGAATTTCTTTGACATTGTTTCAATTTCTTAACAAAAATCCGTATCAGTAATTGCAACTTTTCAAATAGCGAGAGTATTTCACATAATTACTAATTACAAGACAATGAAAATCAGCAATAAAAAAAATTTCAGAAAAGCGTCAATAATGTTCAAGATTTCGTGCAAGAATCCAAACAATTATCGTCCGAACTTTGTTAGGTAACCACAGTTTGACTCCATCGCACTTTCAAAAAAAAAAAAAAAAAAAAACTAAACGTCCATCAACGAAAGTGTGTTAAAAGCTGGTCCCTTGAATTAACGATTTTTCGTATATACTCTCTGACATAAAGTTTAATGTATTCTCTGAAATGTGCTTGTAGTGCGGTGGTAAGGGTACTTGGCATGCAAACTTAGTGGTGCCGAGTTCTGTTCTAGAATTAGACGAGAAGGGACGAATTAGTACCTTCAATAATAGCCAGTATGAATTTATCAGACACTTCCCTCTTCTTTATCTCTACTTCCCTGGTCCTTTCTCTCACTTATATTATTAGTCCATCTTTAAAAACATTGAACAACAGTGGAAACATCACACATATTCATAGGTTCATTTTTAAACAGTCCTAGCTCTGTAAGTCTACACTATCTTCAGTTTATCGTGAAAATTTACTAATTACATTCAGGATAGTACTTCCTGCTGTCTTCTAAACTCTCCTTAGTGCACCACTAATAATTTCATCATATGCTCTCTCTTAGTCAATGTTAGAGTCATGCAGAATTTTCCTTTAATGGTAAATAAGTCATAAAAATGTTTTATAACAAACATTTGATCACTTTCATAACTAGCATCTTTTCTCTCTCTCTCTCTCTCTCTCTCTCTCTCTCTCTCTCTCTCTCTCTCTCTCTCTCTCTCTCTCTCTCTCTCTCTCTTTTCAGCAAGCATCATCAGTATGAGCCTGAGATTCTACTAATAAACTTCCATTGTCCTTAATATTATGCATTTATAAATATTGCGATGTATGATAAATTTATTAATATTAAAAAAATAGTAGAATTAAAGCATTCAAGAGGATTTCATTGAAATGATTTTCTAATATCATGAATGACAGAAAAAAAATAGACAAAATTTTACTTTTTATTTATTGATCATTCAGCACACTCCAGATTATAAATCAAGTATAACACAAAGCTTGCTTTTACATCGCTTTCATATTCATGTTTTTATTGTTAACACTTCTACCGTTGAACCATTTGCCTCTTGTATTGTATTACCTCGTTGTTAGTGCCATAGACTGATCTAACGTTATGTTGTTCATTTCCTTTGCCTAGTCTTGTTCTTTTTGCTTTTAGATAATGAAAAAAATAAATCTTAGACAGTAACTTCAGAGTGGCCGTAGTCATATATAATGCTCCTGTTTCCTAGCATTCATAAAATACATATCTTCTTAGATATTTATTCAGTGCTTCAAGTCAGTTTTATCCAACTAAAATTCATTTAGTCTCTCTTTCGCCTGATTAAAATATTAGATTCCAAAGACTAAATACTGTTAAGAGGGTATTAAAATAAACTTGGCTTTTCGAGAGTCTTCTGTCAACAGACAGGCAGTCTTATATAGCAAGAGATCAACATTGTAGAAACAATCGTTAGGTCAGTATTCCGAATTGTAAAAAGAAATGGGGTCGTGTTGCTTAAAACTTTTGCCTTATTCCTAACCTCTATATAGATAACTAAAATCTCCATTTGCTCTACCTTAGTAACTGCGATGCTATTAAGTTTGACACGTAAATAGCACAAATCCTGAAATCCATGACGATTAATTAAGAATATATTGGTGTATAACTGAATCACGAAAATATGGAACGTGATGAATATATAAATAAAGACAAAATCTACGAGGGAAAGAGAAACAATGGAGTGTTGCAAGGCCTTTCGACTTCTAGTCCTTTACTTAGCAGACAGTCTGCTAAGCAAAGGACTATAAGTCGAAAGGCCTTGCAGCACTCCATTGTTTATCTTTCCCTCGCAGATTTTGTCTTTAAGAATATATGGGTATATATTAGTTGAATATCATATTCCATTTGACATTCACTCATTCATTCATTCGTGCTAAATTTACTTTATGAATGATAATTCTTCGACTACTTGAATTTTTTTACATAAGCAGCTTTATTCTTATATATGGTTTAGTCACCTTTTTAGTTTCTACAGATCTTTGTAGAATAACTTATACAATAACTACAACCTTTCCTTTACAGTTGTGTTTTCGTAATAGTGGATGTCGAAGTACTGGTAGTGGTAGGAGTAGTGGTAGATGTAGATTCTGTAGTGGTCGTAGGAATGGAGGTACTGGTAGTGGTAAGGGCAGTGGTAGATGTCGAAGTGCTGGTAGTGGTAGGGGTAGTGGTAGATGTAGATTCTGTAGTGGTCGTAGGAATGGAGGTACTGGTAGTGGTAAGGGTAGTGGTAGATGTCGAAGTGCTGGTAGTGGTAGGAGTAGTGGTAGATGTAGATTCTGTAGTGGTCGTAGGAATGGAGGTACTGGTAGTGGTAGGGGTAGTGGTAGATGTCGAAGTGCTGGTAGTGGTAGGAGTAGTGGTAGATGTAGATTCTGTAGTGGTCGTAGGAATGGAGGTACTGGTGGTGGTAGGGGTAGTGGTAGATGTTGAAGTACTGGTAGTGGTAGGGGTAGTGGTAGATGTCGAAGTACTGGTAGTGGTAGGAGTAGTGGTAGATGTAGATTGTGTAGTGGTCGTAGGAATGGAGGTAGTGGTAGGGGTAGTGGTAGATGTCGAAGTACTGGTAGTGGTAGATGTAGATTGTGTAGTGGTTATAGGAGTGGAGGTACTAGTAGTGGTAGGGGTAGTAGTAGGTGTAGAAGTGCTGGTAGTGATTGTAGTAGTAGAGGTACTGGTGGTTGTAGGTGTAGTGGTAGATGTAGATTCTGTAGTGGTAGTAGATGGAGTGGTACTGGTAGTTGTAGAATCAATAGCAGAAGCAACTGTCGTAGTGTTAGAAGGTGTAGAAGTACTGGTACTTGTAGTGGTGGAAGGTGTAGAAGTGGTAGAAGGTGTAGAAGTACTGGTACTTGTAGTGGTGGAAGGTGTAGAAGTGGTAGAAGGTGTAGAAGTACTGGTACTTGTAGTGGTGGAAGGTGTAGAAGTACTGGTACTAGTAGTGGTGGAAGGTGTAGAAGTGGTAGAAGGTGTAGAAGTACTGGTACTTGTAGTGGTGGAAGGTGTAGAAGTGGTAGAAGGTGTAGAAGTACTGGTACTTGTAGTGGTGGAAGGTGTAGAAGTAGAAGGTGTAGAAGTACTGGTACTTGTAGTGGTGGAAGGTGTAGAAGTACTGGTACTAGTAGTGGTGGAAGATGTAGAAGTGGTAGAAGGTGTAGAAGTACTGGTACTTGTAGTGGTGGAAGGTGTAGAAGTGGTAGAAGGTGTAGAAGTACTTGTACTTGTAGTGGTGGAAAGTGTAGAAGTACTGGTGCTTGTGGTGGTTGAAGGTGTAGAAGTACTGGTACTTGTAGTGGTGGAAGGTGTAGAAGTGGTAGAAGGTGTAGAAGTACTGGTGCTTGTGGTGGTTGAAGGTGTAGAAGTACTGGTACTTGTAGTGGTGGAAGGTGTAGAAGTGGTAGAAGGTGTAGAAGTACTGGTACTTGTAGTGGTGGAAGGTGTAGAAGTAGAAGGTGTAGAAGTACTGGTACTTGTAGTGGTGGAAGGTGTAGAAGTACTGGTACTAGTAGTGGTGGAAGATGTAGAAGTGGTAGAAGGTGTAGAAGTACTGGTACTTGTAGTGGTGGAAGGTGTAGAAGTGGTAGAAGGTGTAGAAGTACTTGTACTTGTAGTGGTGGAAAGTGTAGAAGTACTGGTGCTTGTGGTGGTTGAAGGTGTAGAAGTACTGGTACTTGTGGTGGTAGAAGGTGTAGAAGTACTGGTACTTGTAGTGGTGGAAGGTGTAGAAGTGGTAGAAGGTGTAGAAGTACTTGTACTTGTAGTGGTTGAAGGTGTAGATGTACTGGTACTTGTAGTGGTAGAGAGTGTAGAAGTACTGGTACTTGTGGTGGTAGAAGGTGTAGAAGTACTGGTACTTGTAGTGGTAGAAGGTGTAGAAGTACTGGTACTTGTAGTGGTAGAAGGTGTAGAGGTACTGGTACTTGTATTGGTAGAAGGTGTAGAGGTACTGGTACTTGTAGTGGTAGAAGGTGTAGAGGTACTGGTACTTGTAGTGGTAGAAGGTGTAGAGGTACTGGTACTTGTATTGGTAGAAGGTGTAGAATTACTGGTACTTGTATTGGTAGAGAGTGTAGAAGTACTAGTACTTGTGGTGGTAGAAGGCGTAGAATTACTGGTACTTGTAGTGATAGAGAGTGTAGAAGTACTGGTACTTGTGGTAGAAGATGTAGAATTACTGGTACTTGTAGTGGTAAAAGGTGTAGAAGTACTGGTAGTGGTGGTAATATTAGTTGTGGTATTAAATGAAGTTGTAGTTGGGATAGAGGAACTGGTAGCTGTAGTAGCAGTTGTACCGTTAGTGGTAGGGACAGTTGATGTATAGGTGCTGATAGTGGTAGGAGCAGTAGTAGAGTTGACTGATGAAGTAGTGGTAGGTATAGAGGTGGTTTCGGTCTTGTTGATCGATGTAGCAGTAGTTGTAGGGATACTGGTAGCATTCAGTGAAATGGTAGTTGAAGAAATAGTGGTAGTTGCGTTGGTAGAACTACCAGAGAATACCGATGAACTTGCAGGATTGGCAGTTGTGATAAATAAATCCAGGGCGTCTGTAAGATAAGACATGGTGAAATTTTAATTCTATATATATATATATATATATATATATATATATATATATATATATATATATATATATATCAAATCTTACAGACAGGACACCTAGCAAGCATAGTGAAAAGTTTTACCATTAACATTTTAGTAAGAATATTTCTTAAAGTTTTAATTATTCTATTAATTGTGTTATAGGGAAAGGTATCTTATATAGAAGTATTTTTTAAAAATTACTGATGTTTTGATACATAACACTTGAATTCAGTGTCATATGAAAGAGAAGGGAAAATGCTAAAAAATTTAAATAAGAAGTCACTACTAATGAGTAATGAATAACCTAATATATAAATTGCAATGCTTTGCAACCAGATTGGAAGACTTGCTAGCAATGATGTTTGCTTTATACTGTGTCTCCTCGAGCTCCTTCATCCTTTCAGGCTTAGCCAATCATGGACTTAATCCTACTCTCTCTGAAAAACACGGTTTCTTTCCCTGGTTATATCTATGCTTAGATTTCTCAGGCGTGGGTCGTATGCTTTCATTAATAGTCATTGCTCCCTTCAACCCCTGTGGTTTGGGGTTTGTTGCCAGATTTTTTTATCCCACCCTCTAGGACTCACCTCAGAGAGGCAGATGAGAGAAATACTGAAATTGGAGTAAAGTGGATTTCTTCTCCTGACCTTACTCGTTACAAAGCTGATGCTTCTTCCCTAAATACTGGCTGTTTAGAAGTTGAGCTTAGCACTGTCCTTTCTGACTTAATGTCCTGTGAGCAGACTTTGTCCTTTTAATCTGGATTCACCTTGTTTTAGCACCGGGGGGTGGGCGGGGTTCTAAATTACACTTAATAATGCTCTGGCAGAACCTCTCTTTTAGTTTAGAAGGTAGAATGCTAACTGACAGGCTTCCTTCATCTTTCTGCAAGAGGACACTTGTAATCCCAGGACCCCTAATTTTTCCAGGCTATATGGTAGTTGTTCAACAATCGCGTAGCTTTTGTCAGCTCATTTCCGAAAAGCTCTCATCCTCCTATACCAGACAGACCACCCTGTGTCCAAAAACATAGGTCTGACGATGTGTTTTCTCAGTACTCTTTGAGATAAGTGAGTCTGGGGCAGATACAGAGAGGTACCACTCATCCCAGGATGATGATTTCGCTACCTACGAAAACTTATATAACTTTATCTAAATGAAATTATGTGCAGATATATATATGTATGTATGTATTTATGTACAGTACATATGTGCATATATGAATATACATTTGTATATGTATATATATACATATATATATATATATACATATATATATATATATATATATATATATATATATATATATATATATATATATATATATATATATATATATATATATATATATATATACTGGGTGTTTCTGAAATTAGAGCCCTCCCCCTCCACAGAATAAATGGAAAGTTATGAAGTTTTCTGCTATAGCCTATCTCCAAGTACATAATTTTAAGTTTCTATGGAGCTATTTTTCATTTTACATTTCTTGTATTTTCAGACTGAGTGACAGAGTTAGATACAGCCATGGCTAACAACTGGGAGGAAATCAGATGGATTGACCGAATCCGGGCTATAACCTTCAGAGAGGCCAGGGATGCTGATGCATCCTTCATTTCACGTTCCTGGATAGCTAAATACATTAAAAGAGATGAATCCTTTGTTAAAAGAAACTGGAACAAAAATCCATATGACTGTCATCGCGAAAAGAGTGAGAATCTTGGAAGGCCTGAAGTCCTTTCTAAGGAGTCAAAAGACATCATAGCTGAGGCAGTGGGTAGACCAAGAAAGTCTTTACGTAAATTGGCGCTTGAACTAGAAACAAAAAGGGGAAAGAAGAGAAGTTATAGTGCTGTATATCATGAGCTGAAAACATCTGGTATCAAGCCATTTCATGTTATCAGCAAGCCCAACATCACTCAGCAACAGAGAGAAGACCGTGCATGGTTTTGTGGTTCATTTCTTAAAGATTGGGATGAAGCTGACTTTCTCCACATTGCCGCATCAGATGAATTCTTCATTTACACAGTCAGGAAGCCAAATCATAAAAATGACATCATTTGGGCAGCAAAGTTGGATGATATCAGCGATGACGTGTACTATCGCCAAGTTGTGAAATTTCCTGAATGTTTGGGAATTTTTCTCTGTTTCACAGCCAAACAGTTAATGTGGATCATCAAAGAAAAAGGCCAGTCATGGAATGGCGAATACTTCAGAGAAACTGTGCTTACTGGTGGAGTATTTCCTTTCCTCAAAGATCCTGAAAATGTGTTATCTGTTGAAGAAGCATGATAAGGCACCATGTTTCAAGGCTCTTCAGACACAGGAGCTGCTTCGAAACAGTGATATCGATTTCTTCTCATCAAGTGAATATCCAGGTAGCTCCCCTGACCTTACTGTGTGTGAAAACATTGGTAGTATCTTAAAGGATCATGTTGAAGCGCGCACAATGAACTATGATGATATACCAAGCCTCAACGACCTGCGAAGAGAGGTGACCAAAGTGCTCAGGGAAATGGAGTTTGAGTCTCAGCTTTTTTGCAATTTGCTAAAATCATACCCCTCAAGAATACAGGTTGTGGTACAGGCAGATGGAGGCCACACAAAATATTAAATACTAAGAGAGAAACTTAAATAAATACCCGTTCTGAATTATTTTTGTTTTTGTCCATATCAATTTTAGTTTATGCTGTAGAGGGGAGAGGCTCTAATTTCGAAACACCCTGTTGTATATGTGTGTGTGTAAGTACAGTGTTTGTGTTTTTGTGTCCAGGTAAAATAACTTGAAAATGCATAATAGATTTTTTAAGTGGCCACAAATTTCAACTGTTGAAATAGAATCTTTCTTACAACAATCCAAATGCATATATCCAACTTCACGAACAGAATTGCAACTAGGAAAGTGATGTTGAACGGAAAAATGCCTTACTATTTTTAATAAAAGTGTAGTCACTGCTTTCCACAAGAGACGTTTCAG
>NC_089780.1:18327665-18352665 GCF_040412425.1 Macrobrachium rosenbergii
CACATAAAATTACTTACACATCGAAGTGACATATGTTGCAGAATCGTATGTTGTAAGGGACTGCCACATCATTACTTGAAATGTAGTGCTGGCTTGTGCAAGCATCACGCCAAACTGGACCAAGACTAGCCAAATTATAATCCACTTCATTGTCGAGTATCTTCGGCCTGTAGAGAAACCAAGGAAGCTTAATGAAACAGTTATGGAATATTTCTTTTAAATTTTATTTTTTAGAGGCGTATTTTATCCCCATCTAATTACAAACTATTATAACTTTGTTTTATGTTTCTTCAGTGTTCAGTGTAGAGAGGTTGTACATAATTTGTGCATTTCACTGACCCCTCGATGGTGATAATTGTTTTGTGCATAAAAGTTAATGTGTAGTGCATTGCTCCTTTTGACACTTTATGAAATCCTGTTACAAATAAATTACTTGATCAGGGATGATATAAATTCTCTGTTTTCTTGTACTGAATCAGTTTAATTCCACATCAATATTGCATCGTTTGCATTGTCAGTTTTAACCATCAGTTAGGAAATCAAAACAAATTTCTCTAATTCAGTTGTATGCATTGTAAGTTTTAACTCTTTAGATTCTGAAACAAATTAAGATCCCTATTTCAGAAACCTGACCAAAGTGTCGAAATTTTATAGGGATCCGTTTCACTCAGAATGATTTAATGACATGCATTTATTCCCCTCTATGAATTACCAGTTTTGACTTATCACGTTTCATTTCACCAAGTCCTGTCTTAAAATACCGACAAGTGACGTAAATTGCAAGGAATTATTTGAAGGCACAACACTTTACACTCACGGTGACGTCATGAGGATATGTCCCCATGTTTAAGAGGGATTCCTGACCTCATTAAGAAACGTAAACTGCGAAGTGTTATTTGAAGGCGTAACACTTTACACTCACGTGACGTCATCAGGATAATTTAACGATGTTTGAAGAGGGATTGCTGACCCCAAAAAGTAAACAAGAACTACAACAGCCTTTAATTTTGGGGCGGTATTCGCGGGGGAGCTTTCCGTAACCAGCAGTCAACAACGCGTAATGCTGTTAAGCCATCATAAACCAGATTTCCCTAACGTCATTATCGGCTGTGAATACTGGGATACGGATTCCCTTGCATTTCTCTCTTCTTCTTCTTCTTCTTCTTCGATGTTTTGTTGTGCTTTTTCTGAATGATTTACGTGGTTTCATTTCCCTTTTTTTTCTTTCTTGTTTTCCATTATTTTCTTACATTTTGTTTTGTTGTTTTTAAGAATCAACAATTGGTACGAAGATGGTAGTGAACTTGTATTTTATGCTAGACTTCAAATATTTACTGAAAAATTTTTTATTACATTCTTCTAAAATACATTGTTATTGTTGAAAAGGCTCAAACAGTTTATTCAACATATTGAAACTGTCATCTTTCTCGAAATTTTAATCAAGTAATGGCTAGGCCTAATTAGAATTTGAAATCAAATATATAGAAATTGCATATGACAGTAAAGTTATATATAAATCTTGTAAGAAATGTAAGGCTATTCAGAAGTGAATCATTTTATGAGAAAGTAACAATGCATGAAAGATCTTGTCGGTTTGTGAATAGAGCCTTAAGAAGATTGAGAGTCAGGTGGCAGAATAGAGTTAGCAGTGATATCATAAGGTTATTATAGAAATTCCCTGTGTAAATGAGATAATAATGAAAGGGAGATAGAGATGATTTGGATATGTCCTTCACCCCCACCCCCAAATCCCCCCAGGAGAATTGTAAGCTGAGTGGTTAAATTAAAAACGATATATTTAACAATTTTTTTTTTTAATATTTCGATGAATTTTACTGTGCTGGATATCCATGAACCACCTTTAGTCAGATGTTAAATAATTAACCTACTTTATCTTAAAGTTATTGTTTAGTATTAGTAATGGATGATTGTAAATGATTGCACTTAACACTAATACATATTATCATTTTAATAATTGCTCTTAAAACTAATAAATATTATCATTTATCTGTCATATCTCACAGTAATATGCTTTATAGCTTAGTTTTTTTATGACACTTTCCAACATAAAAAATAACCTCCATTTTATATTGTCGTGCATCAGATTACAGTTCAGTTATTTATTGTACCGCGATCTTATAATTACATTAGAGAAATTACGGTTATAGCAGAGCTGGAAATGTAACCCCGTGCTTCATCAAGAAGTGTGCGTTTACGTGGCGGGTGACAAATGATCTTGTACACTTTGCAAGCATTGATCTATTTGTTCCGCGTCATAAATTCTTCAGGGTATTTATCGGTCGTTATTACTGAAAGAAAAGCATTGTCCTTCGTAAAACTCTCTATTACTCTGTTATTGCTCTGCGTTTTACAGGTACCTTTTCAAAGTATCGTCGTCTGTTGTTAGATAAAAAGATAGTGAACAGGCACTTAACTCGAGAATAATAATAATAATAATAATAATAATAATAATAATAATAATAATAATAATAATAATAATAATAGTAATAATATCTACTACTACTACTACTACTACTAGTACTACTACTACTACTACTACTACTATTATTATTATTATTATTATTATTATTATTATTATTATTATTATTATTATTATATTATTATTATTCCTTTGTGTGAGAAACAATTCAGTTGCCATCCATAAATGATTAAGGTATAATCATAACATTCAACAAATGCAGTAATGAAATTGTCTAATTATTTTCATATTAATTCACAAGAAAAGATTTATCTACATTTATTTCAAATGAAACATTTCCATCATTACAATCAATTTACTCTTCTTTTGTCGCCCTCAGGGATATTGGCAGTCACTGAAATTGCTATTAGCGAATTAAGCTGCGAATGACCACTGTTTACAAAAACAGTTATGAAGTCAAAAATCATTTTCATTGTGGGAACTTTTATTGTTGTTTTATTAGTGCTTCCCTCTAAAAATATCTTTGGTCATATGAATGACCACTGTCGCAAAACTAACCTTAATTTGCCGATAAGCGTCACAATCCTGTTGCACAATAATTCCGCTGATCGCCATTGCATTGCAAAAAATTGCCCCGACATAAGAATAGTGTTATAATTGTAGGCATTCGAATATAAAAGTCCATTGTTCTTCAAAACAGGAGTTTTTTGTGGACAGATATTAGTTCATATCCAGTTAATAACATTTTTACGTAAGCGGTAAAAGTATTTGATGGCTTGTCATCAACCAAGCTTTTTTCAGCCAAATGTTAAATGGCAGTCAGATTTTTATTCATTTGTAAATAACACTGGGAAAAATGCAAAGGAAAATGACAGCAATATTGAAAACAAAACAGGAAAATTAAACAATTTTTTTTGATAAGGTGAACGTTTTTTTTTTTTTTGTCGCCTGATGTGTTGCTACGATATGAGAAAAGATGATTATTAATTTTTTTTTTTTATTTCACGTTTAGGTTTACGTATTCAAAGGGAGTTTCATAGTGACGAAAAATCTATAGTGTTGTGGACGATGCCAAATGCCTTCTCTTTGCCTCTGAAAGTATTTTTAAAATTCATACACTACTACCCATTGTCTTCAAATGAACGCTTTATCCCTGCAATAACTGTCTTTTCTAAAACCGTCATGCTCATTTCTAAGAATTTCATAAATTTATTGTTCCATCTTGGTAATAATAAGCAATACAGAATATTTCCATTACAACTTAAGCAAGCGCTAAGCCTCTTTAGGTAATACATTCAGTCGGGTTTGGTTTACTTATTCCTTATTCTACAAAAAATTCTAGTTAGAATCATTTCGGTTTTAGCTAAAATATCACTGTAGTAAATCCAACAAATTTTTGTGTTTTCCATCTCCAATAACTATAAATTTAATCATAAGGATTACCATGTCTCCAGCTTTTTGTATATAACTCAAATTATCTCCCTCATATCTCGTATTCGTAACTTGACAAAAAAGATCTACCCAGCGTTGTCTTTCTTCTTATTACGCTGCTACTGTTGACACATCCTTTTCTTTGGAAGTTACTTGTTTTTCGTCTTTACGCAGGTGGATATTTCATTAATAATTCTGATGATTAGTTTAACACTCTTGACACTTTTGAATACATGGCCCTGTCATCATAAAACTGCCTAATTTTCCCGTATTCTTTCTTATATGCCTTCTTTATCTTCGTTCAATTGCGCTATGTAGAATTAAGTACTTAGCATATTCCATTTGAGTAAAAAACCACAATGATGTAAATGAAAGACTGTATTTTTCCAAAATACAAAAAGGGGGTTAAAAACAGGGGGAGCTTTCGACCGTTTGCACAACGGTCGAAAGCTCCCTTTTTTTTACACCATCTTTTTGTATTTTGGAAAAATACAGTCTTTCATTTACATTATTGTGGCATTTTATTCATTATTTCCAGTCACAATATAGTGATGCACCATAGATATTCCATTGTACTCTCTTCATCAACAAGCAATAAACAAAATGTGTAAAACGTTTTAATATGGAGAGTTACAAAACATTTTGTTGAAACTTCAGCCGCCCGTTTTTCCAAGCATTCTTTCTTATATCTCTACTTTATCATCGATTGTATTCACATCCTAGAACTAAATACTTAGCCTATAAAAAAGCAATAAACAAAATATGCAATACTTTTCACTCTGAACAATTACAAAATGCTTTACTGAAACTTCAGCATATCACATTCAATTACGCAGCAATTTCGTTACGTAAGAAAAAATATTTTATTTTCGGCGCGGAAGGCAGTGAGGGATTGGAATTCCGATATTGGCGGCTAATTAGTTGTTTTATCGCAATGAAATATCAATAATTGGCTTATCGTTTTTGCAATTATAGGCTTAATGCTTTTTTTTGTATTTTCATTGGATAGGAAATAGCAGTATACTATTTGGTTTAAAAGTCAAAATAATTATTTTTATAATGAGAAATAGTGACACAAGCAGATAGTTTTACACACAAACACACACACGCGCGCGCGTATGCTCATATGTATACAGTATATACTAATATATATGTATGTATATATACTGTATATATGTATAAATATATATACATATATATACATATATGTATTATATATATATGTGTATATATATATATATATATATATATATATATATATATATATATATATATATATATATATATATATATATATATATATATATTGCAAGCGTTTGTAAATTCTAATTACACATTCAGTAAATGTCGAGTATTTTTTTTTAATATGCATCATCACTGCCATATGCATGCCCAGTTTTAATGACTTTGGCCGTTTTCTAGAGCATCAGTCATATGAAAAAATTAATGTCCAATTTTGCTTACTGCAGACACATCAAAGTGATAAACAACTGAATATATAAATATCGCGAGCAAATATTTCACTGAAACATTAATCCTGGAGAGCAGTTTGTTATTCGCGCGGAGGTAACTACCCGTTGTTCGGAAAACATTAAAACTGGAACTGATAGACTCAATAAAATGAATGTAGAATATGTGACTGGAATGCAGGTGAATAAGTCGGAAATTTTACGTAGTTTTAGCCCGCGGCGCTATTAGCATTTGTTTGAAAAGCGTGGTAAGGATGGGTCTGCTCAATATATATAGCAAAGTGCATGCACATTCGATAGATATACTAGCAGGAATGAATTTATACCTTTCTTTATGCTTTAGCTTAAACTTACTCGAAATCATTGTGTGATAGTTCGAATCTCTTCACTTGCAGCTGAGGTTTCTTCATTTATTCTTCACTTCAGATTCAAGGCTTTGTGGCGAGGAACATATCCAAAGAGCGAGAGTTAATCAGGAAGTTATGAGGTCATTGTGGTTATAGCAAATATATCTATCTTGTAAGAAGAACCAATAGATATTATACATGTTTATTTCTGCCTAAGAGGTAAAATAAGCTAAAACACATATTTCAATGCGGTCATCCATTTTCTAACTTAAGGGTTTGTAACATATATATTAACTTTCTATAAACTTTCCAGGATTAAATGTTCATCAAGATTTGCGCTTGAACCAGAGTATATTTAGTTCAGAGGATTAATACAGAAAGTGAAGTCATCCTTTGTGTACTTTTCCTTAGTTAGTCTGTGCGTGCGGATATATATACATATACATATATACATATATATATATATATATATATATATATATATATATATATATATATATATATATATATATATATATATATATATAATATATATATATATATATATATATATATATATATATATATATATATATATATATATATATATATATATATATATATATATATATATATATATATATATATATATATGTATATATATACACAAATATATATACATACACATATATGTATGTGTACACAAATATATATACATACACATATATGTATGTGTTTGTGTGTATACAGTATATAAATATGTATGCTTGTATATGCAAGTGTTGTTTCTTTATCTGATTATGTAAGTAGTTGTGGGATCATCTAATGAACGTTCTTTCTAACATATTTACAGTTGCGGTCGATTATGGACCTTTTTCATGACCCTAGAACATTCATCAACACCAGGTACATTTACAATGCATTCATCATAACTAAGAAGGATCGAACTTTCTTTGCTATAAAAAGACCCAGGGTGGACCATATCCTTGGGTCAACAATGGAGAGCGTGAGAAAACCGCCTTACTTGTACAATAAGTAGAGGGAAAGTTCTTCAGCTAGTTTGGTTTAGTGTAAAATCGCCTAATTTGGATGAATGAACAGTGCCAAATGAGGCCCACAAAAGTACCTTAGGTATTTCGGTTGACTGTAAACCCAACAACATTAGATGATTCAACAGTGACAACTTAGTTCCACAAAGGTTCTCCAGGTAGTTCGGCTGACTGTAAACCCTACAATTTTGGATGATTCAACAGTGCCAACTTAGTTCCTCAAAGGTTCCCGGCTAGTTTGGTTGACTGTCAACCCAACAATTTTGGATGATTCAGCAGTGCCAACTTAGTTCCTCAAAGGTTCCCCGGCTAGTTTGGTTGACTGTCAACCCAACAATTTTGGATGATTCAGCAGTGCCAACTTAGTTCCTCAAAGGTTCCCCGGCTAGTTTGGTTGACTGTCAACCCAACAATTTTGGATGATTCAGCAGTGCCAACTTAGTTCCTCAAAGGTTCCCGGCTAGTTTGGTTGACTGTCAACCCAACAATTTTGGATGATTCAGCAGTGCCAACTTAGTTCCTTAAAGGTTCCCCGGCTAGTTTGGTTGACTGTCAACCCAACAATTTTGGATGATTCAGCAGTGCCAACTTAGTTCCTCAAAGGTTCCCCGGCTAGTTTGGTTGACTGTCAACCCAACAATTTTGGATGATTCAGCAGTGCCAACTTAGTTCCTCAAAGGTTCCCCGGCTAGTTTGGTTGACTGTCAACCCAACAATTTTGGATGATTCAGCAGTGCCAACTTAGTTCCTCAAAGGTTCCCCGGCTAGTTTGGTTGACTGTCAACCCAACAATTTTGGATGATTCAGCAGTGCCAACTTAGTTCCTCAAAGGTTCCCCGGCTAGTTTGGTTGACTGTCAACCCAACAATTTTGGATGATTCAGCAGTGCCAACTTAGTTCCTCAAAGGTTCCCCGGCTAGTTTGGTTGACTGTCAACCCAACAATTTTGGATGATTCAGCAGTGCCAACTTAGTTCCTCAAAGGTTCCCCGGCTAGTTTGGTTGACTGTCAACCCAACAATTTTGGATGATTCAGCAGTGCCAACTTAGTTCCTCAAAGGTTCCCCGGCTAGTTTGGTTGACTGTCAACCCAACAATTTTGGATGATTCAGCAGTGCCAACTTAGTTCCTCAAAGGTTCCCCGGCTAGTTTGGTTGACTGTCAACCCAACAATTTTGGATGATTCAGCAGTGCCAACTTAGTTCCTCAAAGGTTCCTCAGCTAGTTTGGTTGACTTAAAACCCAACAATTTTGGATGATTCAACAGTGCTAACTTAGTTCCACAAAAGTCCCTCAGCTAGTTTGGTTGACTTAAAACCCAAAAGTATTCGATGAATCAACAGTGCCAACTTAGTTCCACAAAGGTTCCTCAGCTGGTTTGGTTTAGTTTGGTGACTGTAAGTCCCAAAAATTTTGGATAACTCAGTAATGACAGCTGAGTCTCACAAAAGTTCCTCTGCTAGTTTGGTAAATTGGTTACTGTAAAATCAGCAAATTTGGATAACGCAACAGAGCAAATTGACCCCAACAAACGTTCTGTCCTCTGTCTTGTCAGACTTTCCAAATATGTCAGACATCTGATTTCTGTCGTTTGTTAACTGTAATTTAAGTACTAGGTTCATTCTTTTTTTGGTCCGCTCAGGTCTTCTGTTAATAGAAAGGGACTGACATTTATGGTTGGAATGTTAGATACGAAGATACGACAGAAGTATCTGACAGTCAGCTGATTTCTATCCACAGAAGACAAGAGCAGACCAGATAATTCTTTAGGTATTAAAGGATGTTAGCAGTCCATTTGTAGTGAAATCCAAGAACTTATTACTCAGATTACAACTAACAAGGAGGACCATTAGCAGAAGTCATAATTCAACCACCTAATGTCATATGACATGCTCTCTAAGGAAGAATAAATGCATTAACCTGAGCAACAGATAGAGCAATAAAAAACAGCAGTAACGTATCATAGCATGGCAGAAGATATGACCATCAATAAAATTAACTCATAATCGATGAATTACTCCTGAAGGTCCCTTCAAAAGAATGCCATTAATTTGTCTGCTTGAAATTTAGTAAATTGTTCTCTCTAATGAAGAACATAGCCCCTGAACAGAATAAAAAATAACATTGCTCTTTACAGTTTAGTACATTACCTTTAAACAGAACGAACAGTGAGGGCTATACAGTAAAAAAAAAAAACTCTAAAAAGCATGGAAAATAACACTTTGTTCTCAATAATTCAGGACGTTTACCTTTAAATATCTTGAAAAATAACTTTCCTCACATCATTGTAGAAATGCAGCCTATTCTCTTCTTCAGTTTAAATGGTCCAGTGCATACAGCTTGTCCTTTTCAACTATGTCAGCCAGGAATATACTTTCCTTTTTCATTTTCACTGCGACGAAGCAGAGCGGTTTCTTTCCCTGGCTTATTTCTTTAACTTAATTTGTAGGCGCATTTATTATTTGCCGCTTGTACTAATTTTGCTTTTAGTTTTCTGAAAAAAAAAACTATTGTGCCGGCTTTGTCTGTCCGTCCGCACTTTTTCTGTCCGCCCTCATATCTTAAAAACTACTGAGGCTAGAGGGCTGCAAATTGGTATGTTGATCATCCACCCTCCAGTCATCAAACATACCAAATTGCAGCCCTCTAGCCTCGGTAATTTTGATTTTATATAAGGTTAAAGCTAGCCACAATCGTGCTTCTGGCAACGCAACAACACAGGCCACCACGGCCGGCTGAGAGCTTCGTGGGCCGCGGCTCATACAGCATTATACCGAGACCACCTAATGATAGATCTATTTTCGATGGCCTTGATTATACGCTGTACAGAGAACTCGATTGCGCCGAAGAAACTTCGGTGCATTTTTTACTTGTTGTAACTTGGTTAGGAATTCTCTAATTAGGAGTATCTAAAAACCTTTTCCTGAATTAACAAGGCCTCAAGTAGTTTTCCCTTTTAATGTATGCCTAAAAAATGTCGATTTGGAAACATGAATAGTTTTCCTCAGGTTCACTTGATATGGAAAAAAGCTATGACCAAATCATCATTAGTAATTAATGTCGTTCTGACTTTTTTTTTTTGCAAAGAATAAGAATTCTACTAGAAATAATGTTATTGTTTTCCATAATTTGTTTAAACCAAGTAAAAACATTTTTCTTTTCTAGTTAACTTGAGTAACATCGCAGTTGCAATTGTCTTATTTGTCTTACGAAAATTTAAATTTATCTTGGGTATGTATTTATTTTACTGCTGGTGACTTAAAAACCGAAATATTTTGTGTGTTATTTAGAAATTTCATTCCCTTGTTACATTCTGAACAACCGAAAATCTTACAAAGTTCAATTTCGCCTTTTATGTTTACCCGGATCATAAATGTCCGGTGATGGATCTGCACGAACGGGCACAGAAAAAGATTCGGAAAATATTCGATCGAATGAAATAAAACCCTGACTTGATATAGAATGGCCTTGGTCCTCCGTATTAAAAATTGGGTGTTGTAACACGTGCAGGAAAACAGTTGTCTAAATGAGAAAAGTTAAATGCAATCGTATAAATATAAAGATTATATTCATGCAACGCATTTTAGGGAAATGAAAACACTGTTACCTAAAACTATTAGACTTATGATCTTCCCATAATATATTATAGCTTTATTTCACCATTAAAGGCTTTGAACTTTAATGAACATTATTTATGATTTTAGAAACCACGCTGGAAATGGAGATTGGGTTAATATTTTCATTAACTTTATCAGTATGGTATAATCTGTTTCATTAATAAACTTTGTTGTTGTGTGCACCCCACTTATTATTGGTGTTCTTTCTGCTGTTATTTTGTTAACAGTATCAGTCTTTTTCCCTCACAAATTATCATTAAGTAATCAGTGGGCCTAAAGTATATTACAGTCAGAACTAATAGTATTAAGAACAATAATAATAATAATAATAATAATAATAATAATAATAATAATAATAATAATAATAATAATAATAATTATTATTATTATTATTATTATTATTATTATTATTATTATTATTATTATTATTACTGTTGTTGCTGCTGTTGTTTTTATTATTATTGTTAATACAGCTGTTTTATATGGTCACTTAATATCACTACCTTTCCTTACAATAACCACGTCAAGTAATTTACCTGAAATTTCCAGCCAGCAGACACCAGGCAGAGGGGCACCTGGAAAGAGAAGCACCTGTATAAAGGCACCTGGAAAAGGCACCTGGAAAAGACACCTGGAAAGACACACGTCCGATCGTAACGAAACAACGACTGAGAATGCCAGGCTAACTGTAATTACCAATATACCGTCGCGGTATGGATTCCAGGCGTAGGCAATGACTGATATTCCAGCACCGCTGGGTTCCGGGTCAGTCATCGAGTCGAGTACCGAAGAACCTTTGCCATTGCGAGTCGAACGCTTTGCTCGACGGGCGCTTGATGGCTGCGCAAACAGATTTTTCTTTGGTCTGTGGTGTCTACTAACTATTAATCTCCATTAGTTTGTTGACCTCTCGCTCTCTGGATTTGGTCAGAACGGGTTGGAAATTGGGGAGGGGGGTGGGGATGGGGGCCAGGGGGGACCTTGTTTGTGTTTGTATTTTGGTCGTGCTTGTGCGTTGCTGTTTTCGGGTCGATTAGGTAAATATTGCCCCGTTTCGCCATATTTCACGGAAAATGACCTGTGGTATGTTCCACTCAGCGGGTGCCACCATGCAGGTTTTTTTATGTATGTTTCTTGATACGAACTCTCTCTCTCTCTCTCTCTCTCTCTCTCTCTCTCTCTCTCTCTCTCTCTCTCTCTCTCTCTATATATATATATATATATATATATATATATATATATATATATATATATATATATATATATATATATATATATATATATATATATATATATATATATATATATAAATTTTACTGGTCACTTTTGTACCAGATGCATATGTGATCGCAATAAAGACCAGGATGACATCACAAGTAATAACTCTTCTTCATGACATTTACAGCTTACTGGGGCTCTATAAAGCAATTTCTCTTTGATTTTGTAACCCGGCAGGAATGGGGAATCCTTCTTTACATCACTCGTCAAAAGCCTTCTTGATTTCTTGACTGGTGTCACAATATCGGTAGCCATATTGACTAAGACTTTTGTCGCAAAGTTAAGTTCCATTAATTGTTTTTCTGCGTCTCTTCAGACAGTTCAAGAAATGTCAGTCTTCAAGGTAACCCCGTTTCCAATATTGGTTGTAGTAAGCTGATTCTGAACTTCAGCTTTCTGTTAATTTCACTTTCGAAAGTTTGTAATATGTTGAATTGAATTGTCGCAGTATTTTAAAAATTATATTCAGTCGTTCCACAGCAGAGCAATGTAGCATTTTCCAGGGTCACCGTGTATGAATGTGCCGTGATCATTTTAATTGTGTTGGTTCAATTTTTCTGTCCATTAAAATTAATTCTTCTGATAGAGCCATTATTTATAGTAAGCGTAGTATTATTTTTGTTGTTGTTGAAAATAATAGCGGTTTCCACAGCATTTATTTTGTATAGTGTCTTCTCAATGTTTCTTATTTATTATATAATTCTTCTTCTTCTTCTTCTTCTTCTTTTTATTATTATTATTATTATTATTATTATTATTATTATTATTATGTTATTATTATTATTATTATTATTATTATTAGTACTAGTAGTAGCAGTAGTAGTAGTAGTAGTAGTATTTTTATTATTATTATTATTACAAAACATCCAAACTATAAACTTAAAATACCACTAATCTGCTCAACAAACTTCCACAAAATATTCAAGAACATTACGAAGTGGTGAGAAAGAAAAAATCACAATAAAACATAAAAACGAAGAAACAGGAAGAGAGGAACCTTTCATTTTTCAGCAGCAACAAGAAAGTCCTTAGAGATAAGGACATTCAGTAGTCATGCAAATGAATGGTATTGGATCAATCGGAATGTTATATGAATGTGTACAGAATGTCTTTCAACCTTAGGTAAACTTATCATTAAAGTGATGGAGTATTTGATTACAAAATTATGTAAGAATATATACCTATGAATGTGTACAGAATGCCTTTCAATCTTACGTATACTTATCATTAATGTGATGACGTATTTGGTTACAAAATTATGAAAGAATATGTGCCTTATGATTTTTACACACATTTTTACATACATTATGTAATTCTTATAATCTAGCGTAATGCTGATGATACTGAAATATGCGTGTGTTTGTGTGAATGAGAGAGAGAGAGAGAGAGAGAGAGAGAGAGAGAGAGAGAGAGAGAGAGAGAGAGACAGAGAGAGAGAATCTGCCGATATACTGCTAATGTAAATATGCGTGTGTGTGTTTGAGAGAGAGAGAGAGAGAAACTGCTGATAGACTGCTAATGAAGATATGCGAGAGAGAGAGAGAGAGAGAGAGAGAGAGAGAGAGAGAGAGAGAGAGAGAGAGAACTCTGCTTTTGCATTGCTACTGAAAATATGCGTGTGTATGTGTGTTAATGCGTGTGCGTGTGTGTGTGTGAGAGAGAGAGAGAGAGAGAGAGAGAGAGAGAGAGAGAGAGAGAGAGAGAGAGAGAGAGAGAACGTTTCGCTTCCCAGAAGACTCAAACAAGAATTTAATGCAGGCTCATCATTCTTAGATCATTTCTCAAGGGCTCCATACGTTAATCTATAGCTAACGGGATCCCCTTTACGACTTCCATAGAACTTTCATTCCATAGTATAGGCTTCGTTGTTTACGTAACGAGAATAAAGAGGAAAGATCTGTCATCATCAAGCTCATGTTAGTGGTTTGGAGATGATAAAGTTGTGACCAAGTCTTAGGTTACTTCAGAATTATCTCGGAGTTATCTTATCTTCTCTCTCTCTCTCTCTCTCTCTCTCTCTCTCTCTCTCTCTCTCTCTCTCTCTCTCTCTCTCTCTCAAACACACACACACACACACACACTCGCACACATATTTTCAATAGCAATACGCAAGCAGATCTCTCTCTCTCTCTCTCTCTCTCTCTCTCTCTCTCTCTCTCTCTCTCTCTCTCTCTCTCTCTCTCTCTCTCTCTCTCTCTTACATACACACACACATATTTTCAAAAAACAGTACAATAGCTATACGCAAGCAAATCTCTCTCTCTCTCTCTCATACATACTGCATATACACATATATTTTCAAAAACAGCACAGTAGCTATACGCAAGCAAATCTCTCTCTCTCTCTCTCTCTCTCTCTCTCTCTCTCTCTCAGACACACACGCACACATTTCTAATAGCACACATAAGCAGATCACAATCAAAATGGTTAAATGCAGTAAGTGTAAAATGGCTTGCATTCTCAAGACTTTTGCCTAAAACTCTTTAATAAAGTATTAATATAAAACTTAAGAAAGCAAATGTAATGTTAGCTACATTAGATTTGCAAATGGGCAAATTCTGTCATAAACTTAACCTTCTTTTAAAGATATACATAAAATCAATTAATATTTTTAATTAATGTTATGTATGCTCTTACTTCAGAATAAACAGGTCAACATCCTCTGTGCAGGATAATCCTGCTCTATCTACTAAGTAGATTTATAAGCAACCTACTTTCACTATCATATATCAGACTTTACAAGGCCCTAGATGCCTATAGAGAAGGTCCCCCCCCCCCCCCAATAAGACGATGAGATGACGGTGGGGAACAAAATGTATGGGACCATCCCGGTTATTTATGATGTTCGGCATTAATATTCATTGTGTGTGTGTCCCTTCAGGCGAGCTTTTCTCTGAAATTTCATGAAATTTTACTATTTCAACTATTTTTTTATTGTATTAGATTTATCACTGTGAATAGTGAGAGAAAGTGAATATTTCATAGATACCCTTTTTATCAAGATTCTCTTTGCCTCCTTTTATGTTCATTTTGTTAATCATAATTCAGCTATCTATTGTTCCTTGGTATCATGCTTTACCTGCAATAACCTTATTTTCCAGATATTCTGGTCGCCAATAGTTATTTCTTTATTTCTTGAGTTATACAGTGTTCATCTATATTTATGTTACAAAGGCAGGTTTCCGTTTATCATTCCAAAGCAATGGTTACCTCATTGCACTGCAATTACAATGAAGCTGACTCAAAGATGGAAATTAAGTTTTGATAAATACCTCCGCTGCCTCAGCATACACTTAATTTATACGGATTGCCAGAAGACCAGCGTCTCAAGGTTAGAATGAATAAATTCCCCAAGGAAAGCCAAGAATAAAACTACCCCAGGTCATCTTACCAGGCCATGTCAGAATGCTATAAATGTCAGATATCAGGTCACGCAATATACGACCATGTTCAGAGATCAAATTTAACTTCTCTATTTCAAAAAAAAAAAAAAAAAAATACTAGCACATTTCTGAAACACCACCTAGTTTTTTCTTTTCCACAATTTTGAAGGTTAGCTTTCACTACGCAGCAGTTTTGGTGTAGCTCATTGCCACGCAATTATAGACCACGGTTTGCTTTAGGCAACACAATCAAGAGCAGCAATGCATTCTCTTTCCACGTCACGACTACATACCACTTAATTGTAGTTAATGCTTCGTTGTTTACTCGAAAGTTTATTTTGCACTGTCACATTTTTTAAAGGCTACATTCGAATACACTGCCATTTGTCTTTGCAAGTGCAAAAACTTGATAAATATAGTTTTGATTTATAGGTTGACTGTAATATTTTAACTGTGTTCTTTGATATCTAACCTGTCCCACCGAGCCATTTTGGGCTAACACCCTCATGACAGTCATATCTTTATACAGTGAAATACAACAGTATTGTATTAGTAAAGTCTAAATTATCTTACCATTCTAATACAAATATTATTCTTTAATGCGTAGAACGTCTGAAGAACTTTGAATAGCATTCAGCAGGAAACATGATTTACATCATATCGAGTCTGAAGAAAGCTTCACTAAGTCATTTAGTAATGCACGTCTACCAGATCAGTGTAACTGACGAGCCATCTAAGGACCGGATAGATCGTAAATGGGTTTCCGACAATGACAAATGGAAACTGTCTACATATAAGCCTCCCTAATCGTTTGTGGGTTATGGTCATAGGCGAAGGGACTCTATGCCTAAATACAGGTCATTTAAATTGATCGGTATTTCCTTGTGAACCTATGACCATCATATGTGTATAATATATATATATATATATATATATATATATATATATATATATATATATATATATATATATATATATATATACATATATACTCTGTATATATATATATTATATACATATATATATATATATATATATATATATATATATATATATATATATGTATATACATGAATCTATATGTATATATATGTGTGTATGTGTGTGTCTGTTTGTTGTCCAGTACGAAAGGTTAAGAAGAGGGAATAGAAGAGTAAAGTTTTGGAATGAGGAAGGAAAGATTTAGTAAAGAAAAAAGAATTGAGATTCTGTAGTAATACAGGAAGACTGAAGGAATAGATAAGAATAAAGTGAGAGAGAAAAAGAATTCAGTTAATAAAAATAGAGCTGAGAACAACATCAAGAACCTTTAAGATAAAAAAATGTATAAGAATGAAAATTAATATAGAGAGAAAGCTCCATGAGAAAACAGAGACGAAAATATAAGATGGATGGTAGATATGTCTTTCGAAGCTAATGGAATCCAAGGTCGTTGGAGTAATTTGGGGATTTATTGAAAGCAGAAAATACAGGTTAGTGAAAGCTAAATAACATTTAACTTATTGCATCGCTATTATCAATCATACCCTGTAATATTTTCCAAACTTATTTGAAAGGATTTTGGTGATCCAGTTACTTTGGGAATTCGTTTGTTTCTACAAAAATTTCTTCGTGACACAAGCTGTTGTCAGCTAGGCAGAGGAATTTCCAGCTTTAGCTTCATAATAGTAGGATATGATCTTTGTTTATTAAGCCAAATATACATAGGGCATGCCATTAAATATTGATTATGGTCTTGCTGGCGCATGCTACGCGCGCTGGAACTCTGCGCTACTGACTCCCCTACTCTGTCGATCCCCTACCTACCCCACCCCCACCCGGGACGGACAAACAGGCTTGCATGAGGCGGTGGATGTCTCTCCTACCCTCCCCTTCCCCTATTTACCCCCCCCCCACCATGGGCGGACAAACAGGGTTGCAGCAGGAGGCTGGATGTCTCCCCTACCCTCCAGTTCCCCTACCTACCCCGCCCTCATCCGAAGCGGACAAACCGGTTTCTAGGGGGTGGGTGGCTGTGTCATGTCTCCTCTACTATCACCTGGGGAAGGACAAACAAGATCAGATCCACTCGGATTTTATTATTGTAGATAACACCTACATCCACCCACTCTAGAAATGATTTGTTTTATGGCGTCCTCAACTTCAGTAATAGTAGATTTTGTTGAAAAGCTGAAGATGAGCTTTTCAAATTTAGATCCCAATAACAGTGTTTCATTAATCTCAACTGGCACTGACTCATTCAAAATGGCACTTATTCGGCATTCCCACCCTCCCCCCATAAACAGTGAAAGAACAAAAGTCAGTGATATTAAATATTCAGTTATTTGAACTTAGTGCCTGTCCGGTTAGTGTTCTAACAATTAAAAGGGGATGGATGACTTTTTGGAAAACTCTGGAACTCCGGATAATAGGGCAAAGAGAAGTATATATTCGTGATTTGAGAAATCACGTCGCTAATAGAATCGGGGTTTTGATTGGGTTATATCAAATCGCAAATAAAAAGAAACATCTAAGTTATGATAGGGTAAAGACAGATGACAAAACGCACGATATATATATATATATATATATATATATATATATATATATATATATATATATATATATATATATATATATATATATATATATATATATATATATATATATATTTATATATATATATATATATATATATATATATATATATATATATATATATATATATATATATATATATATATATATATACATAGAAAGAGAGAGAGAACAAATATCTATTACCCGAAGCGAGCAACATTTAATGTACAATTTTTCCCTCAGTAGCCAAGCCAAAATTCTATGAGACGAAACAAATATATTTACAAAGCCCCAAAAATATCCTTTAACTTAGACAAAAAAACCAACATTTAACAAAATATCCAAAATTCTTGTATATTCAATCAATCAATCAGGAGATCTCTCCCCACCCTTTTTTTTTCTTTGACGCGAAGGTATTTTTTAATCAACGCTAATTCCCCCTTTCCCGACCGTCTCCCCTTCTTAAACATGTTTTCCCTGCCATTAAACACCAAATATGACAATCAAGAGATTTCTCCAGCCACCGTCTGAAGATTTCCCGCATCGATACTTTCGCGTATAATGAGGCGTATATATGATATCTTCCACAGCTCCGTCTGTTGAGAGAGTGAGGAGGAGAAGACTCTCTACTCTCTCTCTCTCTCTTAACACCAGTCCTTCTAATATCGCTCCCATCTTACCGTCATTCTTCCATTTAGAGTGAAAACGAGTGACATTCACCCCTAATTTGAGAGCCTAACTTTAGGGAGGGTGGGGGGCCCAGTGACGTAGGATTTGGAGGAGAGATGAATGTGAGTGTGAGGATGAGGAGAAGCATGAGGAGGAGGAGGAGGAGGAGAAGTATGAGAAGGAGGAGGAATAGGAATCGGTGAGGCGAGAGAGATGGGGGAGGGGGAGGGGGAGGGAGACAAAGTTATGCGTAATGGCCACTAACTATTCAAGTGTCCTTTGATCTGCGTTTCGGCTGAGTTAAGGTCCATCTCATGTTACATTAGGTCGCGTAATTCCCAAAGGAATGGAGTTTGAATTACACGCTAGTTTAGGTTCTGGAGCATATGTCCTTAATTTTAGGGATGGGAGGGGGTTTAGAGAAGGGGGTCGGTGTTAAGGAAGGCCAAGGAAGCTGGGTAATATAATAAGTTGTCTTACTGAATGTACTTTATTTCCCTTCGTCCGAGAAGATGCCTTATAAAGACGTGATAGGTTTTCATAGGCAGTGTAAACAGATTATATCTTTTTATTCATTTTTATGTTTTCAGAGCTGGATTTAATGTGTCACAAGTCCAATTACTACTCTTGGTGTTAGAAGATCTTGCGATGAATTAAATATTGTATAGGTTCGATGATACAGCCGGAATGGAATCTGGCCTGTTAATGGCGCATATGTGGAAATTGGCAATTAAAATAGATGAACGTTTTATATATATATATATATATATATATATATATATATATATATATATATATATATATATATATATATATATATATATATATATATATGTGTGTGTGTGTGTGTGTGTGTATATATATATTGTGTGTGCGTGCGTGCCTGTGTCTGTGTTTATGCATACACAGATTTTCAAATTCAAATTTGTTTATTTTTATTTGCTGTTGGTTTTCTCTTAATAAAGTTGAACAAAAAAGCCGCCTCTGTTAGAGGAGCAATAATTTAAATCATAATTATCTATGATGTCATTCTTCTTGTTAATATTTGGTGCAAAAAAGTTCGTCAAGGTTTCACAAATCCCCCTTTTTACCTGTTACATTAAAATCCAACCCACCCCCACCCCTCCCCCGTCTGTTAAATGAGTATTTCTTATATGAGTCATTCGTATCTAACGATATCCGTAGATAATTTGCTAACGTTTATAAGATTCAAGAAAACATTAGGAATTAGACCACAGTCGTTTATAAAGAATAGCGATTGAAGTTAGGTGGTGATAGGCTATGAAAGTTATGAATGATTTTAATATGGTGAAATTTTTTTTTCTAGGAAATTGGGAGACAAGTTACTTACACAAATGATTAATCTGAAATCAGATCGCTTCTTCCCAGTTTTAGATGACATTAAGAAGACCATTGTTGATTCTCAGAGTAAGCAAAAACAAGCTTTCCCTTTGCAAGGCTTCATTTGTCATTCTAAGCAGCTTCAATTTTGTTTGTTTGTTTGTTTGAGTGTGGGGATCACTGGAGTGCTGAATGGATGTCATCTTGAATATTTGATTTAAAGGTGATTTTCTTAGATAACTAATACGCTGTTTCTGGGGATAATATATATATATATATATATATATATATATATATATATATATATATATATATATATATATATATATATATATATATATATATATATATATATATATATATATATATATGTTTGTGTGTGTATATATATAAATAGATATATATGTATATATAATATATAATAAAAATTCATAATAATAATTTTCATTATTATTATTATTATTATTATTATTATTATTATTATTATTATTATTATTATTATTATTATTATTATTAGACTTTATAACACCATCATGTGATTTAAAACTTTCTCTGCAGTCAACATTATTACATATGAACATTCATGCGCATATCTTATCGAAATAATAGTGATGTCTCTCAATACACCCCCTTTACGCAATCAAAAAAAGAAATGTTTGAAACTCTTATTTTAAACGTAGGTGTTTGCTTTTATTTATTCAAAGAACCTCGCAATATTCGTGAAAAAATGCACCCAACTTTTGCGTCCTGAAAACAACCAGAAATAAAATTATGCAGCTGCATGAGACTTCCATAATTATTTTTAAAAAAATTGTTAATATTTTAACATTTAAATGCGCGCTCTTAGCCATCAAAACTTTGATTATATCATCGCGAATAACTCGGGGTTCACCCACCCGGAAAATAGCAATGCATAAATGCTGGAGATTAGCAGAGTTAAATGCGTGCTTGCATGATGCTTTTACACAGGAATGATATCAGTGATGTTTTTTTATAACTCTGAGTTTACTGCGGTGCAGTGTACGAACAAACTATAACTTCGAGTTGCTAGACACTAGCAACATAGGCATCATGTGTTCACCAACACATGATACTTTACCTACTTCATGTGTTCACCAACGCATGATACTTTACCTGCTTCGTGTGTTCACCAACACATGATACTTTACCTGCTTCATCTGTTCACCAACACATGATTGTTCACCTGTTTCATGTGTTCATCAACACATGATACTTTCATGTATTCACCAACACATGATACTTGACCTGCTTCATCTGTTCACCAACACATGATTGTTCACCTGTTTCATGTGTTCACCAACACATGATACTTTAACTGCTTCATCTGTTCACCAACACATGATTGTTCACCTGCTTCATGTGTTCACCAACACATGATACTTTACCTGCTTCATCTGTTCACCATCACATGATTGTTCACCTGTTTCATGTGTTCACCAACACATGATACTTTACCTGCTTCATCTGTTCACCAACACATGATTGTTCACCTGCTTCATGTGTTCACCAACACATGATACTTTACCTGCTTCATCTGTTCACCAACACATGATTGTTCACCTGCTTCATGTGTTCACCAACACATGATACTTGACCTGCTTCGTGTGTTCACCAACACGATACTTTACTTGCTTCATGTGTTCACCAACACATGATACTTTAACTGGATAACAGGATGCGATTTTACTAACTTTTTTACCATAACAGTGTTGCCCTTGAATGCCAAATATATAATACCGACTGGGAAGTAAGTTACCTCCTTGCATTACGCCACCTTCGGTTGCCATAATTGTGTCTAAGTATTGCATGGTCGTCAAAATAGTGTAAACACTGGCTAGACTTCCCTCTTGCTCCATCCTTAAGCTTCTTCGCTACTCGCTAATAGAAAGGAGTTAACAGTGACATATAAATTTCGAAAATATAAGCTATCCTTGACAAACAGAGTATTTCCTAACCAGGTTGTGAAATTCCTTTTTGAATTTACGTGGCGATGCCTCTTGCTTGTTTACAAAGCACTTCTCAAAGCATGTTATTAATGGTAAAGGGCTATTTCCATTCAGGCTATCTCCAAAAGCCATCAAAGACAATATCAGACTGACTGCAAATGTTTTGTAATTTCCCAATGCTTTTATTTCTCAGCAAAAGGACTTTGGTTCTGAGTAATACATAACAAACTGAATAATATATCTCAGTATCAAGGGAAAACTGACCGAACGTGAATCCTGTGGTCTTTCCTGGTAAATTTGTTTGATATTGTCTTGAGTTAAATATATAACATTTCGAAATTTGAGGGCAAGGTGAGCTGTGATAGATATTTTGAGCTACTCATCTTTAAGTTCAATTTATGATATTTGAAACTGTTGCAGTGGTGGCGTCACCACTTGGTCCCCTGGAATTTTATGGTCGAATTCTGAACAGCTCCGACAAGCTTCGAATCTTTGAAGGTTAATAGTTAGAGAATATAAATGCATATCTCTTGATACGGTATTCAAAACATAACTTAGAGAGCACTGTTTCTTAAATACTTGTCTGACTCCAGTGTGTGATTTCAGTGCTTGGAAAAGCGCGTGAAAGAATCCTATACACCTTTTTGGTATTTGTATGAAATTAAGCCATATACAGGTGTCTTTAACATACATAATTTCTGAAATGGGCAGCACGAAAATTATCACCTCCATGCGCGTATATGCAGCCTATATGTTCTATACATTTCACGTTATATATTTATAGGCATTAGAAGATGCTTGTTGCCACTTGTAACTCGTGGCTACGTTATTTTTTTAATGATAAATATGATTAATGCAGAAAATAATTCTAGTGTTCCTTAGAAATTAAAACATTTCTTACTTACACTTTCATGATATTTATCAAAGTTAAACTGGTAAGTTGAGGAATTCGTAATTTAGCGCCATTAAGTAAAAGGTTGTTTGGGTCATGTGATGACTCGGCGAAATTTCTTCAATACTGGCTGTTACCAAGTAACCAAACATATGATAATAGTCATATCTAAAATATGCGTGCAGTGATTTCATGCTGTGCCCGGTTATTTGAATTATTCGAAATATCTTCTCTGATCTATCAAGGTAAACTTTAATCCGTAAGTCTAATTTCTGTTAGATGCCTAAAAGCTTTCTGAATTTCAAAGGTACAATACGTTTCGATATTTTGCAAGGCATATCATGACTATATACACCTGAAATATGGCTGCAGTATTCACATATGTTATTACTTTATTCTCTGTAATTCCCTTTTTATTTCATATTCAACTCTGAAGATATATGTGATATGTGGCTGCAGTATTCATATACTTGAATAGATTATCCGTTGTAATTTACTTTTTTATTTAATATCCAACTCTGAAGATATATCTGATATGTGGCTGCAATATTCATATACCTGAATAGATTATCCTTTGTAATTTCCTTTTTTATTTAATATTCAACTCAGAAGATATATCTGACATGTGGCTGCAATATTCATATACTTGATTAGATTATCCTTTGTAATTTCTTTTTATATTTAATATTCAGCCATCAAGACATCTGTTATATGGCTGCAATATTCATATACTCTATTAGCTCATTCTTTATCATTTCCTTTTTACTCGACATTCAGTTCTCAAGGGATATCTGACATGTGGCTGCAATATTCATTTCCTTTATTAGATTATCCTGTTTAATTCCCTTTTTATATAATATTAATCTCTTAGATTATAGTTTCTATTGGCCAAGAGAACCCTTCATAACCCATTTCCCTTTGGTGTTTTGAAAGGGAAAATTAGCCCCAGACTTAATGCCGCGACTCGGGGCTGGCGACGGACGTGTTTTCATAAAGTTCCGTGTAACAACACACGCTTTCCGGCCAATTTTTAACAATTAATAAACTTTTGATTGTGATCAAAAGTTTTGATTGTAATTCGAAAGTTTGGATCGCACGAAAATATTCGTTAGAATAAAACGAAGTTTTAATTGCTAATACCGAAGTGTGTATTTTGGGCACCGCTGGGAAACCTTGCTACTTTGTATGAAATGTTGGTCGCAAATTGTCTTCCGAAAGTGTCAGTCTTCTCTCTCTCTCTCTCTCTCTCTCTCTCTCTCTCTCTCTCTCTCTCTCTCTCTCTCTCTCTCTCTCTCTCTTCAGTAAAGGGAGACACGAACGTCGTAAGATGTTGATGTTCAATTAAGACAAAGCAGTTAGACTAAACAATGACTGAATGTTTGATAGACTGGTCCATTCATCATTTATTCATTCATTCATAAGTTCCTATCAACCAACATAAACAAACAATAAAGTTATAATGACATTCAGGAAAGCCAAAGCAGTTAAACTAAACAGGGACTGAATGATTGACTGGTTGGTGCACTCATCATGCATTTATCATTCATCCATATCAACCAACATAAACAAACAGCAAAAAGTTACTGACACAGACAAGAAATATATTTGCTAAAAGTAAACATAAATAACTACTTATACAGATTACATTCATCCACACTATTCAGACTCATAAACACCCCGACTCATTTGGAACTGAATGTCATGTAAATAATCTATTCCCTGCTTTTGGAATAAAACAGAGTCATTTTGTGAAGAAAACCAACAATTTATTTGATTTCAAAATGACAACTTATCTCTTTAGGGTTGGGAATACCTGAATTCCTAAAAAAATAATGATAACACAACAACAAAAACAACAACAACAACAACGGCAGCAGTAATCTATAATAAAATAAATTCAGAGTGGACTTTTCTTGTTTGTCCACCCGGATGGGGGCGGGGTAGGTAGGGGATCGGGAGGGTAGGGGTGAACATGACGGGCAACGCCGGGTTCCAGCGCAGTGTAGCGTGAGCCATAAAGCTCGTAATGCAATAATAATAATAATAATAATAATAATAATAATAATAATAATAATAAACTAGAGTTTCAACAATGTGTAAGCATTAATGACCATAGTTGTGTTACCCAGGTTGGAACAATTGTATTACTACCCTAATACTATACTCTTTGCATTTTAGTAAATTTTTATCTATTTGTTAATTTATTAATTTATTTCTTTCTTTTTTAATAAGTGGGATCTCTTCTTTCCGTATTTCCCTTTACCTCTTCTTACTTCTTCCTAATGAACACCATAGTCTTTGGAAGCTTGAATTTCAAGTCAGAGGCCCCATATGAATAGGTTTCATCTACTGAATAATAATAATAATAATAATAATAATAATAATAATAATAATAATAATAATAATAATAATACCTTCTCTAAATTCTTTGCAATGAACACCATATTCTTTGGAAGCTTTAATTTCAAGTCAGGGGCCCCATATGAATAGGTTTTATCTACTGAATAATAATAATAATAATAATAATAATAATAATAATAATAATAATAATAATAATAATAATACATTCTGTTAATTCTT